>NC_052051.1:143997859-144308363 GCF_903992535.2 Arvicola amphibius
AAAGCAGTTTCCTCTACTTGATTGTGACCCTCCAATCTTGGCACACAAGCAATGACTGATGACTTCTTTTGATGAAAACTATTGTTGCCATTCCATTGACATGATGCCCAGAGGCCCAGAGTTGCTCTCAGATAGTGTAAGCTTTGTTTCCATGGAACATGGGAGCCAGCTTCTGGATCATTGTAATCACTCATTCAAAAATATGTACAGAAGATATCACATAAACTCAATTTAACAAACTAAGCTTCCAGGACTTTTGAAACATTTAAAATATTGGATCTTTTTTGCTTGCCTGGTAAGTGGGCTGCATGACTCATTTATTCTAAAGAAAACATCTTTTAAGAAAAAAGAAAAAAACTTTACTGTTGTGGAATATTATTCTAAGGTGTGTTACATTTGTTTATGCTGTGGAACATTTATTTAATGATGCAAGGATGCGTTACATTCTTTTATGTTACATTTGTTTAAGTCTGTGAAACTGTGTTACTGTGTCTGTCTAAAACACCACATTGGCTGGGCGGTGGTGGTGCATGCCTTTAATCCCAGCACTCAGGAGGCAGAGGCAGGCAGATCTCTGAGTTCGAGGCCAGACTGGTCTACAAGAGCTAGTTTCAGGACAGGCACCAAAGCTACAGAGAAACCCTGTCTTGAAAAATACCAAAAAAAAAAAAAAAAAAAAAAAAAACCCACCTCATTGATCTAAAAAAGGGAGGAACGGTCAGTAGCTAAGCAGGAGAAAGGATAGGTGGGGCTGGAAGGCAGAAAGAATAAATAGGAGGAGAAATCTGGGGAGCAAAGATCTAGGAGTAAAAGAAAGACCAGAAGAGAAAGACATCAGGTACCAGCTACCCAGCTACATAGCAAAGCCACAGCGTAAGAAATAAAGAAAAGATATGCAGAAATACAGAAAGGTAAAAGCCAAAGGCAAAAGGTAGACAGGATAATTTAAGAAAAGTTATCAAGAAACAAGCCAAGCTAAGGCCAGGGATTTAGAAGCAACAACAAGACTCTCTGTAATTAATTTGGGAGCTGGGTCACTGGCCCCCAAAGAGTTAAGAGTAAAAACGAATCGAACAATACTTTACTGGGTTCCTTAAGCTCAGACTTTTGATAGAGACAAGAAAAAGAGAAAAAAAAATTATAAAGGAGTAAATTCCTTAGAAATCTGCAAAGGATCTATCCTATATATTTCCTTTAAGATTGAAATTTTGCTAGTGAAGTGTGAGAGGATTAATCACTGTAGAAGCAGTAGGTTGTCCTACAGAGCCAGTGCACCCCGTCAGTCACAGACCAGAAAATGGGCTTCCCAATTTAGTGGCTCACAGATCTGCCTGTTTTGAGAAATTACTCCTGCCCAAGGCTTAACGGCCCAACTGTGTAAGTAGATCTGAATTTTGGTAAGGAAATACCACCCACTATGAACCAAATGATTCATCTTTCTTTGCTGCTGAGTCATATTGTAAGTAAAAAGATATTAAATTTGTATTGTAAAATGAAGCTTCTCCTCTTAGAATATCAATCGAAAAAAGATACAGCTTCAAATTAAAGTTATTTTTTTGTTTTGAAATAGTTATTTTTTGGTGCTGAGGATTGAACTTGGGCTTCATGAATGCTAAGCAAGTGTTCCACCAGGGTGTTCTAAGGTCAGTCCTACATGCTTTACTTTTAAATCGACAAATAAAAATTGCATGAAATTATTATGCAGGGCATATTTTGAAATATGTGCACATTGTGAAATGGCTAAATGGAGCTAATTAACATGGATCAACTTATTTAATTATCTCTATGCATCTAATGTGAATATTCTAAATTCACTTTTAGCAACAATTAAAGATATAATCCATTGTGGGGCTGGAGAGAGGGCTCAGTGGTTAAGAACACTGGCTGCTTTTCCAACAAACACAGTTTTAGTTCCTAGCACCTGCATGGAGGCTCAAAACTGTATGTAATTCCAATCCAAGGAATCTGATGCCCTTTTCTGGCCTCTTGCACACCAGGCAAGCACATAGCCCATAGACATGCATTCAGACAAAACACCCATATACATAAAATAAAAATTTAAAAACCCATAAAATTATGATATAAATAAGAACAATAGAAGTCATGTTAAACAATAGTTTTCTTAAACATTGCTCTTAAAATGTTATATTCTGTGACCAAAATTTTCCCAGTCCCCACCCTCCACGTGTTTGACTATGAAGATTTTTTTACTAACTTTTCAAATATTAATGTAACAATGTTGAAAATTATGCTCATTTGCTTGCAGGCTGCTGCATTGAGAAAGACATGTAGACTTCTGTTTTGCTTAATTATGAAATTTTGCAAAAAGGCAACATAATCAAAATATCTACCACAAACACAGCCTCTGCAATATGACGAAGCCTAACTAAATAGTTTCTATGGATTCATAGGCAGATAGTGATGAAAAATAAGATGAAGGTGATAATTATTAGTAAATTAACATTCAAAAATAATTTTAGATAGCTCATGTAACCATGACATTCCAAGAATAATAAAGATAAAGTTCCCAGAATTATTCAGGAAGATAACGTTTGTTGGTTATTGTTTTAGTTTTATGATATTTCATAAGGATTTTTTGAGTAATGAGTGCTGGGTTGAGAGAGAGTCCATCCACAGGGAATGGGGTTACAGCAAAGAAAATGCTTATCTCACAGTGGCCCTTTCTACTCCATTCTGTAGAACGTAGGTCAAAGGAAATTTCTGGGTCTCAATTTTATTTTCACAACACATGTGATCTAATGGTAAAGGGAGAGCGACGAAGATTACTGCACACACATCTTAATCCTACCTTGGGTGGGGAAAATCCTTGGGTCAGATATTTTATTTGGAATGCATCCTACTTCAGAAAATTTAGAGTCCTGGGAGGGATCAGAATCCAAAGGGAGAGGGGGTGGGGGCAGAACAAATCTTTCTCAAGTAGGTGAGATGAGAGCTGGTGTTTGAGGAGAGAAAGGGGGAAAAGCAAGTTGGGATGGGAACACTGGTCTTGGGCCAGATGTGGCCCCAGTGTGGGAGACTTGGTTTCTATGTACAAAGTGTTCTGGTGGCCTGGGTCAATGAAGTTGGATATCCAGAATTACATGTTGACTGGATTGCTTTAGTATGAGGCAGACATTAGAGTGTATTGTTGGAGAAAGAGGCTGCTTGTTCGTCCCAGCCACCCAGAACCAAAATAACCACACAGAAACTATATTAATTAAAACACTGGTTGGCTCATTAGCTTTAGCTTCTTATTGGCTAACTCTTATATCAGTTTAACCCATTTCTATTAATCTGTATAGTGCCACGTGGCAGTGGCTTACTGGCAAAGATTTGGCATGTCTGACTCTGGCAGCGGTGCCATAGTGTCTCTCTGACTCTGCCTTTCTCCTCCCAGCATTCGGTCCAGTTTCCCCCGCCTACCTAAGTTCTGCCCTATCAAAAGGCCAAGGCAGTTTCTTTATTCATTAATGGTAATCACAGCACACAGAGGGGACTCCCACATCAGTGTATTTCTCTGCATTTAGAAGTATGATCATAGACATTTTCTACCCACGTGGTAAATTAGCCCTTTGTTCTAAAGCTATTTATCTGCAGCTGTGGGCATATAAAATATCTGCCTGAATATTCAGGTGCCCTGAATTTTTCTCCATTCTGTCTTCCCAAGAAATTGGAAGCCCTTAGAATTTTGGAGTATGAGCCTCGTATAATGAAGATAATAAACCCACAGAATCCTTAATCAGACCAGATTTGACATATTTTTAGCCTATAACAAATCCAGCAAATTTCTCAGAACAAAGGTGATATGGAAATCCTTAAGAAAAGACATAAGCTGCATTTTAAATGGACACTTTCTACTTAAGAAAGCACAAGATCATTTCAGCCACTCACGACCCTGATAGAGTGCTGGCTGGAAGCAATTATCTACTGATTACTAATGACAATTTTACTTAGACCATTGTTTACTTCTTAGCAGTAATCTAGTCAACTAAACTCACCTAAGACTTTCCTACATACAACATTCATAATACGGTCTTTGTCACCTTTCAGCCCCAGCTGCTCCTGGTGGGGTAAACAGTCAATAGAGCATGGAAACATAGCTCGGATGGCCTGTTGGGCTGCTTGGTGCATTTGGAAGTTCAATAAGAACAGAGCATAAAGTAGAATCTTGGTTTCTCATTCAGAGCCTGCCAGAGTGTTAGCTTTCAAATGGTGACTAGCTGGGTGTGGGTCTGGTAAGCACAGTAAGCTGAAGCTACACCTAGGAAAATTTTTCTAGTGGAATTTTTAGTTGTCGTTTTGCTTAATTCTTCTTGAAACTGAAAAAGTGTGCTTCCGTTGGAAAGACATTCTCTTCACTGCTCGTATGTCACCGTTCTTCTTACGGAAGAATCCAAAATCAGAAAGAATAAAACCAGGAGCTAAAGTTTAGTTAAATACAAAAAAAAGTTATATAACAGTTCTTAAGGAAACCAGGGTTGGAGAGGTTATTCAGTAGTTAAGAGCATTTAATGCTCTCACAGGATTGGTTCATTTCCCAGCACCACACGGATGGTCAAAACTGAAATTTCAGGAGATCTAGAGCCCTTTTTATGACCTCTAAAGGCATCAATAAGGCACATAGTATACTTACATACATCCAGGCAAAACACTCATGAATATAAAATAAAAGCAATTAAATATTTAATTTAAAAAAGAAAATGAAATAGGCTCTCATGGACCTGCAATAGAGCAAAGAGATTAAAGGGACTTGTTGCCAGACCACCTGCTGACCTGATTTCAAACCCTAGGACCCACAGAGGGTAAACGGAGAACAGATTCGCTCAAAACTGTCATCTGACTGTTGGAAGAAACTGCTTGTTCTTTCCAGCCGCCCAGTTAGCTTAGACGGGAAATAATCACACAGAAACTGTATTAAATAAATCACTGCTTGGCCCATTAGCTCTACCTTCTTACTGACCAACTCTTATATATTAATTTAACCCATCTCCATTAATCTGTGCATCACCATGAGATCGTGGCCTACCAGCAAAATTCCAGCACGTCTGTCTTTGGCAGCTCCATGGCTTTTCTCTGACTCCACCCTTCTTTCTCCCAGCATTCAGCCTAGCATTCTCTACCTACCTAATTTCTTCCTTGCTATAGGTCCAAAGCAGTTTCTTTCTTCATTAATGCTAATCACAGCACATAGAGGAGACTCCCATGTCATCTGATCCACCCCCACATAGCTCCCAAATCAATAAATAATTGCAATTAAAGTGGGTTTTTTGTTTGTTTATTTTAATAAACTTTGTCTGTGTTCTGGAATTGACACTTCCCATTTTCATAAAAGACTGCTGTGTTAATTTTTGAGACCTTTACGGAAAACAATAAGTAAACTTAGCACTTTGAAACCCTGAAAGTTGAATGTATATGATTGGGGAAGAATTGCCATAGGCTGTCACCAAGAGTAGACATATGGCAGTCGACACAGCAGTCCATTTGACTGAGAGTCTGCATCTCAGAGAAGTTCTTAGCTCCCAGGGGGAATGCTTTTCCCATGTGTTTTCAATTTTCATGAAGAAAAATAGACCTCTGCCTTCCCCCACCCTACATTACCAGTTTCTAGTAACCTCCACTGTACGTGGGAAGTTCCGTCCAGACAAAAGCATGGTCTTGCTGCCAGAAGTTGTTCCAGTAGATGATATTGTCCCAAAGGAGACACCATTGGTTATGAAGCCTGAAGGCATGCATATTAAATTTCAGAAGTATAAATTTCACATGCATAGAATAGGAGACCAGAAACATTACACACTTCTCTGTGTGTTTCTGCGGATACAATGAAGTGAACATAGCATTGTGTGTGACTAATGGAGATTTTTATATTTTAAAACAAGCTTGCCACTGCCTTTCTCAGACAATGCCACTCAGCAGTTAGCTATCTAGTTTATATTAAGACTAAAAGGCTAATATTAAGTAAAACTGGGGCGTGATAGGGCACATCTTAAAGTCTTCAAACACGATCTCAAAGAGATGATTTTCTCTAGTGTCTAAAACAGAAACTAGTTTTATAAGATGAATTGATAAAGTGTTTTAGGGGAAAAAATCACAAATGTCAGCCAATAATATACCTTATGTCACGGTAGATAGGAGACTTTCATGAACAGCAGAAATCAATAAACTACAAGGACCGATGATGAAGATGCACACAACATGCTGTTTTCAAGCAAACAGCAAAGACTGGGATAAGCAGGCATTGACTTAAAAGATGAACGTGGCCCTTTGGCATGCAGATGCAAGCTTGCTTACACATGCACATGATTGTACACATGTTAGTGCATGCAAATACATGAACACCAGAATGTGCACACGAGTGCGCGCAGCACAACAAGCACTGAAAGACTATCGGGCAATTTCTAAAACCCACTTTGCTATTTTTCTGATCTTTACTATTTGGAAAGTTTGTGGAATAAATTCATAAACATACTTAACAGCAACACAAATTTTGTAAACTATAAACTGGAAATCGGTTTTCATATCTATGATTCTAACCAGAAGAGTGAGATATATTATTTCTGTTTTCTTGAAACACGATCCACCTATGTAGCACAGACTGGCCTTAGTTTTACCAGCCTCCTGCCGGCATCTTGGATGCTGGGATTACCTATTACAGGCATTCACCACCATGCTCAACTAAGATTTGCTGGCTTTTGTTTGATAGGGCACTATGCAGGTCATTCCTAGATCTCTTTATCTGGAATTAAAGTGGTGTCATAAACACACAAAAGAGGACACACTTGACAGTTGTTCCTGGTAGGTGCAGTGACAAGTTGGACAAACATCCCACCATCCAGATGAAATGAACCCTGCCAGGTAGTCCATTTTGAGCTTCCAGGGTTCAGTATCAGCTGTGATAGTAGAGGCTTCAAAGGAAAAAATTTTAAAAACCTGCCTGATGACACTTCCTTAAGGTTTTCCTTATCCCTGCCTTTAATAAAAGCTAGCATATTTAACAGTCATAGAATTTCTCTGTGTAGAACATCAAAGTCAAAAGAGAAGAAATAAAGGAAAAGAATAGAAAAGGAGGAGGTAGATTTGAAATATTTTTACAAATTATTATGAGGTGTTAATTCACAGAGCAGGCATGGTAGCTTTGATCTGTATACTCAGCAATCAGGAAGCTGAGGCAGGAGGATTGCTATCAGTTCAAGGCCAGTCTGAGCTAAATAGCAAGACCCATGTCATTTTGGGCTGCGCTGTGAGATAGTGTCTCAAAAAGCTAAAAAGAAAAAAATTAAGGAAAGAGCATGAATTTAACCGTGTGTGTGTGTGTGTGTGTGTGTGTGTGTGTGTGTGTGTGTGTGTGTGTGTGTCAGGAAGAGGGCTCTGGGATCAGAACCAGATTCCACAATCTATTTTAGCACAGATCTATTTGTCCATTTATAAAGCAAGAGCCTGGGGTCTTTGGAAGGCTCTGCTGCTAAACGTGCTTGCTGCTCTTGCAATGAGTTCTGCGAACTCACGGTATAAAACCCATAACCACTTGTAACTCCACAGCTGTAACTCCAGCTCCAGGGCATCTAATGCTCGCCTCTGGCCTCCTTGGCACCTCAAGAAATGCATAACACACACACACACACACACACACACACACTAGACAGGACACTACTGACACACAGTACACATAAATAATATATATCTTTAAACATACATAAAAAAGCAAAAATCATAAGTTCCTAGGTTCACACCCCAAAGAAACATACACTGAGCACCTGCTGTGTGGGGAAGATGCTGTTTTTCTGAGGCTCAAATGATGGAACCTGAAAGTCCCCATCCACCACCCTCTCCGCTCACCCCTCCTCAACAGCAGAAAGCTGCTGGACCACACAAGCCACGGGTCGCTTACACAGACCCCGTGTCCAGACCGTCTGGTAACAGCATCCACTTTCATTCTCAGAAGGGTCCATGTGGATAAGCTGCACGGCCCTTGCAACCAACAAAAGCCTCTAATTTGTCTTCTTCCCATTACACTGAAAACAGAACAGAGCCAAAATACCTGTCTGGCCTGAAAAGCAGCCTGTGATCTGGCTCTGACAAGTTCCCTGATAATTTTCTACACTTACTTTCCTGGATTCCTTGAAGGAGTCAAGTCCTAACCTGTCTCATGGCCTTAATGCTCATTGCTCCCCTATATTATACCTATGTCTCTGCATTTTCGCAGTTGCCTTCTGATTACCATTCAGGTCTCAGCTACAATAATTCTTCCTGAGAAGATCCAATGGACATCATCTGTATCTGAAACTGGCTCCACGTTCCCTTGCTAAGGCTTCGCTCTACTTGAGTTAGTGCACAGTTCCCAAACCTAGCTGATATCTTCCTCCTTATTCATTATCACTTCCCTTCCCATGTAGAGATGGAACTCAGGGAAGACAGAATCCCCACTTACCCTGTTCGCTTCTGGAATCTAGACCAAAAACAATCCTCATCTAATGTCTGAACGTAACATATGTCCTGCTAATTCTAAATAATTCAAAATAAATCTAGTGGTTGTATAATAAATCTATGGGTCCTCAAGAGCTTGATCTCAGGCAATAACTAAAATGGAAATTTCTACATGAGAAACACTATCTTTGCCCTCAAAGTGACCTTATGCATTAACTCACAGATGAAACCAACCTAACACACAACACCTCACAAGAGTCCACCATAGATTAATCTGCTGTGGGATAATGCTCTTGTACACTGTAAAGATTTGTCACTCATATTGGTTTAATAAAATGTTGACTGGCCAGTAGCTGGGCAGGAAGTATAGGCGAAGTGACCAGACGAGGAGAATTCTGGGAAGAGGAAAGGCAGAGATGCATTCACAAGCCAGACACAGAGGAATCAAGATGAGAATGCCTCACTGAGAAAAGGTACCAAGCCATGTGACCAAACATAGATAAGAATTATGGGTTGATTTAAGTTGTAAGAGCTAGTTAGTCACAAGCCTGAGCAATAGGCCAAACAGATTATAATTAATATAAGCCTCTGTGTGTTTCCTTGGTAATGAATGACTGTGGGACTGGGGAGGACAGAAATTTCTGTCTGCATTAATCCTCCATAAAGAAGGACCCCGAGTGAGCATACAGATTATACTTTTGCTTCCTTAGTTTTGAAGACCTTACCAAGTAACGATACGTTTTGAATATGTTGGAATGAAGGGATGCTTGGGAAGCTTGCATGCTGCAGGGTAAGGTTATTAGAGACAGGGCCTACTCAAGAGAAACACTAACTCCAAAACTCCCCTCTGTCGATATAGAAAACTGTCAATGAAGCAACCAATTATGTTGGACATCAAAATTTGATGACCAATAACGCAAGTGATCCACACTTCAAACAAAATCAGGAGTCTTGCTTCATGTGTATAAAAGTGGTAAGCATTTGAAGAAATCTCAATGAAAGCCTCTTAAGCTGTGCTATGTAAAACGGAGGCTCTGATGTCATGGTTTCCACTTTGGACTTAACCCTTCGACAGCTAATGAACTGATTCCTTTCTAACTGACTGAACTCGTGGCCAGATTTCAACTATGTTGAATTACTGTGACCCATATTACAAAGATCTTACAATATACTTGGCACTTAATTTATATGATTTATAATCTAATCATATTTTTTAATGAACTGCTGCATGTGACAAAGGCAGACTGAAAGAAATCTCTTATTTTTAAACTATATTCTCTGCCCATAGAACTTTCTAAAATTAGCTTTTGCGGTCAATTTTTGAATATACTGGAGGACCTGCCTGCCTCTCAGCATCTGTCCAGATACTCAGCCTGAAGTCCTCATGAAATAGGTTGATTAAGTAAAGTCATTAAACTCACTACCTCCCATAATCACCCAAGTCCTTTGAGGCAATCAAACTCAGTAGATTTCCTAGTAATAAGAGGCACACACTTCCTGTTTGCTAGGTAGTGCAAAACAGGAAAGGATTGAGATGGGACAACTGGCATCAATGAAATTTTCAAGGGATAACATAGAAGGGAAACCAGTAATAATTAGAATAAGGGTGACTGACAGATGGAGGGCCACTTTTAAAAATCGTGAGAGGATTTTCAGAGTGAAGTTCTTATCCCTCTTCCTTCATAATTTTGCTTTAAGCCCACTGTGGGGCTCAGTTATGATAAATTCCAACTATTTGTATGGTAACTGGTCTCAACCCACTTTGTTGAGCTCTTCAGAGTCTACGTGGGATTATAAATAATCTTCTCTTTACTGGTGGCATTTGGCTGAATCTATCACAGTCTGCACTTTTACCGGTAGACTCATTCTAAAACAAGACACAGTGAAATGATGGTGGGCAAAGGGAATTATCGAAACACTCAGCTGGAATTCGCAACAATGCAAGCCTTACTGCGTTCCTCACATGAAAGAAGCCACAGGCAGAAAACTACAGAGCAAAAACAACAGGAAATAAAAACCAGCTGAAGAAAGATGAAGAAAGAGGGGACAGTGGAATGAAAGGCCTGGTTTGGGGAGGGGACAGATACTGAAAAGTCTGAGCTAGACAAGGGGTTGGGGAGTGAACGGTCCTGCCAGGAATGATAATCTCTCTCCAAGAGTCTGTGATATCTAATCTTTGGACCAAAAGAAGGTGGAATAACAAATTCCAATGTGAGAACACTCTGGAGGTTAAGGCACATGTGATCCCCACTTTCTGAAAAGACAGAAGTTAGAGATTCAAAGCAGCAAGAAGTTAACCTACTTCGCCGTTCTCTGCTCTCGCGGTTTTTACAATTCCTCTGTTGCTGTCACAGCATTATCCTTTGGCTTCTGGGCCCCCACTTAATTCCTAATTACTAGAATCATGTAAATTGTGGTTTCATGTGTTCTGGTCAAAGCCAGTCCGCAGCTTGCCACAGACTGTCAGGCATCCAGAACTTTCTGTGTTTGATGGCGTTCTGGAGCCTCCAGTGTATTCTCAGCTACTGTTTTGCTGACTGTTGAAATAGTTTTTAAAAAAATTCAGTTGACCACCTCAGGGGAGCAAAGACTGTCAAAATCCAAAGAAATCAAGATGGCATTTTGGTTTCACAGTCCCTGAACACTTGTGCCATCAATAACATGGTACTCGTTTTCCTAAATCACTCAGATCACAGCATAGGCTTGGGTTTCATAGACTGTATGTATGAACACATATTCAACATATTGGACTGTTGTGATATGCAAGAAGATTTCAGAATTGCTGCAAATATGGAGACCAATAAACCCAGCTAAGTCCGTTTTTTCCCCTCCCCCTTTGAATTTATGACTCGAGTTCACTGGAAGACATTATTGTCAGGAAATCACCCTGAAACAGATACTCACCCTGGGTTCCCTTTGTAGAAACTCCCATGGCTTTGTGGTTTTGTATCTACACCACACAAGTCAAAGGGAAGAAAAGAATACATCCGTAAAGGAAGAGAATGAAGATACTCGGGACATGCAGGAACAAGATATCAACGCCCAGTGTTTAAAGTCGGTTCATGTCACTCTCACGTCCTGACAAGGGCGTGGCTTTCACACAGTTTGACGAGCAAGGCAAAGTCCATTAGCATAAGAACCAATTTCCTTTCCCTACCCCACAGCTTGTGACCATTAAGTGTTTTCAACATTTTGTCATTAGCTTCTCATGCTCAGGTGACCCAGGGCAGGTGAATCAACAAATGTAAAACACAGCTCCACCTCGTAAAGGCGTTAATAGAAACAGAAGAAAATTGAGTCCGAAGTTTACTTGTTTGGTTTGGATTGGCTGATTCGGTCTAGAGGGCATTCTGTCCGGCAAGCGTCAGCCGAGGCAGACAGAAACCACTGTGCTCGCTCCCTGCATTAAAAGCTGGAGGCCGTGAATTGGGTTCAGGAGGAGGAGCTGCAAGAGTACAACGGAGGGAAACATAACTTTATGAAGAGTTTGGGTTCGGATTGTAGGTCGAATCATAGCTCCCCTAATTTGCAGCGACTTGAGCAATTTCCACAGCCTGGGTCTTAGATCCCTTTGTAAATAAGGACGTGTAGGGAGAAACAATACTGGTGACATGAGACCCAGCAGATGGTGAGAGCTTTAGTAGGGAGAGGGAAGTTGTTTGTATGAAACACTTCTCCAGCTATTTCTTTGCAATCTTTATATATATATTTTTGGTACAGAAATTGGCATCAATGTCATAACAGCAAATAATCATGGTTCCTATTTTATATATTAGACGTCAGAAAAGATGATTAATAAAGAACTCTCTGCTCAGTCCATCGTACGTCTCAGGAACACTTGCAGAATGCCCATGTCCTTTGAAGGAAAGAGGAACTTATTTTTGGGTGATTGCTAAACTATATTAGCAAAAATAGGTATGTGTTATTGGTTAAAACTCACTGAAGCAGAAACTTAAAATGGATACGTTTGTGTAGGGGTGCGGACTGTGTGTGCACAGGTGTAAATTGCTTCTCAGTTAAAGACCCTCAGTGATTTTAAAAGATTGTGCAAAATTCTAGCCTTCAGAGGGTCTGATAAAATGTGTCTGGGGTGTGGGGGGGGGGTTGTAGAGTACAACCCCAGGTGACCTTCTGCATTTCGACGAAACAAAAAGTCAAGATAAAAGCAATGTGATTAGCAATTTAAGGACTACAGGTTTAGCAATTAAAATTCAGAAAATCCAGTTATATTTGGACATTAGATGAAAACACCAATTAATTTGCAGTGTAAGTCTGTACCAGTTTAATTGACTGGCCTGCATTTCATTCGACAGCTGCAGATAACTTGCTAATTCTTGTACAAAACAAGAGAGACAGAAGAATCTGTGCAATCTAGGAAAGACCGCTCCTTGCTGTGTAATTATTCTGCATTTTGACTTCTGACCCACATGAAATGATACAAATTTTAGAATGGATATTATTGTGAACTTAAGTCATTTCTAGCCGAAACTAAAACTTGATATAAAATAAAACTAACCCATGATACCAATGCCAGCATAGGATGGGGGGACCGCATAGGCTCACATTTAGATGAAGGGCTACAAGCAGTTAACAGCTGGTAAGAGAGGGAGAACTGGTTTTCCCCAGTGATGAAGCTCTTGATTGATTAGCCAATATCAAGTGGCCACCTCTAGAAACAAGGGTCCAGGCAATATGACTGGATGTGGCAGGTTGGATTTACATATTATTTGTTTATATGTGTATGTAACAAGAACAATTAAAGAAGAGGAGGACATGAGCATGGGAGAGGGGACACAGTAAGGGTAGGAGAGGGGAGGGGAAATGATGAAATTATACATATAACTACATCATTATATATATACATATTTATACAATTTATCTTTTTCTTGAAATTATAATATTTCCCTCTTCCCTTTCAAACCTTCACATTTACCTCACCTTCTTCTCTTTCAAATTTAGGGCTTCTTTTTTTCATTAATTGCTATTATGTGCATATGTATATGTTTTTGTAATGTATACATATACATATAGTCCTAAATACAACTATTTCAGTACATGGTGGCTCACAATCAATCATCTGTAATGAGATCTGGTGCCCACTTGAGGAAGAGACCTGGTCAATCATCCTCTTCAACTTTGACCATAAAACCCAATATGGGCAAGTTTAACAGAACCACCATATATGGGCTGCCCATGCATGCTTCAGCATTGCCAAGGCATAAATTTCAATTTCATTTCAAATGTTAGTTGTAGGCATGTTTTCAGGGCTGACCATTTGGGATTGGATAACCATTGATTTGCTCTTCCCTGGGAAAGACATTCCTCTCCCTCTCAGAACCTCCTGAGTTGCCAGTAGATATTTTTGTGTAGGCTGAGGCCTTGTGGTCTTTCTCCTGTCCACTTTGGTATGTCTAGCTCTGCAACCGATGGAGACCAACCCAACCAATTGGAGAAAACCCAACCAATCACAATACAGAGTTGTAATCATATTTTAGTTAAATAGAAAAAGAAAAAATTAACAGGAATTAAACACTTGAATTTATTGTCCCCTGATTTTGCAGTGTCATATGTAGACAGAATTAGTACTGATAATCACTTTCGGAGTTGCCAGAGTGTAGTAAAAATTAATATTAACAACCTCTCATTGAATTGTTATGATCATCACTTTACATACACCAATTCATTTAGTTCTCACAAGAATCATGGGGGGGAGCCGGGCGGTGGTGGTGCACGCCTTTAATCCCAGCACTCGGGAGGCAGAGGCAGACGGATCTCTGTGAGTTCGAGGCCAGTCTGATCTACAAGAGCTAGTTCCAGGACAGGCTCCAAAGCCACAGAGAAACTCTGTCTCGAAAAAACAAACAAAAAAAAATTAAATAAATAAATAAAAATGAATCATGGGGGGGGGGGTTGTAAATTAAAGGACTGAAATCAAAAAGGTATGTCTTTTGCTCAGGACCACAAAACTGAAGTCAGGCCTGGCATCTGAATCCAGGTCTGCCTTCTCCAGCCCCTTCCTTCCAAATACGACCCAGCACGTTCCATACAGTCTTTCAGAACGCATGTTCCTTAGACGTCAGCATACTAGGCATGAAGGTCAATAGGAAAGAAACAAGATGAGTAAGTGCCTTCACATTCCAGCATCACTGCCCTTGCTGTGGAACACGACATGTAAGCAAATTGACTTTCCCTCCATTGTTTCCTCCCTCCCTCCCTCCCTCTTTCCCTTTCCTCTTCCTTCCTTCCTTCCTTCCTTCCTTCCTTCCTTCCTTCCTTCCTTTCTTCCTTCCTTTTTAAACAAGTTCACAAGTATACACTGTGCACAGCCTGTGGACCAGGAAAAGCTGCCTATAAAGAACATGTGTGTACATGTGACCACATTTGACCGGGGATTCACCTTTTAGAAAGGTCTCCTGTATCTCGCAGTAGGGAGACTGACCCTGGTCCATTCATCTGGATGAGGCACAGAAGGAAATCACCTAGAAGCTTGTTAATCATCCTTTGGCGTTGAAGAATTCATATAAAAATAACTAGTTGTTTTTGTGGAATGATGCAATTTTGATAAATTACGGAATATCTAATGATTAAGATTAAACTTCTGCCCTGAGCCTACCTTAGCTAATTATTATTTTAAAAGTATGAGTCAATATTTGCCAGACAGAAGCAAAATGCCACATAGCTTATCAAACCAGCATTATTTTCATAGCTTATCAAAAAGAGGAACATGTTAGAGGTTGCTTAGCTTCTGCTGCGAATAGTTCCCTAAAGATTTCTCTCAGGTGTACTGTCTGTACTTCACATTCCGAGGGTCTGCCTTTTACAGTGGCTATTCTCTGAATCCCAGGGTCTATCTTCTATGGTGTATATTCGCTAGCTCCCCAGGGTCTGTTTTCTATGGTGTATATCTGCTAGATCCCCAGGATCTGTCTTCTACAGTGTATATTTTCGACACCTCCACGGTCTGGTTTCTTCTGTTAGTATTAATACTTATAGGAAGTGAGAAGAAAATATCACCTCTTGAATATGGCCTTTGAAAATCAAGTCTGAAGGGCCTTTCAAGTTGATTTTAAAAACATTTTGCATGAAGGCAGTACTTCAACATAAAGGGATCCGTTGGCTCTCTGAATGACTGTCAGGATTCTGACCTGTAATGTGTCATGAGTGGATACAGGTGGCCGGCCTGTCACAGCTCTATCTAGCTGCTGTGAACCACAGCAGACCACAATAAGGTTGAGGTAACTTTGACTCCCTCGTGGTCAAGTTGTGGACTTTCTCACAATACACACCACACTTCTGGAGCAAGTAGTTTCTTAGTTCAGGCCTTTTCAGAACTCTGTCTGGAAAAAAAGTTGTCAGGCCACAGCCTTGAGGTTTGGCATGCCCAGCAGTGGCTCTGTGCACCCAGCAGTGGCTCTGTGTGCCCAGCAGTGGCTCTGTGCACCCAGCAATGATTCTGTGTGCCCAGCAGTGGGGCAGTGGCCTCTGTGTGCCCAGCTGTGGTTCTGTGTGTCCAGCTTCCTGGGTCAGACAGCCATGATGATTCCACTTTTCCTGATGATTTTTTTTAACCACACAGCATTTTCTTTGGAAGAACAGGGTAAAAGATGTGGACAAGATTCTTGTCTAAGGCTGTATGTAAGAACAGTGAGCATTTTAGGAGTCCATACAACTGTCAGCACTTACCCCACTATGTCCTGTTTTCTGGGTGATCCTTACATATTTGAGTCATTGGATATTTTTAATGTCTTATATTCTGGTAAGGTACAGCCTGTGCTGATCTCATATCAGTTTCAATGAATTAAATCCCATAATTAATTAATTATGGGATTAATTCAACATAATTGTATTTACTATATTTGAGTCAAATTTTGTTTTATTTTTGACAATTTTAAAAAGTAAGGTGTTGGATTTTTTAATATTTATTTATTATGTATATAATATCCTGTCTACATGTAAGTCTGCAGGCCAGAAGAGGGTACCAGACCTTATTACAGATGGTTGTGAGCCACCATGTGGTTGCTGGGAATTGAACTCAGGACCTTTGGAAGAGCAGTCAGTACTCTTAACCGCTGAGCCATCTCTCCAGCTCCAAGGTGGTGGATTTTTAATAAGTTTCAAGACTAAGATGGTTTGAAGTTTTCTCTCACTGTTATGAAGCCCTCATTCCCTACCTTTTCACTTTAAGTCTTAAAGCCTTCTTTCCAAATGTTACAGAATGATAGGCTTATCTATTTATGAAAAAATTCCATGAACATTCTCCATGTCATTGTGCATTGACACGAAGGAATGATTAATGTAAAAAAAATCTAAAAGTGGTTAATAACTCAGGTATCTATTTTTATTATTGCCTAGTCAGTTTAATGATTCCACTTGGGAAATCTGGGAAAATTAAACCCACAAATTTGGGCAATTGATCTAAAATACATTCAGAAAGGTTTAAATGCATTAATAAACCTTGGTTCTATCATGTTTTTTCCCTTAGCGTTTCAAATTCTTTGAGCTTATAATTTGTACTTTCCTATACATTGCAACAGAGACTTCATAAAATTGATGCTAGAATGAATTACAATATAAAAATGGATGAGGATTTTTAAAGTGGGAAATTTTAAGTATACCTAGCCTAGAATTAACAAGATTATTTCTTGTTAACATCGTTTTCCTCACGAGAGTGTCTGCAGTGAGACTAGCTCACTTTGATGCCTGTCATGAGGACTCTACTGTATAGGCCAAGGCAGCTGTCCTCTTCATACAATGGTTTTAGATAGTGGAAAAACAGAGAGAGCTCAGTGGTTAAGAACACTGGCTGCTATTCCAGAGGGCTGACAGGGGTTCAATTCCCAGCACCCACACAACTGCTCACAGCCATCTGTAATAACTGCAGTTCCAAGGAATCCAGAGCCCTCTCCCTGCCCCCACAGGCACCAGAAATGAAAGTGGATTGCATACATACACACAGGCAAAATACTCATACAAATTAAAAAAAAAAAGATGAAAGCAAATAGCCCCATTCAAACGTGATTACCCTTTCAGTTTTCCAGAGAACAGAGTATTTACATGATGAGAATTATCTCTACCAGGTCCCCTAGGATTATATGCATATGCTAAATAATGTGTGACAGAGCTACATGTCTATGTCAGAGCTCCAGAGCTTTGGAACCTTGCAAAAGATCCCTTTACCTATCAAGAAAACAGTGCCAGTGCCACAGGCTCTCTTCCTGTTGATAAGAGTTGGACCAAGTCCACTTCCATTTCACTTGCAAAACTACAATTAGATATGCAAGATATTCATGAGTATGGCAATAGAACCTTCACCTGGCATTGGATGGAGAAAATGACAGAGCCCCACATAGGAGCACCGGACTGAGCTCTCAAGGTCCTGATGAGGAGCAAAAGGAGGGAGATCATGAGCAAGGAAGCCAGGACCGCGAGGAGTGCTTTTACCCATTGAGACGGTGGAACAGATCTGGGAGACCACCAAGTCCAGTCGGAATGGGACTGATGGAACAGGGGACCAAACCGGACTCTCTGAATGTGGCTGACGGTGGAAGAGGACTGAGAAACCAAGGACAATGGCAATGAACATGAACTCTACAGCATGGACGGGCTCACTGTGAGCCTTGTCAGTTTGGTTGCTCACTTCCTGGACTTAGGGGGAGCTGGGAGGACCATGGACTGAACATAGTGAAGGGAACCCTGATGGCTCTTTGTCTTTGGAGAGGGGTGGAGTGGGGGTATGGGTGGAAGGGAGGGAAGGGAAGGGGGAGGAGGAGGGGAGGAGATGGAAATCTTTAATAAAAAAAATGAGAAAAAAACCCTACAATTAGAGACATTGCTCTTTGTATGCTTAGTATTACCTAGAATAAAAAAAAAAAAAAAAAAAAAAGACCTCTCTAAAACCACTTGTATTCTTTGTTAAATGTGATAAGCATGACCAAATGTACGTGTCTTAACAGAGAGCTCAGAAGAGTTGAGGCTTTTGTCCACACATACTAACCCTCAAAGTATCCAATGAAGTCATTTTTCTCTCTCTGCTTCTAGATGATATGGATTCAGTCCATGCTTGCTTTCCTTCTTCTTTTCCCTCAGGCACATTACTTCTCTCTTGAACACTACACACTCACTGCTTCAGTAGCGTGGTGCCTACTTTAAACAGGGAAGCTATTGTTTCCCAATTTTGAAAAGCATTATATTCAATAGTCCTTGGAAGACATTCTTTATAGTAGGAGAGCTAACACACACATATCAGGGCTGGTAGAATGGTTCCGTGGGTAAAGGCATTTGTTGTATTATCTTGGGGACTGACTTAGGTGCCTGGAAACCTATAGAAAGGTGAAAGAAGAAAGAATAAAATGGACTATACAAAGTCATCCTCTGACCTCCACATGTGTGCTGTGACATGGGAACCTGTGTATACACATCATACATACATGCATGCATACATGCATGCATACATACATGCATACAGTAAATAAAATGGGAAGGCTGGACCACATCAAGGTGTTTGGCATAAGTGAGAACTTTTAAGTTAGAAGACTCAAAATTTTCTTCTATTTGTAAAAGTTTTAAAAAGGCATCCTGAATATTGACTTAGGTGTTACAAATATATTTTCTTCAGCAGACAAAATTTCAAATAAGCCCTTATTAATGGTTCACCGGCATATATTCTCTGATATCAACATTTTCAACTTTAGTCAACAATCCCATCAACATTTCAAAGTCCAGGTTAGCAAGCAGAGGGAGGGCAGGGAGGGATGCACTGCCGAGATGTACAGTCTGTAAGGTCATGGGCAAGGCCAGAGAATGGACCAAAGATGTGGATCCAGGGAAACAACCAGAGTGAACCGCAGGGGCCCAGGTCCTTAGATGCTTCCCCATTGGATGACTCTATCTAGAACTCTTCACAACATAACTAAGAAAAGCTAAACGTAAAACAATGTTGATCTAGTTCCAATTTACTTTTTCTTATTTAAGTAAGGATTTTATACCAATTTTTGCTGGAATAGAATTCAGGAGGAATTTTATCCTCCAAAACATATTCCCATTCTAAATGTAGACAAAGTATCAGGTTATATGACTAATCATCTTGTTGTTAAGCTTTCTAAGGGGAAATTATAATGAGTTTCGGTTAATTTTTTTTAAAAAAATAAACATAATTTCTATTGTAAGATTATATCTAGTATGACGATGAAAGGATAGTAAACCTTGTATCAGTTCCCCTCTGGCCCCCACCATAATTCCCTTTTCACACTGATGCCAACACAAAGATAAATAGTGATAAAAACAGGCAAAGCGGCAAAATGAATGATAAATGTGATTGTAATAACAGCACAGTCCTTCAGGATAAAGTGTTATAGATTCTCAGGGACCTATTATGCAAGCAGGAATTCTAAATGAAAACTGATTATCTCACTAAATGTGTATTCACTGGTTTTCTTTGTTCTAGACTTTTCTCCATTACTAATCAAATCTCAGTGAACTTTTTGGATTATTGACATTCCCAAACTACTGCTATTTTAACTCCTGGTCATTTGTCATAGCTGATGGCTAACCCTGTACCCTCTGCACAAAGTTAGGTCCTAACGATGATGTGCACATGTAAAACATAATTGCATAGCCTGCTTTATTATGACCTTGATTATGACTTGATTTCTACAGATGTACCTTTTTAATCTCAGATCCCACCCTGATTATTTGGGAACTCCTGCATAATTTATTTGGAGTTGAAGCAAGAGTCAGGAAGTAAACTCATAAATCTCAGGAAGTTCCTGAAACTTACCATATATGCAAGGCCCCATCTTCCTTCCCAAGGTGATACAAGCAATAAATATTGATGAGGAGGTGAGGCTTTCTAACCCATAGAGCTGCTTACAAGTTGTTCAGATACTCATCACTCATGGTGGGATAGACTTTTGGCAATATAGCTATTATTGAGTTGTGCATATGTTATAAATAGTATCTTGCTCACATTCCTATAAATAACTTCACTAAATTAATTGATTCACCAAGGTGGACTTTGGTAATAATGTGACTTTGATCTGTTATCACTTTCCTATCTGGGGTGAGTACATATTTATTGATGTTTCCCCAGGAACAACACAACACAACAAGCTATAAGCTATAAAGAATCACTTTCCTTCTCATTCTATGACTTTTATCCTCCCTGCCTTATGTGCAGAGCATTGACCTAAACCTATTTAAATGAATGATCAGCATACTGTTGACAGCCTCTTGGGGTGACTGGTTTATGTTTGTGCCTTTTGAAAATAAAATATTCTATACTTTATAATCTGAAAGGAGGAAAAAAAAATGACCGACTTCAGTTTGGCCAAACTTGGATGAGTATTGAAGAACTTTACAAACTTTAGAATTTGGAGATTCTAGCCTCCTTCTACTGCCTGGAATTTTAAAGTGTAAGAATCAAAGAGACTGAACTAAAGGTAATGCTGTGTCCAGTTTCCCAATAAGCCAGCGTACTCTGTTTTCTTTCATAATACTTTGACACTGATCTCCGGACTCTGTTGCTAGGTGGCAGGTCCACGCTGGGAGGCTTAACTGCTCCCATTATTTGTTTGCTCTCCAGTTGTCATGCTAGTTGTTTGGTGTATTTGACAGCAGCCCCCTCAGGAGAATAAGGAGGGAAAACAAAAGACAAAAATGAAGAAGCATCATCCTTGCTACTACTACTACAAAAAAAAAAAAAAAAAAAAAAAAACTCTCAGGGTAAGTTACTTCTGCAATGAGTTGGAAGCGGCTAACACCTCCTCAATAGAGTGGAGTTTACTGTCACTAAACAAAGAATGCCTTGGATTGAAAATCTAGAGTTCTGATTTTGTCATGCCCACCAGCCTCCAATAAGCATCAGCTCTATAGGGTACAGCTCTACCTCTGTAACTTCCAGAACTTCAATTACCAGGAGACATTTACTCTCATCTCCAGTCAGGTGATGTCTCTTGTTTATACAATAACCTGTATCAATCACAGACAAATTTGAAGGACAAGTTCTGCCATTTTGGAAATGAATGTGTAATTGCTCATTTTTAAAAGAATATGTAAATTTAAGATCATTTGAACTTTTTTTTGTCTGAAACTAGCAAACCTGGGGCAAGATTATCAACTACAGTATCCTTGTAAACCAAGAAAGTGAGTTATTTAAATGAGCTTTTGGTTCTTGAGAGTGAAGACAGGTAACTTCTGGTAGCAATGGGTATTTTATATTTTAGTCAGTGTTTTTTTTTTGTTTTTTTTTTTTTTTGCTTTTTATTAACCAGAAAATACAGGAAAAAGATTTCCATCTATCATAGTGACAGGTACTTGAAGATGTCCTGATAAACTGGTTATGATTAAGGGTTAGTTAATAATATCTGTTTTAATTTTCTTTTAGCCACACAATTTTACAAAAACCTTTGTAGAAAAATAATCTTAAAGTGTATGCCATAAAATGAGGCTGTAAATTATGTCAGTGTGTTTTATTGAGTGTCCTCAAAGTTTTACAAAGAAAGTACCACAAAATCTGAGAATTTTAATAGTTAACCAGACCCAGGCTTTCATTATGATGTAGTAACACAAAACACTACTTAGAATATGCTCCCTTTCCTCACATGTTCATGTGTGGTGCACATGCATGTGCAAGTCTGTATATGTGTTTGTGGTGTATGTGCTTATGCTTACGTTCAATTGTAGAGGCCAAAGGAAGGCTTCATGTGTCTTCGTCTGTCATTCTCTGCCTTGTTCCTTTGAATCTGAAGTCCTTTGTTTTTGGCTAGGTTGGTGCTGAGCTCCCAACTCCAGTCTCCTCTCAGAGAGTAAGTGTTTTTATCCCCTGAGCCATCTCTCCAGTCCTTTAGTTATCCTTTCTTACAAACGGTGAGGCAAATAGTGCTTCATTGGTTTTTATAGATTTCACTGTCTTGAAAGAGAGTATTATTTGAGGATAAAGGAGATATATGCAGGAAAATAGGACCAAGTGAATTTTAAGAAGAAAGAAGAACCTGGAGCAGAATTTCCCATGATGAATCAATTGCGTTTGCTTTGAGGCTATTTATTAGATACATAAGACATTTGATCTTACTTGATAGTTCACACATTTCTAACATGTTCATGTAGGAATGCCAGATGTCATTTTGCTCACCATAATTAATAAGGTATGATTTTGCCATTAAGGAAAGGCAACTGTTGCCTCTCTGTAACGCCTCAATTTTAATCCCTCATTCTGTGTAAGGCGTCTGTTTGTCTAGGCTGGCGGCCTATAAATTGAATTGAATACTGCACTGGCTTCTATTTCTGAAGGAAACAAAGGGTAACAAACTGAGGTCAGAAATCACTCTCAGATTACTGTGAAACTCCCAAAGCATAGTCAGCCAAGAGCCTCTTTCCTATCATGTGCCTGAGGTTGGTCATGCATTTTGCAACTGTGCATGCTTGGAAAGCCTACTGGTCCTTGCCAGCCTCCCTCTTGCTTTAGTAGTTGACTTGAGGCTGGCTCTGAAAAACAGTCACTATCCTTGATGGAATGCATGGGCTTCGTGGCCGGTTACTACGACTTCAGCCTACAGGGTGACCACAGAACCAGCCAGTTCACATACGCTCAGAACACTCACCAGGACCTGAGACACTGGGAACTTAGTGTCAGATATCAAGTCACATGTTGTAGACTATGAGGGGACAAAAGCCTCGAGCTCTAAGGCCAGTTTCTATTTAATGGACAGACTGGAAAGATTCTATTGCAATGGGAACCAATGCTTTTTACGAGTGGGCAGATGCTCAGAACACAAGAGTCCAACTTGTTTAGCCCTAATGAGGTAATAGACATTTGAATGAAGGCAGGTCTAGAAACTCCAGGTCATCCTGGTACCATCCACATAAGCCACCGCAGCTTAAAATTCTTTTTGCTCCAAACTGTTCTTAAAAGTCTTCTTTTAACTTTGTACCTTTTGCTACATATAAACAAGAGACTAGGAATCATGAAGACCAAGCCAAAAGCTGCTTCCAGCCTGTAATCAATGGTTTAACAGCAGTATATGCTTTCAGCCTTGACAGGCAGGTCAAACAATGGTAACCTGAAGTGATTCATGAAATACTTGTAAGTTTTCCAAGAAAGGCCCTTTTCTTCCCTAGAAACTGTATTCATGCCTTTTTCTTCACATTTTTATATTATAAAGAAGTCCAGAGACGTTGTTTACAAATAAGAGATTGGTGCCTCTAATCTGCTTGACACATACTCAAAACTAATCTGGGAAAGTCACACTGATCACCAAAGAGAATAGGAAACATTGATGAAGTTAGAGATAGTTAAAATTTAGAATAGTTGCAGTTGGCCAACATCTTAATGAATAACATAAGTAACAAAATGCACCGGGGAAAGAATCAACACTTTCTAATCTGTATTTAATCATCAAAACACTCGGCCTGTTGGTAAATTGCTAGGGGGTTTTATAAGAACACACTTTTTCAGAGTTGTATTTTTCAAATAACAAAGAAAGGTTTGCACACCCAGATGAAGGACACTAGAAGGAACATAGAGAACATATAAGGTAAACATTGGGGCACATAGTATATTCTCAAACTTGCTGTTTCATAGCCAAAAATATACATGGACCATGAGAGGCAGCCAGATGGTTAAACATAAGATGTTTCCTAAAATTTTGCAAACAAAGAGCTAGAGAGAGAAGGAAACTTAACAGAGGTTGGAGAAGAGAAGACCAGAAAGAGAGATAGTTCCCTAAGTGTAGTAAATCAATTAATACATTTACAAGTCAACCAATGAACGGTATTTTACATATTACTAAACCTATAAATAATTATTACCTGAAAACTATTCAGTTCTTTCAGAACATCAAGATGCATTTTGTTATGCATTGATAGACTGATCTTATGTTTAAAATGTATTAAATTCTGTCATGGCGGCCAGGACAAGACTTTTGAGGAAAATTTTAAAAAGCTAATTTGGGTTAAAATTAATAATAACGTGGAATCAGTTATTAAATCATTATATTAATCAAGTCAAATTAACTTATTCAATCACTTTAGAAAGCTCTGAAGAGCCCATGTAGTACTGCATCTTCCAGTCAACTAAGCTATGACTTGTTCTTGTTTCACAAGGTACTTGGGAGACAGTATCAATGAACTGAGTCATAGGGCAAGGGATGGATGATGTTGTCCTCATAAACTAAGAGCTGTTGGCATATTTAACATGTCTTTCTAGTTTAGCAGCAATGATAAGCATATAGAATCATATATATTGTGCTTCCTTGTGTCTACTGGAACTTAAATGGTATTATTAACTAAAGCAGAGCACTTCTTATGGAAAGTAAATAATAATAATAAAGATAATAATAATGATGATGATGGTAATGGCAATGATGATAATAATAATAACAACAATAACCACCACTTTAATAGGGTAGCTCATTTCTCTCCAGAATTCAGGGCTATCCTGAGAAATGATACTTGGTTTCATGGATGTTAGTGACCATCTCCTGCCATTATTTTTAATTTCTACCACTATTCTTCTGAGAGGCCTTTATCTTGATTAGTATTTTCTGGAAGAGATCCAATTAAATGACCATGGCTACCTCAAATGGATTCATGTCTGCATCTCTTCCCGACTTGTTTCAGTTTCTCTTTCCCAGATTTGAGTTTTTTGCACCATGCATTATTTATTCACCAAATTCTTTATTAAAATCAAGGCAACGGGTCACCCTTATAAGATGCCCCTCCCTTCCCGCAACAGCTCATCAGGGCCCCCTTGTGTTAATGCTTCCCTCATCTGACCCCTTCCCCAATTTTGTTTATTTGTTTTTGTTGTTCAAGACAGGGTTTCTCTTTTTAGCCCCCACTGTCCTAAAACTCTTGCTCTGTAGAACAGGTTGACCTTAAACTCGTAGAGATCCTCCTGCCTCTGCCTTCAGAGTGCTGGGATTAAAGGTTTGCGCCACCACCAGCCTGGCAGCTGTCGAAATTGGGATTTTTTTTTTTTTTTTGGTTGCATTTCTAACCGACAGGCTCTCTACACTGCAAACCTCTCACGCTTACCTTCCTTCCTGTTACTACAACGCTGGCTTCTAAGAACAAATTCACAGCTCACCAAGATACAGGAATCTGCTCACAGAAACTCACCAGACTCCCCTTCTTCGAGATCAGAGACCCGGCCTGTGCATGTTTACAAAGAAAGTAGCAAAGACAATGCTTACTACACAGAAAGCACTTAAGGTATTGTTTAAGTCAACAAACCCAGATGGACTGAAATTGTATTGGGGATTAAATTGCGATCATCGTACTCAAGGTGGTGAAAATCCAATACTTGAAGGGGGACATTCTGATGGCTACTAATAGTTTCCACAAAGTGGGCTGTGTAGATACCTGTTGTGCACTCAGGAATTAGGACATCACTGAACTGCTTGTGTTGTTCCTTTTTCTGGGGTTGTCTGTGGGGAAATGTAAGGGAATCAGAGGTTTAAGTCCGACTGACGAGGCACCTAATTCAATTGGATAGCCAATATCGTTCTGTAACAAACAGCATTGTGAATTTTTACTAAGCTGACATTTCCCTTAAGATTTACACTGTGCTGCTACAGCCAGAACTTGTGCTGCCCAAAGAATGTCAATAACTCATTGATTTCTTGCGTTTATCCTTTGGATCTGGTGACCATGCATAGCACATCTTTACTATGGAAAAAATCAATTTGAAAACAGCTTTGAGATATTTTTAGCCATCATATTCTAATTTCTATGTCTTCTACAAACACAATTTCTGAAACAAATAATGCAATAAAAATGTTTCTACTGGTTACAAAATATTGTTCCACAAATGCTACATTTTAAGGATATATAGCCAACATTCCTGAGTTTTTAGACAAATAGTCAATCAATTTTAATTGGCAAACAAAGGAATGAGTCTCATCGTGGCATTTCATGCATGTATCAGATTTTCCTCTAAATTGGCCCCTTCCCCTACTGCTCCCTCCATGCTTCTTTGTGGCTCACTTGTTAAGATTTTAGATGTAAGAATCAACTTCAGACTTCCTTAAATAGCTAAGGAAAGAAACAGATACAAAACACATTTAATAAAAGGTTCAGTGTTTTCTTGAATCATGGAAAGTTGTATTATTGGAAATAGCATAGTGAAGAATGGATATTCCCTGTAGGAAAAAGAAACTTCATCCATTTGCCCCAATTTATGTAAATATTAGCATTTAAAAGAAATAAATGGATATACCATTGGCATCCTCTAAGTCGTTAATAGAAAGAACTGTGATCCATTTGGCTATTGCAGGTTAGCTAGTCTATTTAGTATCTAGCTGTTTTATCTTAGGTATTCACAACTAACAAAGATTTTACAAATAAGCGCCTTAATACTTAAGGTAAAAGAGATGTCCAAAGTCACGGAGGCAAAACAGTAGGAGTTAAGATCGGGAATTGAATTCAGAGCTATTTGAACTCAACATTTGAATAGTCCTAGAATTTTCATTTTAAATTAGTTCTTGTTCTTAAAGTGGGAAGTCTTTATCCTTAGTGGCCTGAATGTCTTCCAGATTGATTTTAAGAATCCACCTCAGTTCTCTAGCCCACTTAAGTCCTGCCTGAAGACTGCATTTCCCTAAAGCAGCTCTAATCTGGCCCCTTCTGGGAACTACTTCCCTGGTCTCCCACACAGCTCTACTTAAGGGATAAAGAGGACTTTGAAAGGGTGAGGGCTGCAAGGACTCACAGCCTTGAGGAAGAGTCCATTAGAAACAGCATTGGGAACCAGAGAGAACATTCTAGAGGAGTGAGAGTCACCTTCAGAGCAGCTGAAGTTGCCATCCTGGAGTCGTTCACAGAGAAACCACACCAGATTCAGGGACATAGGAAGCATGCAGCTCAGGGCTTCTCAAGTTTGCCAAGAGGACCACCTCTGCAGGCTGCTATGACTCTGTCCACTGAAAGGCCAAACATCCTGGTGAACAAAACTTTCTCTGTACTCTTTAACTCTTTGTAATCCTAACAGAATGAATTATTTCGAAGTCTGTCAATTCCCAACATTGATAATGACAGACCCCGTCCAAATTACAGATAACAGCAAATGTTACTACTGAACTACATCTTCGTTTTGTCCACTTGGTTCTTCTATTAGCTAAGTGAAAATCTGAAATAAGAAAATCTGGGGAGGTGGTACAGGCTAACTTCAAAATAAGAAGCACCCAAATTATTCTAGGGAAATCCCAGGACAAAAGTTAATCTGTAAGCAGTGTTCTCATGTGATATCTTCTGAGTGGTCTTCATCAGCTAGCCTCAGATTCCAACTGAAGATTAAAAAGTAGATCTTGCTTCTATGACTCACTGTGTATCTTCTTGTTTCATTATGTTCTCTCTCTCTCTCTCTCTCTCTCTCTCTCTCTCTTATAGTGATTTTTTGTGCTGTCTCTAATAAACCCTAACTTCCCAACATTGATCAGCAACATTCGAAAGTATGCTATAACTTACTATCCCTAGGAAGATTAAGATCAAACGTGGAGGGGAGAGGCCCACGACTCAGGACTGGGGACCACAGTTCCTATATAGTGAGCTGTAGTGTCCATCTTTACTGTATGTAGTCAAGGCTTTACAAAGTTAAGGAAAGGATAGTGTCACTCCTGCATTTGTAGCCTTTAGAGGAAAACTTTAGAAAATTAGAAGTCTAAGTCGGTCCAAGGAAGCACCCAAGTGAAGATGTAGCCAGTTTAGATGTTAGAAGTGATTTCTACTCTTTCTAAGCACCAAGAGACACTCATTTTAGTGAGGTACATTGTGGGATATGTGAGCAAACCGTGTAAAGATGTGTCTCTGTTTTATCTCAATTGCCTAAGGCACCTGATTGGTTTAGTAAAGAACTGAACAGCTAATAGCTAGGCAGGAAAGGAAAGGTGGGACTTCCAGGTAGAGATAGGAACTCTGGGTTAGAATCTGGTGTGGTGGAAGCAGACCAAGTCAGATGTACAGAATAGAGGAGAGGTAAAGAACCATGTTGCAGAAGATAGATTAAAAGAAATAGGTTAATTTAAGTTACAAGAGTTAGTCGGGAACAAGCCTAAGTGAAAGGCCAAAATTACATAATTAATAATAAGTCTCCATGTCATTATTTTGTGGGGTGGCAATCCAAAGAGAATCCAACCAGAAAGACCTGCTATGGGGACATGGTGGCACCATCCTGTGATCCCAGTACTCAGAGGCTAAATCAGAAGGATGAAGGGATCAAGAGTTCAAGGCCATCCTGAGTGAGTGCAGATCAAGAGGCTGTCAAGGAGAGTGGAGGACCCAGTTTCTCATTCCCTCTTTGAAAAGAAAAAGTCTAATTTCATTCCATATTTTATGTATTTGGACATGGCCATACATATTTGTCTACAACATGTTTTATTGATGAAAACAATGTACTCCAAGTAATGACCAAGTATCGAATCATTACTATAATAAGCTTCCGGGTTCTGATTACCTTGCCAAAACTAGAGTGAAGAGATATGGTATGAACCAACACTTTTTTTTTTCTGATGTGTCCCTGTAGTCAATTTTAATAATTTCAATTCTTTGAACAAGTTGAAGTACCAAACGATTGTGCTGGTCCAAGTCACCATAACTGTAAATGAACTGTATGTGTTATAGAAGGAGGGCTAAAACAAAGACTTGTGAATTCACCTACTGAAATGATTTCCCTTTATAGAGTTTCTCTGTCTCTATTCCTCACAATTTCTCCCATTCTGTTTACCTTACCCATTCTCTATACCTTAAATGGGTAGACACAGACATGGAACTGGGGAAAGGAAAGGAAAAAGAGAAGGAAATAAATACAAAGCAAGACGTGTAGACTCCCCAGGTCCAGAGCTATAGAGTAGAGAGTTTGAACAATGAGTAGCATCAATGGGAGAAAGTCATGGTCTTAGATGGATTGCCATGATTTTTTACCTACTACACGCACTGTCCAGGACTGGCAAAATTTGCTTATGATGACAGAGTAAACTTAACTGTTGTAAATCACCAAGGCCTGAGCCTACATCTGCCTCCAACAAAACAACTTTACCTGCCTAAAATGGTTTTGCATATTTGAATATTAAACAATTGTATAAGGCAGTACAAACCTAATTTATTTTGATAAGTTTTAGTTCTCACAACTAAAATGTTCATAATCACTTCTCAAGGTTTTATCTAGACTGTCTACCAACTATTCTACATGCTTTGTTCTCAGATATGTATGACCATGGCTTTGGATTACACCTGCAAGGGCATTCGATTGCAGTTAATGTAATTTGCCAGTGGGGACCACACCTACAACACTCCTGACAAATAATTCTGTTGTGTTGCCCTTCTTGGGTTTATCCAGTTCCTGCAAGGTGTTCTCAAGGTGCATGCCTAGGTTTACCTGTGCTTACTGCCTCCTGCTTTCTTCTCTCCACCTTTTCTCTCACTTCTTAAGTACATCATGCTCATTCCAGGCTAGATGTCCCATGGATGCTTTTGCTCTGCCTACTTGGTTCTGCTTCAGTTCTTTCCCTGACCAGCCCCAGATATCCTTCAGGCTTCAACTGACTTTCTGTGTCTGCACAGAAATCTCCTCCACTCACACTATTATTTTTTTCCCATTTAATGAAATTCCTTATGCTCATGATAGATGCTAGTGGTTTTTCTTTTTTTAGCCCAATGCTTTCAGTTTGAATACTATTGTCTTTTATTCAGAAATAAGAATGCAAAACCTGCAGGGTGGTGGTGGTACACGCCTTTAATCCCAGCACACAAGAGGCGGAGGCAGGTGGATCTCTGTGATTCTGAGGCCAGCCTGGTCTACAAGAGCAAGTTCCAGGACAGGCAACAAAGCTACAGAGAATACCTGTTGAGAGAGAGAGAGAGAGAGAGAGAGAGAGAGAGAGAGAGAGAGAGAGAGAGAGAGAGAGAGAGAGAATGCAAAACCTTGGACACTTTGATATACAGAATGGGAACTTAGTGTGGGCAAAATAGAGATGGAAAAAGAGGTCAGGGATTGATTCAATGATATGAGACAATTCCTCATTCACTGTTTTGTTCTGGAAAAAAATATTTGAAGATTGATAGCTCTTTAGCACTTACCCCATGCCCACTCTTCCTCAAAATATATTGAAAATTATCACATTACCTTTGTAAGTATACCTTTGTCTCACAAGAACAATTTAAAATTATTTTAATTAGAATCTGAATGTAGCTCCTAAGATTTTCTGGTGCCCTCTAATTTCTATTTCTCTTAGCGTTAAGTGAAGAGCTACTTTCAAACGTTTCAGTTAGTTTATAGGAATATGCTATTTGGAGAAGTCCATCTCTTGCCAAAGTTTCCCATGTCTCTATACAACCATGCATGATCACATGTTTCTCATCTCAGTCTTTAATCTCAGTACATCTGGCATCCCTGGCCGTTCTGTAAAAACTCCTGTCTCGTGCTCATGATGACAGTGTCACCTGACAGCTGTCCTATCGCTTGGTTAGTTTTCTGAAGCTTCCTGTTACAAGACCCCGCCATGTCAAGTCAAGCCACAGATCGGTTTTTTGATCTAGATGTCAGTCTCACCCTAGCTCTCCCCAGTTAATGTCTTGAAGACCTTGGGTCTAGCTATGCTTTGGCTTATGACTTCTAGCTGTTGTAGATCTACAGAAAGAAAAGCCTAAGTGACTGTTTCCACCCAGAAGCATGAAAACACTTCAGACCGTTGGTTAGTAGAGTCTTTACCTCCCTCTTAAACCATTTCCTTACCCATCGCTACCAGTCTTAAGAAACTGCATTATCATCTACCCAAGTTGTTCCTTATGCATTCTGATGACCATTTTCAGTCTTTCTTTCCATCATCCTTAATGTTTACCTGTTTCATTAGTACATCCAATCAGCTCTGCTTTTAAGTATTTTCTGAATGGATCTGCTTTGATCTGCAATTCCAATGTTCATCTACATTGTTGCCATGGCTGGTCAATTTGAGTAGCCTTACCGCTGTCCTTTCCTGTATTGTGGTCAAATTACAATCATTGTCTTTAAGGAAGCCAGAGAGATAGCTCTAAGAAAAATCACCTCATTAGCTATACAATACTTCCATAACAAAGACATAAGTTTTTGAAGAGATAAGCATGGGAAATATCTCAATTTTATGAGTTCATAAATTATGAGTTCAAAGTGTCCCCCTGCTCCTACAGGTGACTAATTTAAAGGCCCCTGAGAATACTTGCATACATAGAAGCAACAGTCTTTATACCCAATTATATAATATTTGCACATTACCTGCACAAACATCACATATTTTAAATCTATACCTTAAACCATCTCTGGAATAGTCATAATCAATACAGTGTGAAGGATGTGTAAATGTCTGTTACAATAGATTGCTCAGGAAATCATGGTGATAAAGGTCATGCACATGCTCCATACAGGGGCAATTTGGCTTCAGATATTGTCATTCAAAGATGGTAGAACACATGGGTATAGAATTCACTCAAAAAAGAGACAAGTGTAAGCATATATTGAACCATCATACTCTACATATATATATAAAATAAACTATGTCTCTCCTCAAGGCTCTTCCTGACCGGTAAAATATTTTTACCCATTACGAAGCTTTCTTTAAAAATATTAAAGCTTGTAGGATTACTAATTTATTCACTTCTATCTCCTCACCCTATGATGGATTGTTTCCATGGCAGGGTCCTTCTGTTTTTTTTTAACATCTCTTGCCCATGGTACTTAGAAGAATATTAATGCTTATAAAGTGTTAGGCAAGGATTTGTTGGAAAATGTCTCACAGGCCATTTAGTATAGCTTTTTCTCATTCCACCCAAAGTGAAAACCCAAAGCCGACTATTTATTAGCATCTTCAAAGCCATATCTGACCTGGCCCTATTAGTGCCTCACCCAGGGAACTTGACTGGCAAATCCCAGTCTGGAATAATCTCCAGAGGTTCACTCCCTTGCCTGTTCCAGATAGACAATGAAATAGCTTCTCAGTAGGACTCGCCCTGGTACTTAATCTGCCCCCACCCCCACACTGTCGAAATTTATGGAATATCTCTTACCTGCCCTCTACTCTATATCTCTTTAGCACCTGTGAGTCATGTGTCATAGAGATAACCTGTTTATCTTGTCAGCTCTTTTTCCCCAGGTAAGTAGTAAGATCCACAGGGTTATGGACGTCTGCTTATTTTGTCCATGTCTGTCTATAGAGCCTATAACAGCCCTTGATGCTATTTAGAAATATTTTTTGAATAAATGAACAAGCAACTGAATATATTATTTCGTCAAGGTATTGAACAAGTTGAAAACACTGAATTTATGAAGGAATTCTTTTAATTATTTATTAAACGGAAAACTATTACACACACTAGTCCTCCACTTATTTAAAGAGGACTGAGGAGAGAAGCTCAGCACTTGAAGGACAGCAATAATGACCAAAAAGAGAGTGAAATCAGCCAAGTATGTAGTGCCAAGAGCAGGTCCATCTAGTGATATTGTCGCTTCCTGCATCAAGAGACCATCCATCCACTCCATACCTTCTACACCTAGCCATGAAGAAGGCCAATCATCTTCCTCTAAAGGGCATCTTTACAAGTAATTTACGGCAAGCATCTGGTTGGCCCTGTCTCTTTTTATTGAATTGTTCTCCTGCATCTCAGCATTACCGGCAATTGCTTCAGAGCTGAAGTATTGGCTAACCAGCCTCGATGAATCAACACAAGAAACCAGACTCATTATGAGACGAGCTTTATGTGTGCCGTCAATGCTCTACTAGGCCAGAGTTCCTCAACCTGTGGATCGCAAACCCTGTGGGGAGCGAATGGCCCTTTCACGGGGTCATCTAAGACCATCGGAAAACACAGATATTTACATGACTATTCACAACAGTAGCCAAATTACAGTTACAAAGTAGCAATGATAATAATTTTATGATTGTCGGGCTCACCACAACATAAGGAACTGTCTTTAAGGGTCACAGCATTAGAAAGGTTGAGAACTACTGGTCTAGGCTGAAAGTCAAACACCAGCTCTCTACAATGGGGAAAATCAGCAGGTGCCAGCACTGATGGACCTCGACATCCCTGTTTCTAGAGGAAGCAGAAACTGGAAGACAGAACTACAATGTGGTATACCATGAGTTAAGAGGATAACTTTCCCAGGGTTACCTTCCTTATCAGGTCAAACATGCCTGTTCTAGAAATGACCTATGAGGAGGGAGAGCCGTGGTTTGCTTGCATTTGACATATTCTTTTTATTGCCACTTGGCAAAGATGAGAACAGGCTTATCCAGTTTCATCGGAAATGTTTTGCTTTCCATTCAGCAGCAATGATAGTAAGAGAGCCAGGGAGTTCATAGGCAGTCCTTAATCAGAGACGTCTCCTTAACGTTGGAGTCTCTGGCAAGTGTGTGCCTTGTGATGATCCACAGAAGTTCCTGTTGGTAAGAATAGTAGTCTCCTGTGGGTAAGGATTTACCTTTGGAAACTATGAAAAATTGCCCTGGGAGTGGGCAGGGTGGAATCAGAAAAGCGCTTCTCTTGTTTGATTACTTCAAAGTGAGCTTTACAGTAGCCTGAAAAGCCAGTAGACTTACCCACCTGTAATAATACCAATGTCCATCTTTTCTACTTTATAAAAGTTACAGCCATTAACCAGTACATTGTACACATACGAAAGTAAGTATGACTATAACTAAATATTGAGAACTGTGGGGATTCTCTTAAGCAGGCTCACATCAAAATCCACCTCTTTGCTAATAACCCTGAAACTACATGCATTTAGACTGGAGTTCCACAGCCTTAGTTTTTGATCGTGTTGCAGAAAGCTGGCAAGCATGTTACAGGTGTGCAGGCTTTAATCAAACGCAGCTTTTTCCTAGGAAGGCCATCCCTGCTTACACATCACCCTAGTCGATGGTTTTCGGAGGCTTAGGACGATAATGTTGCAGCGGGGAAAATCTTGGAAGTGGGACCACTGGCAATAACCCTCCCTCCACACACCCACTCTCTAGATGCAAAACTTTGATCAGAATTCGAAAGTAATGGGGCCAAGACTGTAACACAGAAAGCTTACTTCACTTTCTGTAGCTGATTCATCTCAAGGAAATGCTGAGACAAGTCCTGTGTCTTGCCTGGCAAGCCTCACTGGGTCCTTTCTCTCTGCATACCAACCACTCTTCTTGCTGATAATAATAGTTTTTACTTTTATTTATTTATTTATTTATTTATTTATTTATTTATTTATTTATTTATTTATTTATTTATTTCGATACAGATGATATGCCTCTGTCCAGTGCTCTTGTTTGGGTTTGGTTTTTGTTCGAAGCAGCTATAGAATAGGCACACACCAAAGCAAAAGGGTAGATCGAGTTTGTGGGGGCCATCTGAGCAGGAGCGGCCGGCCCCCAGGTCTGTCTCGCTAGGCTTTCTGCAGGGAACAGATGGAAGGCTGCAGGCGCGGGGCCTGCGTCCTCCGGGATCCCCCTTTCCCTGAAACGCTGAGGGCACCCAGAGTGGGTGGGACCGAATTCCAGCCGCCAGCCGGCCTTCCCCAACTCACCAGCCCGAGGAACAGCCACAGCGAGGGCGCTGGTGTCAGGTTTCAGGGCCGCTCCAGTCTTCCCGAGCTCCGGGACCCACCAGCAGCCACCGCGCACCGGCAGCCTCACAGAGCCACTGTCATGGGCACGGTCCCTGCGTCTGCAACCTGTGGCTCCTGGTCTGTGCAAACGCCAGGCGGTCCCCAATCTCTGCCAGTCCGGACTGCGAGTGGCAGGGCTGGTAGCACCACCCGGGAGTCCGCCTAGGCGGCTGGGATCAGGAAGGTTTGTGTGAGAAGAAGGCGTGTCTCTGAGTCCTAATGCGGATGTGCCTGGCTCACCTCGGGCCAGTCTGGCTAGTGACTCAACCGCTGCAATAAGAAACACATTTGGCTGCCGGTGGAGTCTCCTGTACCCCCCCTAACCCCCCCGCTCGTTTTCATTGACTTATTTTTCTGGCTTTGCGCTGACACCTCTTTCAAAGAGCCTGGAGCGCTGTGGGGAGACCAGCTTTCATAATGCAGCTTGCCCCCACGGTGTGTGTGTGTGTGTGTGTGTGTGTGTGTGTGTGTGTGTGTGTGTGTGTGTAGCCTCCCAGAGCAAGGGCTACCGAATAGATGGCAGAGAAAAGCATCCCGTTAGACTGGAAATTGGAAGGAAACTGCATTTCTAAAGTTAGGACACAGCCATAAGAATACACAATCAATCCACGCCACTGGAATCCTTCCTAACTAAAGCCATTTGAGGACTAATGGGTTACTGCCAAACCAAATAATAAATACAGCCACTAAACTAGTATTTATTAAATTCACAGTATGTGGCAAGTCCTATACTAAATAAACACTTTAGTTTTCCCCATTAAGTGAATGTCCTGTGTAGCCCTTGGGTATTACATTTTGGACATACTCTGGCATCCCTATGTTTTCAGACTCATGGTTAAGGTATACAAGACTGAATACGAAAAATAGCATTTGACATATTCCTTCGCCAAGAAAATAGTTCCAAACTTGTGGCTTACGCTCACATTAGCGTTAGGGAGACAATGACTTAAGCTTTAATTCTTTAACTCATCCCTGACCCTGTGCTTCAGGGTTTAAAGGTCTGCTGCTGGGGCACATTTCTTGCAGAAGGCCCGAACCACAGACCGCCAAGCACAAAGGTGTACCTTCCTTGAAGATGAAAATATCAGGGCTAGTCGGGGCTGCAAAGTGAGTTTCTAGTCAGACCAGGCTTCCTGTGGGGAGGCCGTCCCAAAAGGAGAGAAAAATGGAGGACGGACCGGTGCGAGGGATGGGATTTGTAGAGTTAACGCCAGTCAGTAGTCTAGAACAATTCATGGTCTCTTTTTTAAAAAAATTCATAGAACCATCGCCTGCATGTACTATTTTAGTAGCCTTTATCTTCCCAAAGTATTAATTAAAAAAAAACTTTAAAAAATATTCATTGATTTTATTTTCTGTATATGAGTGTTTTGCCTTTTGCATGCCTGATTCTCTGAAGGGTCAGAAGCGGACATCAGCTGCCCCTGGACTGGAGCCATGGATGATTGTGAGGTACCATGTGGGTGCTGGGGACCAAAGCCTGCCCAGGTCCTCAGAAAGAGTGACAGGTGCTCCTAAAAACTGAGCCGTCTTCTCGACCTCCAATATCCTTTGACTCATAAAAATAGTTTTGGCTCTTCTAACAGAAAAAAAAAATGTGCGAAGGTAACAATTTTAAAGGTTCTTTTGTGCCTGGGGCTTATGTGACACAAATTAAACAGATAAAATTTCTGTCCCATTCAACAGAACATCTCTGATGTATATGCAGATACCATTGTAGTAGGGAAACTTCTAGCTAAAATGGCAAGTTCATCACCCCTGTCTTATCCTCCTCAAACTCCTGAACACAAAAATAGATCAATTATGAACTTCTAATAATGCCTTTAAACCATAAAAAATAAAATAAGAGAGAAAAGACACAATTGCAATGGATTCTTGTAAAGACGGTCAACCAGTTGGAGACAGGTATAAACTTAGAGAAGCAGTTTACACGGTGCCTGTCTGTGGGCAGAGTTAAAGATATGGTTATCAGCTCTTCTCCCTGCAAAAGCCAGAAGGCGGAGACTTTATACAGCAGAAATACTGGCACAGGCTAGCGACTAGTTGTGGAACATAGGGTTTGGTTAGAGACACGTAAACAGTGCTTGGACCTGAAGCTCCCTCCCCACTGCCATGTAATCAACTGACTTCCTTCTTCTGCTTCTTCCAGCCTCCAGTCGTCCAGAGAATGCAAATAAGAGTCATGGGTGGCTTACCGTGAGATGAACACAGGCCCTTTGACTGGGCTTCTACTGACGGTGAACAACAAAGAAGTCAGTCCTCAGCGAAGCAGAGCAACAAAGAAAACAATCTTCAGTGAAGCAGAGCAAAAGCTACATAAAATGTTGGAGGAAAAAAAAGGGACCAAAACCAATTCTAGAGAGTTCTAGAAGGTGAGTTCTTTCTGTGCAGAAAGGAATGGAAAGGTGACAGAAAGGAAATAATGCTCTAAGAATTCCACAGATAAAGACTATGAGCTTGTGAGATCAAAAGTCCCTTTACACTCATCCATTAGCAAATACACATCACTCTGAGTTATTAGTAACCCACAAATATTTAACATGTCTTCCAGAGCCACAGGTCAAATCATTTACACAGGAACAAAAAAACTGTATTGAATTTCCCAAGAATAATAGCAAACATAGATGTTTCCTTGACTGCCCTTACATCTGAAAACAAGTTTATTTTGAATCTAGAATTGCACGCCCAAATGAATTGCTAGCCATGTAAATGATGGCATTTTTATGCTTTCAAGCACTCAAAATTACTCATTCTTCCATGGACCATCTGAAACAGCTTCCTCAAAAGAAGTCGATAAATCAAGAAGAGATGAGTGAAACCCAGAAAAGTCAAGTCCAACATGAGAGAGAAATTACAGTTGCTCAGAAGAGCTCTCATGAAACAGGCCAGGGGAGGAGGAAGGCTCAAAGTAGCTCTATCTCCAATCAAAAGAAAGAAGATGGTAGTGTTGGTATCTGCACACTGAGAAATTAGCCGCTGTGCTCGCCAGATCCTTTCTGTTCTCCGGAGCATCCCTCTAGAATTCTTTCTGAGCTCCCTGCCGCCGTGGAGCGTTCAGTCGAGTTCTTGTCAAGGCTATGCGGCAGACATGATCAACAACACTGCTAGGCTACATCCATAGCATGGCTCTTGGGAGCCTCCTTTCCCTCTCACACATATTCTTTTTTTCTTGATAGCATTCAGATGCAATTAGAGAAGGAAGGGCTCTGAAACCCTACAAGGCAGTAAAGTTTCTTTCTTTCTTTTTGAGACAGGGTTTCTCTGTCCTGGAACTCACTCTGTAGAGCAGGCTGGCCTTGAACTCAGAGGTCTTCCTGCCTCTTCCTCCCAAGTGCTAAGATTAAAGGCCTTCAGCGCCACTGCCTGGCAACAATAAAGTTTCTAAAGAAAGAAAGTTATGACCCTGAAAGCTTGTAGCCAAAGAAATCTTCTGAACTATGACATGAGCAAGAAGTAAACTTGTATAATGACATTGAGATTTTTGAGGTTGTTTCAGCAATTAGACTGCTCAGACTGCCACAATTTAAGAGAACATTTGAAGGCAGTTTTGAATAATTTAGTTTGTGTACGAAGTACTACATAACATTTAAAAGTACCTTACAAACTCCAGGAAAAACAAAGTGTTGTATCAGAAAGGAAATACACGATAGAATACTACTTCATTCTGGTGTGAGTATAATCAGTATAATATCCACAATGGAGTTAAGCAAACTGCAATAAAACCACTCATGGGAAGTGCAGAGAGGGAGAGACTGGGGATGTGTCTGTGTAAGAAAGCTAATCACATCCTCAATTACAATCACATAAAGTGCGTGAGTATTGTGTAAGATAGCTAAATAATAATTACTAGGCTAATAAACCATTTAGAAATATGAAAGGGGGACCAGAAAACATTAAATGAACTTTACTGGGGAGGGGAGGTGAGCTCAGGACTTAAGGGAAGATCTGTGGCTATTTTAACACCATTTTCTTCTTTTTCTATTTCATTATTTTCAATGATCTCTCTTTCTCTCTCTCTCTCCCTCTCTATTTCTCTCTCTCTCTCTCTCTCTCTCTCTCTCTCTCTCTCTCTCTCTCTCTCTCTCTCTCTGTGTGTGTGTGTGTGTGTGTGTGTGTGTACATGTACACACACAGGTACCAGCAGAATGCAGAAGAGGGCATCAGAGGTTCCTGGAGCTTGAATTGTAGGTTGTGATGAACCATCCTAAGTGGGATCAAAGTGGGAATCAAACCCTGGTTGTCTGGAAGAACAAGAAGTGCTGTTAACTGCTGAGCCTGCTCTCAGTGGATTAATTTTTAATGAATTTATTCTTTGTCAGCATCATATTTATATATGTAATATTTTCTGACCCTGCTCTTTCCCTTCCCCCCATTTACCCTCTTTCTGCTCTCACTCCTACCCACATCCTGATCTCATTTTTCTGTCTTCTTGTTTTACATTACCTTAATAAAAATACAGCTTGGAATCCTAGTCCTCCTACCTCCACCTCCCTATTGATGGGATCATGCATGTATGATACAATGCTTAGATCAAGAACAGGTAGATAATAGATGATAAATAGATAGATAGATAGATAGATAGATGATAGATAGATAAAAAGATGATAGCTAGCTAGATGATATGTAGATAGGTAGATAGATAGATAGATAGATAGATAGATAGATAGATAGATAGATAGATAGACAGACAGACAGATAAAACGCTGATAGCTAGCTAGATGATATGTAGATAGGTAGGTAGATAGATAGATAGATAGATAGATAGATAGACTTAAACAACAACTGTGTTTGATTTCTTCTCTATTGTCTTTCGTGACATGAGCTACATATTTTATGGTCACAATAGTGATTTTGAGTCTTCAGCATCCTCTTCACAATTTCTCCTGCTTGGTCTCACTGTTGAACTTCAATCCTCTAACAAATGACAGCAAAGGGAGCCATTCTTGTGCAGGCAGAAGGGTGTGCCTCCACCTTCTGCTGATTGCTACTTCACGTGGTGTCTTCCTAATCACAAGTAAAAATCAGCTCCTCCCCAGTTGAAGGAAACGCCAGAGCGTGACTAACCAGTCACAAGACCGGACTCCCAGGCTGGCCGTGCTGGTTGTCCTGCCTACTGCTAAGGATGTAACTTTAGGGTATGTGCATGGTGAGAACTTGAGACAGTAGGTTGCTCCAACTGTGAAGCACAAGGAACTCTTTCAGACATGTTTTCCACACTGGCCAGGCAGACACAATTGTATCTGGCCTATCCATGGGCTCTGACCTTCCAGTAACTTCTAATCTCATTTTGCCTCACATTCTTGGAATGTGAAATGGGGAAACCTAATTTGGAGCTTATTGTAATGTATGTTGAATTTGTTTTTCCTATGTTACTGGGAAATACTGTGGAGAAGGTTCAATTTCATATATAATGTTTGCATGTAATTTTAATAAAAACTCTGATTTCTGAGACGTCACAGTGTAAGGGGGCTCTTATATGGGCTCTAATGTCTATCCATGAACACAATTGCAATAAGACATTGTTTGGTCATTTCAATAACCTTGCCAATAAACTGTTAAGTAAAAGAAAGCTGCATTTTAGAGAACTAAGTATATAGGAAAATATTACTTTTTATGTCACTGTGTTGGCTAGTTTTATGTCAGCTTGGCGCAAGTAAAAGTCATCTGAGAGGAGGGAGCCTCAAAACAATGCCTCCATAAGATCAGGCTATAGGCAAACCTGTAGGGCATTTTTTAAATCAGTGATTGATGTTGAATGATGCAGTGCATTGTGGGTGGTGCTATCCCTGAGCTAGTGATCCTGGCTTCCAGAAGAAAGCAAGCTGTGCAAGCCATGATGAGCAAGCCAGTAAGCAACACCATTCCACGGCCTCTCTTATTGTTTCCTGCTTCCAGATTCCAGCCCTGCTTGCGTTCCTGTCCTGATTTTATTCAGCGATGGGCGATGATGTGGACGTGGAAGCTAAATGAACCCTTTCTTCACCGGCTTGCTTTGGCTTGTGGCGTTTCATCACAGCCATAGTGATGCTAACGAAGGCAGTCACTATGACAACATTCAGCGTGCAAAGCAAATACATCCCTGTATCAGCCTGTGTATGACGTGTTTAACAGTCATATGTTTCAAGGGTTATCTAGTCTGTGTTGGGTTTTAGAAAAGTCTGATTGTTTTTAGCTGAGCCTTTAGAGGCTAGAAATACAGCTTTGGGGAAAGGAGGAGGCGAACCATTATAAACCAGACTCAGGAAGGCGCTTTATCATAAAACAACTGTAGCCAAAAAAAAAAAAAAGAGAAAAATAATTCTTTCAATGTGTGCATTTTCTCAGTGAAAATCAGAAAAGGAGCCCTGAAACTCTCCCAGTATTGCTTATGATGTAATGGTACAGTTAAATTAATTAAGATTAGCAGCTCCCTCTCCTACAGTTTGACATGAGAGAAGTAACTAGAGAAAGCTTTGTCTCTTTCTGAATGCACAGCTTTGTGCCCTCTCATGACTGACAAAAGTGGGTTCATAACAATCGGAAACACAGCCCATACATACACCCTTTGTGTCCTCACCTGTTGTCACTGTTTGGAGTCAATTTTCTCCACCTAACTGCGGACATTTTAGGTACAGCCAGGCATGGCGGCGTACTCATGATGTAAAAATGCATGTCAATTTTTTTTTTTACTTTTTCTTGAGACTACCATTGTCAAGATGAAATTTTCTTTAAAACGCCTCTGTTTTAGAGCAAAAAATATGAAATATTTGCTGTCTATTTTGTTTTTTAATAACCATCAATAAGCTTTTTAATATTTAAAATATAACTTTACCTAAGCTAACCCCTCACACATTTTGGTACAAACATTCACTGAAATTAAAGCGCTATGATAAACGCTTTTAGACTACTGGAACTTGTTAATTTGCAAGGATTAGATAGTCCAGTGTTTAGCTTCTGTGATATCATCAGTATTAATTCACCAGCTAGACCAAGTAGTCCATAATTTTCTTTTCTAAAATGTGTTTAAATGTTCTTGTTCGTTCGACTTGAGAATCTGCCTGTGATCGTCCACTGGTTTATTGAATGCAGTTTAGTTGTGTGTAAGATGGTAAAAACTGGTGAGTGTCTACATTGTCTCCCTCTGTACGGTGCAGCGTTGAGCATTGGCACAGCTCCTCTGAGCTTCCAGAGAGAATGGTGCGGGGACGGTTCCAGCTGTGTCCACAAGAGAAGCGGAGGCCCTCGGGAGTCCAGAAAGGCTCTCCGGACCCCAGGAACAAGTTGAGAGTAAGTAGCCTGCCTCCAATCATAGAGGCCACAGAATCATGGGGCTAGGGGTTAACTGATCCTACCTCTTCCTCCCAAATGCTGGGAAAGGTGTGCACCACTGCTCTTGGTGAGTTTTGTTTTAGTAATTATTATGGTGTTTAATGTTCTTTGTAAGATTCTCTGTCTGAAATGTCCTGTCTTGTGGTGGACTGGATATGAGCAGGCTGCTACTTCTTGTATTTTTCATATAAGTCTCCTTGTTTTCGATGGCTTTGAGTTCATTTATAAGCGTTGTTGTGAAATTCTTCAATGACTATTTAAAGCTTGTTCAGCACAACTGATAACTGAGAATTTACATTAATATTGGGCTCAGGACAGACATGGTACAGAATTCCCACAGGAAAATAGTGTGATTAATAACTCTAAAGCTTGGCCCTCTAAGTCTCGACATAGTAAATTAGCAGTAAATGTTGAAGTTCTTGGTCCAAAGGGTTTGGCTTGTGAGGACCTCGGAGTTTGGCATCTACTTTTACTTTTAAATTTTCTTTCTTTTTGTCATTTATTCTCTGAGTTGTTACAGAAAAATATTTTTAATAGTAAAATAATAGAATTATCAAGCTGGACGAGTCTATGGAATAATAGTAAAGTGGTCTCTATACAGAAAAGAAAAAGCAAATAGTCAGCCTGCAGGAAGCAGTGGTCATTATTAGCAGTCATCAGCAAGTGAAAACTAAAAGAACAGCTATGCATTCGTCAGTGTGGCTATCAGTGGGGTCCGATGAGACCGAGTGTCACAGAGGACACAGAACAAGGGAAAGAGTTGTTTCCTGCTAGTACGCGTGTAGACGGGCTTGACTGTTTTAGAAAACAATAACCAACTAGATACACCCTGTCTTAAGTGCACAGTCGTTAGAACTTTGTAGTAAGTTTGCCAGACATCATCTCTAGCATCTGCCTCCTAACCACAAATTTAAAAATTATCCTCATGTCCATTAAGAATACAATTAAGAGTAATGTATATTCATAGAACAGAATACTAGTCAGCAGCAAGAATGAACTCTGGCCGCAACAACCCTAGCGAATTGCACCAACATAATTCTGAAAAACTCAATCCAAGCACAATAAATATATTCTGTAGGGTTTCATACATAAAAATGCCGAAGTTGGACATATCCAATCCACAACATTACAAGTTAAGACAGTGGCTCTCCTGGGAGGATTTAGACTGTGACTGAGGTGTGTCACAGAAGTTTCTAGTAATGTTTTGTGTCCTCATTCGTATGCTAGCTATGTGGTGTGTGTGTGTGTGTGTGTGTGTGTGTGTACTTTTCTTGTGCACCATTCATCCAGCCTTATCATTTGTACACACTTGTACCTTTTTTGTCTTTTTAATGAAAATCATCTTCAAATGCAAGAATACAACAAAATAAGATTCAAATGAGACGGAGGCGAAAAGGGATGAAGAGCAAGATGAAGTAGAAGTCAGGCCAGCAGAGAGAAAGCCTGCCCTAACAGTCCCCCTTCACACACAAAAAGATGATTCATTCGCTGTGTCTGTGGGAAGTCGAGAAGATCTGTTGCTCAAGAGAAGTCTTAATCCACTCACAGGATTAAGACCAAAGGGGAATTTCTCTCATGCCTGGAATGAGGTTTTGTGCAGTGTTGGGAGCAGAGAGACCCCAGATCCTGAATTTCTTGTAAGCCCCTGATCTGAGTGCCTACAGCTGTTCTGAGCACGAGACCTTCAGGAGTTCCTGATGGCAGGAGAGTGGTTTCTGGTGGGTTTGGCTGGGGCATGGCTATCTCTATATAATCTGCCCCTGAACACAATAAAGGGGGCATTCTTAGGGAATTCAAGGATGACCCATGTCGCTGTCTCTCTGTCTGTGTGTGTCTGTGTATTTTAACCTCCAGCCCCTTGCCCGAATCTCATGAACTGGGTGCCAGTGCACCGAATGCAGACACGGGGGCGCGGTGCGTGGCATGCTAGTCCTGAGCTATGACTGGAGGAGCATCTTTATAGTAAACACTCACAGGAAGCGGCTGGGGCTGTTGCTGTTCAAACTGCCATCCACTCAGAAAGATCACATTAATAAACTATGAAGAAAAGTATGTGTGCATTTCAGTGGGAAATGAACATTTGGCAAACTGCTTTACTTACATGAGGAATTTACTTACTTAAGGAATTCATGTCAGAGTCAAGAACTCCTGTGATTATGTTCTGAGGCAAGAAGACTTGAAAATACAGCACCCCAAGATTGCTTGGGCAGTGGTCAGAATGTGTTGCTTGTTACAGGAAGCCATTTGGTGGGTAGGGGCCAGTGGAGGTAAGATGACAACTTATGGGGTTGAGAAGTCTGATGCCTGTCTCTGTCTTTGTTGACCTCTCTATTTCTGCTCAAGTTTAAACCACTCTATTATTCCCCACAAAGAGGTTTAGGTTGTCTCCTCCACCAAGTGATGTTACTCCTAAATTTCTGCTTGCATGTAGTGTAGTCCCCAGGGGAAAAACTGAAGGAGGTGTATTCCATACATATTTAACTGAGTACCATCGGCCCTGGGGGCAAAATTTCTTCTCTAGTGAGGTGCCATGATCTTATCTCGCTTCCATAGAAAATATAAACAATACCTGGCACGTACAAAGAACTAGAGAGTAAACTGTAATCTGATTATGTCATTTGGAAAACAATATCTGCAAAAGCTTTCTATGCGGTGGGAGATGGCTCGGTGATAACGAGCAAGTCCTGCTCTCCCAAAGGGCCCCAGTGTAGGTCCCACCTGTGAGCCACCACAGTCACCTGTACCTCCAGCTTCAAGGGATCTCAGGCTTTCCTCTGACCTCTGATGGCAGACACACACACATGGCATATGTTCATACACACACAAATAATAATTAAAATAAGTCTTTACTCAGGAAAATACGCACAGACATTTAAACATTCAAACTTTGTAAATTTGACAATACAAACTATTTGAAGAGTATAGTTTAAAAGTGGTTATTCCAGTTAAATGTTACATTGAGTATTTAAAAATGGACTTGCTTTATGAAACTAATATTATCTCAATTATTGTCAATGCCACTCCTATGTTGGGAAGTTATATTTCATTATATATTTAGTAACTCTTGCCTTTTTCACATTTAGTGAGGGAATGTGTGTAACCACCAAATTAAGTGTATATGGTCAGTTGTTTAAAAATACTTGCCCCACACATTTGTGCGTGTGTTTTTTGTTTGTTTGAGACAGGATCTCTCTACATATCACTGGCTGTCCTGAAACTCACTAGGTAGACCAGGCTGGCCTTGAACTCATAGAGTTCCACCTGCCTCTGCTTATGAGGGACGGAACTAAAGACATGTGCCACTAAGCCCAACGTGAATGTGTTCTTATGTGTGTGTGCATATGTGTGCCTGTGCACACATGTGTTTGTGCATGTGTACGCACAAGTTTGTGTGCCCCCAGGCCCAGATATTTTCCTTCAATGCTGGTTCTCCAGCTCAGGCACTCATGCTTGTACTGCAAATACTCTACCAACTGAACCGTCTCTCCCACCCATAATTACTTTTTAGAAAAAAAAGAAAAAGAAAAAAGAAAAGAAAAATGAGTAGAGGAATCTACCCTAGGCTAGAGTTAGTGAAATATAATATAGATATGATATCACTGTTGGGTTTTAGTAATTTTAGAATAATGCTTTCATGTTCTAAGTAGTAAAAGAATACAACATGCACACACACACACACACACACACACAAACATACACACACCAAAAGAAGTAAACACCTCAAAAATCCCCACCTCTTGGCTTATCTTTTTGTCCCCTGAACTAAATAAATTTAAAAAATCATAATCTTAATGTTCAAGCATGTACTAAGTGATAAAGAAGAATTTTAAAGAACACTTTTAAATCTGAAGCTGGACTCATTCTTGCTACAGCCAAAGAGTTGAGTGTGGCTCTAACAAAATAGTTGCTACATAATCCATCAACCTAAATAAAACATTCACCATCTGACCCTCTGTGGACTATTGGTTATCCTAATAACAGGGGATTTTGTTCAACAAGTTAACTTTCACTCATTTGATACAGAGCACACGCACTGAGATAGGATTATAAAAAATGTTTAGATGAAAATATACTTGTGATGCCTATAAAGCAGGTGGCTAGGGCAGCATGCACAGTCGGAGCCATTTGCTGTCAAATAGATGCTCCTCTACACACAGCGCTAGGCTGGACGTTCACAGTTGAGGACCTCAACTGTCAGAATGTCACAGGTCTAATTCCATGTCTGACCCTACCATGTTCCATTGTTCAGAAACATGCCTGACTCTGTCTCCTTGCTTTATGTTCTTAACTTTTTGACAGATTTTTTTTTTTCCTATCGAAACACGGACTTAAGGTGAACGGATGCAGCAATGCTCACTCTGATGGATATTTCATTGTGAGATGAGGCACTTGAAGGTTTTGTTTTTTAAATCATACTCAGTGGATGGCAGAGAGTTCTTTTTCTGTATCCACTCCTGTCTGGAAGGTGCAGAATAAACTTTGCTTAAATCAATAATTTTCATCACCATTACTTTGAGGGCTGGCCACACTGTGTGTGTGTGTTGTATGAATTGGTGCCATGCGTGTGCACAAAAATGTGTGTGTGCACACATGTAGAGGCCAGAGGTCAATGTTGGATGTCTTATTCCATCTTTTTCAATCCTATCGTTTGAGACAGGGTTTCTCAGTGGACCTAGGGACTCACCTGGAAGCAGCCTGCTCCTGGCCTCTCAGTACTGGGGTTACAGATAGATGCCTCCATGCTTGGGTTTTTCATATGGATGTTGGGGATTTTATTTCAGTATTAATTGCTAATATTAACTCCCAGATCATGTATTAATTATCAGACACTAAGTATATCTACAGAGGGTTAAAGTGGTCTTAATGAATGAGTTGCTGGTGATGTTCTTAATTCTTATGGTTTAAGAGAAAATGGAGAAGGCTTTAACTTTTCATATAAAGAAAACAAGACATATCAGTATGCACATTCTCTCTCTCTCTTTCCTTTGTCTCTCTCCCCCTCTTTATCTCCCTTCCAAGGAATACCACACATGAGAAGTGTTGACAATTGTGTGAGCAGAAAGAGTTCCAAGAAAACACCACATTGAGAAATACTACTCCCACTATTGCAGTTAAAATTTACCGTAGGCATTAATATACTAATCTCTCAACCTCTTCATCCCAATTTAGCCTATCTTATCCATAGTCATTTGACTGTAAAAATTCTTTACATATGAAGCATTTATTTCAGGTAGCATGTATCTCACACCAACTATATAAAATAACAAGAAATACGCACATACCAGCAATCCAAAGATTATTTAGGAGCACAATTCATATAAAAGTTTTGATTCCTGATCTCAAGAAGTTTATTCCTATTCTTCATTTCTTAATTTTTTGTTCAACAAAACTTTGTAATGCCCTTGGTATGGCTTTCAGAAATATGTTAGGTCAGATTATTTTCCACTCTTTCCCCCTTTCACATCAAAGGTTTAAAAGTGATACATGTAAGTTTGCATGCCTCAAATACACGCTAGTAGGTAGTGTCTTCAAATATTTAAGAAACACAGAATTCCCTGGGATTCATTTTTCAGATTCACCAGGAGTATAATAAATATCAAGACCACAGCAGAAACTGAAAATTAATTTTACCAGCAATGAGGAGGAGATGCACAAGGGTTTGGAGACCATCCAGACACACCTACATGTATGACAGGCATGTTCACTTTTCTGACTCTGAGCATGGCTACAGTAGTACATGCTTACACCAAAGCTTATCACATAACACACCTTAATAACATGTGACTTACTGCACATCATTTTTGTTTCAATACAACAGTCAGCGGAGGAATGGGGGCACTAACTAGCCCTCAGAAGACATTATCTTCCTTTAGATCAGCTCCTCTCCTCCCAGAATGCTCTCTGGGAGCTACAATGTGGGCACTTGGTCTCTATGTACCTTCCAGTGTTACTCCTATGATGGCAAATTTTCAGTGAGGTTTTAGAATCAATTGTTCTCAAATCTTCATTTCATTTCAATGCCGAGGAGCTTGACAGTCAGACGAATAAAGGTATAATTGCTTAACCAGAACAACTGAAAATACTAGAATACATACAAGGATGGGTATGTTCCTCAAATAGCAATTAATTAAAGACAGCTCAGTTTCCAAAAAATTAATCTAGACATATTATATAGCTCATGAAACTTTGCTTAATTTTTAAATGATGAAGTGAATAATTAACTTATAATCACTTGCATATACTTAACTAAAGTAGCTCCAGCAGGCTTGCTCCCAAATGCTTGCCTTTAACTAATGCATCAGCTAAGTTTTCCTGAAATACTACTCTATAATAAGTCACCCCAAAACTTCAAGGCTTAACATAGGATCTATTCTCTTGCTCAGCAGTCTGTGGTTAACTGCTCCTTGCTGGCTTAAGGCTTTGCTCTGTGCTCTGTGCTCCAGGTTCAAGTTGAGTTAAAGTCTGTTCCATGTGTCTTTCATGCTCCTGGGGCCAGATACTCTCTGATGCTCATGATATGGTCCCCAGCTCTTCCTACTGGGACATAAGCTACAGGGTCAAGAGCTGTACAATCTTTAATGGTGGATGTGAGAAGCAACAGATAAACAGACCAGGCAGACAATGGCTCTTGAGGCTAATGCTTGGTAATATATGGGAACTTGTCCAACTATAGCATTGGTCAAAACAGGGAGGTCCTGTGAACTCATCAACAGCAGTGACAGCATGGGAAATGTTATATGAAGGAACAAAATGCTTCCTAAACTATTATATAAGATATCATCACATGTTTTCTGGAAATTGGAAAGCAAAACACAAGGAAAATGAGTTAATGATGCTAATTCTATGAAACGGCTTCATAACTGGGAAATGTTTACCTTAAAGAATCTATCATGTGCTGTGGTTGTAGGCTCCATTTCCTTCTGTTAAATTATTGATCTCACTTTGAGCACAGACAGATATTTATTGATTGTGATTATTTTCTGTTGCTTCAACTTATTCCTATTATTTCTGCTATTTAAATGTGTGTGTCATCTTGAGCCAGAAGTGTTGCGAGGCTTATGTGTGTTATAGACACAACAGTCACTTTATATTTGTATGTTAGAAAAATCTATTGATTTTCTTTGGTTAATAAAAGCAATGACAAGACCAATCACCAATGAATGTTAAATATATCCATTAGTATGTATGTATTTGAATGCGTGAGTACATGGTACAATTTTATCTGTGAGTGGGAAACATTTCTATGCTCTCTTTACTCCTGTATTAATCAAAGTCGAAATCTTCTTGGCCTCTCGAGTATTATTTAACAGAGGGTTTAGTTTGGCCAATAACATGTGACAAAGATGATGTAAAGGACTTTCATGAGAAACTTCCATTTATCAGGAGGTACACATTCTGTCTCAGTGGTTGTTATGGCTAGTGTATTTGAATAGCTGGTCCCCAGCTGGTGGCACTGTTTGTGGAGGTTGTAGAATCTTTGGACATGGGGCCTCATTGGTAGATAGGGGCTTAAGAGTGGAGCTGGAATGTTCCAGGCTCCACTTTGGTTGAGCAATTTGTCGCTGATCTATTGAGATGGGCACGTGTCACACTGCCTGTGCCTGGTGCCAGAACAGAGCCGGCCGCGTCAGCCCATCCTGAACCATGAGTCAGAATAAACCCTTCCTCCCTATATTGCTTCTGTCGAGCATTGTGACATAGTGTACGGTGATTGTAGAAGGGCGGGCTGACCTGGAGAGGCCATGGACCAGGAACTGCCAGGACCTGGCATGTCACTCACATAAGTATGTGAGTGACAGCTGCCCTGGGTGTATGTCTGAATCTACCTGAGCTCAGACACAGGATCACTTGTTACCACAATACGACTGTGCCTCTCTGGGTAATTACAAATGGAGATTGTTAAGTGGCAAACAAGGAACAAATTTTAAATATTTAAGTTAATATTTAGACATATATATGTATATGTATGTATAAAATATGTATAAAATATTCTCGATAGTCACAAGAGAAGCTCCTCGGGGTTTTGACTGACTTTTATCAAGCCTTAGGATGTAGTATGTTCAAAATTAACTCCTGTTTTCGTAAAATAAAAGCAGACTGAGGACAAGATAAAGACCCGAAATGCCAAACCAAGTGCCATCTATTAAGAGATAGATTGCATCCCAGGAATACAAATTTATTTTCTGGGTTCTTTTCCTCGTTTGTTCAGATGTGATAGTTGTATTCCATTTTCAGAATTTACTTGGAGGCAAGTACACACTGAGGACAAAAATAGCCAGACTGTCGGCCTCAGTGAGTGTTCAAGATGAAAGCAATAGGACATCATTAAACAGACATTATAGGTGCCATGTGAACTCCACAGAAGTATAATTGCCTACTTGCACTCAGCATTTAAATACGGGCCTTTTTTTTTTTTCTGGAGGTGGCAGTAGAATGATGGCATAGCACAGTTAGCAAAGAAACTGGATGTGTCAAAGACTGGGGTCTTACTGATGTGAGTCAAGCTACTGCCATCACGCCTGTGATGCTTTAGAGATGTACCTGTGTATTGTCAAGTTGAGAGTGAATATTAACTATCACATCCTGTCACAGCATGATGGCATTTTGTTTCTTTGCAGTACCAGTGATTGATTCTAGAGCCTCCTGCAGCCTAGGCAAGCTCTCTGTTTCAATTTTCAATGAAACAGGACTTAGAATTGTCATAGAAACATCCCTCTGGGTATATCTGTGAGGGTGTTACCAGATATGTTTAAACAAGGAGGGAAGACTCACATTGAATGTGTACATCATTGTCCTGTGACTAGAGCTCCAGACTGAATAAAAATAAAAAAGGGAAGGCAAGCTGAGAGCCATCCAACCATTCCCTTGCTTCTCCTTCCTAACTTAGATGGAATGTGACTAACTGCCTGGATGCTCCTACTTTCAAAACCTCCCTGCCGTGGTAGACTGTATCCTCAAATTGTGACCCAATAGAAACCTTCCTTTCCTAAAGTGCTTCTGCCAGAAATTTAGTCATCGATGAGAGAAGCAACTCATTCACTACCTCTGAGTTAGATCCAAGACTTTTATTTCTCAGGATCTTGCTAAATTGCCCTAGTTAATAGCCCAGGCTAATCTTAACTTTCTGTCCAAGTGCCAGAACCTCCTGAGGCTACATGTTTCCCCATGCAGTCCATGCAGCACGTACCTAAGACCTGTAGTGTGGAGCTGCGGGCCGGCTTTTCGTCATGCCTGAATCCCACATGGTTAGCTTATGCCCCAAAATAACAACACACAAATTGTATTCTTTTAAACACTGCCTGGCCCTTAGTTTCAGCCTCTTACTTACATCTTGACTAACCCATATCTAATAATCTGTGTAGCACCACAAAGTAGTGCCTTACCAGGTAGATTCTAGCGTGTGTCCATCTTGGGCTGGAGCTTCATCGCATCTGGCTGTAGAGGCAGGGCAATTGTCTGAGCCATCTACCTCACTTCCTTCTTCCTGTTCTGTCTACTCCACCCACCTAAGGGCAGGTCTATCAGATGGGCCAGGCAGTTTCTTTATTAATTATCCAATGAAATCATCAGATAGATAGAAGACACACCTACATCAAAGACCACTAAGTGAGTCAACTTTAAATACAAAGAAATGCATCATGGATGTGTTGTGGATGCATGGAAAAGACAACTATAAAATATCTAATAGTAAATAGTCATTATTGTAAAAGAAATTGATTGTAAAATTTATAGCTGGGAGCTATGAACATTTCAACAATGTTTCTAGCTTTTCTGCAATGAAATATCACTGAGAATCCCACCCATGAGTTTTCTCTGTCTGATATCTGTCTGGTATTCAATGTTCTGTTTCCTTGCCTGGGACAGCACCTGCAGCTGAATATGAAGGAGGCTTGTGGAGAGTGCCTAGCCATCCAATCTGGGTGGACCACTACTCGCTAGCTGAAGCTGCAAGGAGGAGGCTTAGCGTGCTGATTAATTGGATTGAAGTCTCTCCTGGTACCTTCTCCTTCACTTTGGTCACAGCCGGTGACAACCGAAGCTGAACAAATAAACAAAGAGCAAAACTATTCACCCACAACCCTTCAAACATGCACACACCCAAAAGAAATCCCCCATATATCCTTCATCCAGAGATCCACTCGTTTGGGTAGCTCGCCCAGTTGTATCTATAAGTTAGATAACATCCACTTCCCACATAGGCTAAACAGTTGCATGTAGTTAATCTGTCTCCTACTGCACTTTAAAGAATGAATTGATCTTCCTCCTTTGACTCTTACAACCTTGACAGTTTTGGAGATTCTCCTTTCTTATGCTGTCAGTTGTCTCCCAGCTTGGGTTTATCTGATGTTTCTTCATGACTTACTGTCTTCTCACCCTCTACTTTTACTGGCATACAAATATCCTGGGGTATCTCGTTAAAGCCCAGGTTCTGATCCAATTAGACTGTGGTGAGATCCAGCTTTCAGCATTTTTAACAGGCCCCCAGGCCATCCACGGTGCTGAGCTCATTTTAAATAGGAACACCCCGTTGGACACCAACTAAGAAGAGGGGGATAGAATTAGGAAATGGGGTGGCAAGATAGTAAGAGCCAGAGTACCAGGAAATCTGCTCTGAAACACTCTTGTATAGAAATTGCTGCATAAATAAGATCTGAAAAGTGGTAGCATCTATAGGCATGTTAACAAGGAAGGGAAAAGTCTCATTGGGTCATACCTCTGAATAAGGAACTACAGCCAACAACTGGCCGCTGAGAGATAAAGAGCATTTCCCAGGGATAAGCTCCTCGCTGGGTGCTTAATAAAAAGTTGTCAGCCCTTAAATCATATGCACACAAATAAGAACTGACTCAGAAAGTTGTAATTATATACTTGTGTACACATACACATATAGATATGTAACAATAATCAAGGAAGAAGAGGCTATTAATTTGAGAGTTGGAGGGACCTTGGGGAGGGCCTAGAGAAAGGGGGGAAGTGATAGAATTATATTTTAATTAGAAATTTATATAAAATAGCACCTTCTCCAGTCCTTATATGCCTCTGTCCCACACCTTTGTGTTCTGCATAAACACCATTGCTATATGAAGCCACAATGCCTACTTGCTTACTTATTGTCCCTTTCAGTATGCACATATATGCTCATAAGATAAGGAATGCTTTTTTAGTTTTACTTAGCTTCAGAGATCCAGTGTTAGAAATAACATAAATATTCAATAAATATTTACTGCATAAAAGAATGAATGAAATGTTAAGCAAAAGAACAAGAATAAAGATTTGATAAGGCTATCTTTCTTCATGACCACCAATAAATTTAATCATTAGTACTAACTTTTCAAATAATTTTGCGTACCATCAACGTAAGTGGTGTGACATTGGGCAGGGCATCGTACTTGGCCTATCCTCTTGTGATACTAGGAACCTACTTAAAGATCTCAGAAAAGGATCATAGCCTAACAAATACCTCTCATTCTATACTAGGAGTTCCTTCTCCTTGATTTGGGCTCCAGATGGCAAATTGAGTCCATATATTTAAACTCTCCTTTGTCTATTTCCCATGGATATAAAATGAAAATATAAATATAGAAATAAGAAAACTACTGTATCAGTTGTGGAGAGTAGAGAGTATTAACATCAAACAACTTTTTTTCATAAAAGACAGAGGTGATGGGTTTGATCAGAAAGGTAAAAGAAAAGTTCACATAAATTCATTCGAAACAAAAAGGACCCCATTTGGGCATAACAATATTCTTTGACTGGTTCCAGAAAATAAAACTGAATAAAGAATCCCTACATAAAAGGTAAAGCAGCAAAGCCTGAGCCAAAAAGCAAAGACCAACAGTAAGAAGGGGAGCAACACCCCAGTGTCCACAAATCAAGTTCTCTAAGCAAAGGCACAAAAGAAGGAACTCCAGATTATTGAGGTGGGTGATGTTGTTGGACCCTAGAGTCCCATCACCGAGGAGGAGTCGCCTCAAGAGACCATCTCTCACACCACAGCTGATGTAAAATCATAAGGATTTTATTAATTCTGTCATGACAGAGTCTTTCAGCATTAGAGAGGCCAGAAAGACCCCAGATAGCTGGTATAGGCCACTTTTAAAGGAAAAAGCCACAGAAGCAAGAGGGGTATCTGGGAGTTGTCCTTAATTGGTTGGAGAGCGGTTGCCAGATCTGATGAGGTAAGAGGAATCATCTGAGGGTCATTTTGACCCCTTTCCCAGGGGCTGAGTCAAAAACATCAGGAACTTAAAGGTTATCTTGCCCTGCTTTCTGGAAAACATTCACAAAGACGCAGGGAAATGGAAAGTTCCCAACATTTCAGTATGTGTGTGGGTAATTGTTAGATTCCTGGTTCCCAGGGGAGGGGGAGCTCTACTGCTGAGAGGCCTCAGCGTTGTCTGAAATGGCTTTAGAGTTATTTTAGAGTTCTACAATGTTTCGCTCACCTGCTCTACTGCCAGAAAGGAAATACATTTCCTGTAATGATTATCCAGGAGCAAAAAGAAGATTCTGAGAGCTTAGGGAGCTCTTGTCTTCCTTGACTCTCGAATATCTTTTACCCTTGGCTTTACACCTGTGGTCAATCTACTGACAGAATTGGAGGGTTTGCAGGTTACAGAATCTCATAGTCACAAACCTTCCTCAATGGGAGCCTTGGGATGTCTCGTCTTTACTTCATCTGACCCTTGTAGTCTGAGAAGAAGCCATCAATTGTTCCCTTTACTTTAACTTCCAAGGCTCAAACCAGAGATCAATCTCACTTCTCTACATCCATGCCAAAGACACCTGGGAGGGTGATTGAAGCAGGGAGAGCAAAACATGACCTTCGTTACTACAGACTGAATTTGCATCTTCTACAAAGTTGGACCACCATCAGAGACTCTGAATTCTAAGGATAGGTAACTACAAAGAAACAAACATGAGTTCTCCAGATATCTTGGCGATGGCTTGAGCCTTGACTGGTTGTCACAACTGGGTGGTAGAAGATATGCCAGTGATGTCTAGTGATTAAAGATGGCAGAGCTATTACTAAGAACTACAAAATGAACTGGCCAGACTGCCAACCACCCAAAGAGCAATATGATTCCAAGTGTCCATTGTTAGACCTGAGAACTCCTGCTCCAAGGTCAACAGATTGAGTGTCACAATAGTGAGGCTAGCTATCATGTGTGCAGGCACCTTGGGTAAAGGGGTGACCAAGCGAATATATTGATGAAAGACTTCCCAAGGTTTGAAGAGAGGAACAGACTGTATTTTCAATGGTAATTATTGCTGTAATCTAGTTTTATATTTGATTTTGTAAGTGTTGAAAATCAACTTTATTATTTTGGAACCCAAACCAAAATAAAGTAAAAAGCAAATTAAAAAAAAAATAAAACTACTCCACGAGACAATTTTTTATAAAGTTAGTGATCTAGATGTGACTGAAGGGTTGGTGACTGAAGGGTTGCTGGCCTGCCATTGCAGGCTCAGTACTTCATCTATTATATATGAGGTAAAAATAACAACATAATTAACTCTGACAGCTATGAGGATAGGCAGCAGTTAAAAGAGAATGGTATGCTGAGCAATAACCAGGGAAAACGACATAGCCAGAAAATATCTATATAAGCAAGAGCTGGATTTAAACAGCATCACATAATTATCACATCATTTCAGATGCCTGGTGCATAAAACATTTCAACAGTGGAAAAAAGTAAAAACAGAAATTTCAAAAGATGAATTCTAAACAGAAAAAATTCAATAATTGTAAGGAACAATATTGTGACAAATTACTTTGCTAGCCTTTAAAATGGGACAATCTTTATTAACGAGATAAACATGCAGTATGGGTGAATAAAGAGGCAGGTGTGGAATGTTCTAATGCAGTTTTTAAAGACCAAATTTCTCTTCCATCTCAAAAAAATCTATGAAGTTTCAAGTGTATATAATCCTTTCTGTATTCATCACAATTAGTTTACAACTAGAAGTATCTTGAGGAAATGGCTGAAGAGGTGAATATGGAAAACATTTGATTTTGTTCAATATCACATGACTTCTAATGGCAAATCATTAGGGAAAAACCCAAAGTTCTTTCACAAAAGTTTCAAGAGATTGTACTACCAGCCATAACCCAGTGTTATATGGCTGCCAAAGACAGCGAGAGGATAAACTATTAAGGGCAAGCTAGGTTATGACATTTTCTTGCATACAATAAAAGTCCAAGACATGGGAATATAATTCAGTGGCAGAGAATACGTTTCATCTCTAACACACGTGAGAGCCTGGATTTCATCTCCAACACCTCAAAACACAAATCAAGGAAAACATTCTCACCAGTTTAAGTTCTAATTATTTGTCCAGGTTGTCTTTCCCTAGTGGGATAGGAATTATCATACTCAAAAATAATACTCTACAATTTTCCCTGTTTCAAGACTATATTATTTTTCTTAGAAGAAAACAATAATAGCTGTGTATAACCATAAAAATGTTACTTTCATGCATAAATTCAATATAACAATATATATTTAATAATAATATATCCATATATTACACCCTAGAGAGATCATATGCAGTATTTTATATGAAATTGCACTTTATGATCTATGAAGTTAATGCACTAGATTTCAATGAATCTCTTAAGAATAAAGAAAACCTTAGTTGATTTATGTCTCTATCAGACGGAGAAAGATGTCCCATTAAGTTAGAAAAGAAGACGTTTTCTGTCTTTGATGACAAATTAAGTCATCCTAAACCATATTCTTGAACTTATATTTTTCCCAAAGGTGCTACCACTGTCAGTTGACACCCGTCCCAAAGTGAATGAGTCATAATTTTATCTTTAAATGGTCCTTAGCCTGGGGTTGGTAAGAAGAAGGCTCAGCTGGTAAAAAGTTTTAAGTGTGAAAACTGTAGTTCAGTCTCTGGGATCCACACAGTGGAAGGAAGCAGCTGACCTCTACAAGATTTCCTCTGACCCATTCCCCACCCTATACATATACAAACCATCCTCACACGTACACATGTGTGCACGCACATGCTCACTCATTCACACAGACACACAAACCTGAAGAAGTTGTAATAAGAAGTTTTAAAAACACATAATCTAAGTGTATAGTGCACAGCATGTCACATAGCTGCTGGGATCGTGACGGCACAGCAAGCTCTCTAACCACTGAGCTGCAGCCCTGACCCCTGTGTAGTTTCTGTTTGATTACTATATCTGTCCATAGTCCCAAACAGAAATTATGCCAGGCAAAAACTACCTAATAATAGCAATTTTAAGTTAAAATGCCTGAAAATTGCAACAATAAATACTCTTCTAAGAAATGATCCAAGTGTGATTTAAGATGAAACACTGAAAAATGAACAAATTGATCTTTGCCTTCACCTCTACCCAGCTGATGATTTCAGCACTTTTACAATTTCTTAAAATTAAACAATGAAACTCAATAAACACATTTTTTTTTTTTTTTGGAATCGGTAAGTATGGTGGTTTGAATGAAGATGACCCCCAGAGGCCCATGAAGAGTGGCACCATTAGGAGGTGTGGCCTTGTTGGAGGAAGCATGTCACTGGGGGTGGGCTTTGAGGTTCCAGATGCTCAAGCCAGGCCAAGTGTCTCGGTCTCTCTTCCTGCTGCCTGCTGATCCTGATGTAGACCGCTCAGCTACTTCTCCTGCGCCACATCTGCCTGTGTGCTTCCCACCATGAGGATAATGGACTAAGCCTCTGAAACTGTAAACCAATGAAATGTTTATCTTTATAAGAGTTGCCATAGCTATGGTGTCTCTTCCCAGCAATAGAAACCCTAAGACAGTAAGGCTTAGGGATAAACTATATTAACACCAGATGGCATAATTTTAAAAGATAAAGTTATAAGTAAACAATAGCATTTATGCCTGAGAGCTAGCAACATGGAAGTTTTGAGCCTGATGAGGCCTGTGCTCTTCATATGTAGATCTTTGGCGAGTTACCGCTGTGGCATTCATGTCCTGTTTTGTTTGAAGACCACACATGTTATGTGAATCACTTGAGTTGAGTTGGTTGCTTTCCCTCTACCTGAGCTTACTAGGGCTGATTGGCTGATTACAACTGTAACTATGGACAGCTGGAATGCTGCGGGCCCGGAGCCAAACTATCTTAGGCTCTCTTAGCCTCTCAAATGCCCATTTATTCATTTATTCTCTGTGTTTAACCTAACATCCTTATTGACTATCAGGCAAAATCTTTATCTCCCAACCCAAAGGCTAAGAACATTATTGGACAGTATCTGAAACCTGAAACAGAGACTTCCTCCCTATGCTGTAGCCTTTAATTTATTTTCTCACATTACAGATGGTTGTGAGCCACCATGTGGTTGCTGGAAATTGAACTCAGGACCTTTGAAAGAGCAAGCAGTGCTCTTAACCATTCAGCCATCTCTCCAGCTCCCATGCTGTGACCTACCTTACTAATATTCAAGTGTTTTTTTAATGTTTTAATTTATACTTTTCTTTATGTTTCTATAAAAATCAATCAAATTGATACCATATTAGAACATGAACTCTGGCATAAGTAAGAGTTCCTAGGACATGGAAACTGGCATTTATTAGATAATTCATTGTTTACTTTGGGGTGAGAGCTGTGTTTTCACATTGTCAGAAAGTAGTGCTTTGGATTGTTGCTGCTACTGCTGCTGGTGGCTCTCTTTTTTTGTTATTATCTTTTTTATTAAATTATATAATTTTACAAATTTTCACCTCCTCCCCTCCTTCCATTTACCTTCCCTTCCCCCACCCCCTCCCCCTCTCTCTCCAGTCCAAGGAGCAGTCAGGGTTCCCTGCCCTGTGGGGAGTCCAAGTTCCTCCCCCATCCATCCAGGTCTAGGAAGGTGACATCCAAACCGACTAGGTTCCCACATAGCCAGTACATACAGTAGAATCAAAACCCAGTGCCATTGTCCCTGGCTTCTCAGTCAGCCCTCCTCGTCAGCCACGTTCAGAGAGTCCGGTTTGATCACATGCTCCATCAGTTGCTGTTGAAAACACCACGACTAAAAGCATCTTAGAGAAGAGGGTTTATTTATTTTGTTTATACTTCTGAGGCACAGTCCTACTGTAGTTGAATATCACACGTGGAGACTGATCCACCTATTCTGAATTAAATTAATTTTCTTTGTACTCTGAAGAGACTCACATGTTCTCTGATGGTGGAAGTCTAGGCCAGGACTTATGCAGGGTAGTAACTTGAAGAAGAAACCATGAAGGGATGGTGTTTACTGGCTTTCTCTATGGTTTCAGGTTTCAGATACTGTCCAATAATGTTCTTAGCCTTTGGGTTGGGAGATAAAGATTTTGCCTGATAGTCAATAAGGATGTTAGGTTAAACACAGAGAATAAATGAATAAATGGGCATTTGAGAGGCTAAGAGAGCCTAAGATAGTTTGGCTCCGGGCCCGCAGCATTCCAGCTGTCCATAGTTACAGTTGTAATATTTTTTATATAGTTCAGGCCCACATGCCTAGGGATAGTACCAACCACAGTGGGCTGTACTCTCTCACATCAATCACCAATCAAGTGTCTTCCTTATAGACATAGACACAAGACAATTTGATACATGTAATTTTTCAGTTGAGGTTTTTCTCTTTCCTGGTGTCTAGGTTGTTTCAAGTTGATAGCTGAAACTAACCAAGACAAACCTATTGTGATTGAAGGCTGTATGTAAGGTTGAATCACTTATACTGAATTAAATATATTTTCTCTAGCCAGACTCTTAATTGAGGAGCCCCTTATATTCTCTGACGGTGGCAGACAGAGAAACCCTGGAAGAACCTGGCTTCTCATCTGAGCTCTGCCATGCATGATTAAGTGTGGCTCCTACATCTTCACACTTTCATTTGGTCATGGGGACAACAGAAAAGCTGAACCACACAGAAGCTAAAGTCCTTTCATACTGGAGTCCCTGCAATTTCATGGCAAGACCCTGTGGCAAGCTTTTACTCTGATCCCAGAAGGTTTTCTCCTTGATGTTCTCAGCCTTTGTGGAGGGTGGTTCCTGTGTTCAGGTACGTCTGAGATGAAAGATTCTTTCCTATGCCTGAAGTTCTCAGGAAACAGGAAATGAGTACAGAACAAGGGAGGAGGGACATGATTTCAAAGAGTAATACTGGGAGAAAGTAGAGACACAAGAACAGCCAGCTGTTCGGCGGCAGAAGAGGCCAATACCACAGAGGTACTTATTATCAGTGTTTGGCTCCATTCCAGTCAATTGAATTAGAATTTTCCAGAGTAGGCCTGACACTAAATAAATAAGGACAAAAATAATAAATCGTCTAGGTATTCCCGTTGTGCAGCCAGCATTGAGATCCCCAGAACAAGATGGCAGTGGGAGACAGTTGAGGAAATGAAGGAACTAAATCAATTCAGAAATAGCATTATGTAAATAAGATGCTTTCAAACGCTATAAAAATTAGCAATGTTAACTACTCCTGGCTTACAAAGAAACCAAAACCGCTCCTTCACTGAATCTACTGGAAAGCCAGGCTTGCAAATCATTGGGCTGGAAATCACTGTGCAGTACTTTAATATCTGATCCTTATTAGATTTCAGACATAGGTCATTGGGAAATCTGTTTTGAGAGTTATTTCTTTAGTCTGTCTCAATAAATGGGAAAAGGCTGAACTCTGATACAGCTGTTCTGGAGAAATACTTCCCATAATGCTTTTACATTTTAATTAAGCTATGGATCTCTATGAACAATTTCAAACTTGTAAAAGCCTGCACACATACTTGAATAGTGAAATACCTGCTTGCCTTTGCTTGTATACAACTCATTTGCATATGCTTTAGTAAGGCTGGGAATGTCTGTTCTCAATGTTGAAAGAATTAGAGGTCTTAGTTACATTGTAAGTCAGTAGAGTGGGTAAGAAGTCTACATCCCAGATTCTAAAGTGAGACAAAGAATCTGAATACCCTTGGAGAATCGTTGTTTTTTTTCCACCCTAATACAAAATCGACTATTTCATGTCATAGCTGTTATTGCAACTGTCACATGACTCTGTTTTCATTTTTCAGATCACTCTAAAGAGCTGACTTGCACTCTACTGTTAAGATGGGGAATTTGGGAAGCTGGTGGCATGGAAAAAACCAGCCTGATGCATTGCTAACCTGAGGAGCTAAAGGCCGCATTTCAGAACTGATGTTTGCACTTTCTGTGATTGACACAAGAAAGTCCAAACAGCAACATATATGTGTTGTATGATACTTTATCTGTGTTCTGACAAATAAAGCTTGCTTGGAGATCAGAGGGCAGAGGTAGCTACTAGTCAACCATAGAAGCCAGGCCTTTATTCCAGCACTTGGAAGCAGGAAGCAGGAAGATCAGGAGTTCTAGGCCACCATGGGCTACAAAAGATTGAAACAGTCTAAAAGGAAATGGAGCCAGGTGGTGGTGGCTCATGCCTTTGACTCCAGCACTTGGGATCTCATGCCTTTGGTCCTAGCACTTGGGAGGCTCACCCCTTTATTTCCAGCACAATCAGAAGTAGAGATAGGATCCTCCCCATTCAGTCTGAGATTTCACAGAGTTAAGAAGTCTAGTGGCTGCTGCTCTGCTTTTCTCCTTAACATCTGATTCCAGGTTTTTATTGTTAAGACTAATTAGAATTGTGTTTCACATATGCATAGAAGTTGTAGGGATATTTGTTTGTAATTAACAAAAAAAAAGCTTGCCTGAAGATCAGAGTGAAGAGCTAAGCCACTGGTTAGCCATAGAGGCCAGGCAGTGGTGACACACACCTTTGATCCCAGCAATCAAGAGACAGAGATAGCCAGACCTCTTCTTTGTGAGTTCAAGGCCACCCTGAGCTACAGGAGATTGAATCTGTCTAATGAAGAAATAGTTCACACAAAGGTGATCCCATCCCTTAGGATCACATGCCTTTAATTCCAGCACTATGGAGGTGGAGACAAGAGTATATGGCTGGGTGGAGAAAGGAATAGAAGGCAGGAGGAGACAGGGGCTCAGATGTAGTCTGAGGATTCAGTCTGAGCACACAGTCTGAGGTTTAGGAGAGACAGCATTCAGTCTGAGGATTGGTAGAGACAGGATCGTCCCTTCGGTCTGAGCCTTGGTAGAGGTAAGAACTCTCCACTGGTTGGCTGTTCTGCTTCTCTGATCTTTCAGCATTAACCCCTATATCTGACTCTGGGTTTTTATTAGTAAGAACAATTAGAATTTGTGCTACAAGAAGCCAGTCAGGCAATTCAGAAGTTAACATCACTTGTACACCATGGGACAGGTACACTTGTTTCTCCTCACCGTCTTCATTATTGCACAGGGGAAAAGGAGCCCTAGACAAATACACTTGGGGCCTGTGACATCCTGGCCATCTCTCCTTGGGCGCATATTATAACCTGAACTCCTCTGTTGCCAGGAGTGATAGTTTGAGATTTCCTTCTTTCTAAAGAAGCTAGGAAGCTAAGAAGGAAGATTTTTATGCAAACTCTCATTAGAGATAATAGTGACAGTTATTCCAGTGTTTTTTCTGGTACCATGTTTTTCCAGTCTTTGTGGATCAAAGACAGGACATCTAACAAGGACCATTCTACATTCAGAATGACAGCTTTATTACATGTAAGGTTCAAATTGCACGTTTTTCTGCATCGTAAAGAATTTTTACTCTGTAAGAGCTTGTACCAATGTGTTGGTATTTCACTGTGCCTTCTTAATTATGAGTAAAAGTCATGCCTTTTAATACAGTTACTGGAGCTCATTTTGATTATTCTCAACTTTTTATTTAATGCAAACACAATCTTACAGAAATGTCATTGATAATGGTTCTCAGAAAACATATGCAAATGTGTTTATTTGGGCCTGAAAATTCATAGGATCTGCAGACAGCTGTGTGTGCAATGGTAACTAGCATGTATACAATAGTCTCTGGATTTCAAGCCTGTAATAACTACTTTGTACATTTTAATTAGGTTAATTTTCATCGTCCACTGAAGCAGGTATTCACTTTTCATCTCGGTACAGATAGAGAAATTGAAGCCGAGAAACCTATGTATCCAGTCTCACTTCTCACACAACTAGTAAGCAGCAAGGCCTGGGTTCCAACCCCAGAAGGCTGATGGCAGAGTCCCATTCTGGTTCTTCCTCTTCCAGCTGGCCTTTGACACTGAAAAGTGACTCTGAGTCCTGGCCCCATGGCTGCACATTGCTATGTGAGCAATTGTTATGCAATTGTTACGTGACAGTTACAATGAGATTTTGGACTGTAAGCTTTACATTTCTTTTACACAGCCACGACAGCTTATAAAGTTTGAGTCGCTGAAGCGTGCTGTCTTCCGAACCCATCACAAAACTCTGGGGGCATTCTCAGTCCAGAGTATGAAACAAGGAAGACTTTGTTTCTTCATGCTTTCTGATGTCAATTTAAAATATTTCATCATGCTAAGATGCACAAACTCGAAAGGACAGGCCTTCTAGGTGTGATAACTTGAGGGAAAAAACCAATGAGAACTAGAACCCCGCACTCCCTGCTGACCAGCCCCATGCCTGGGGACTTCTTTCTCCGTCTTGTTCACAGTCCTCTCTCATTCCCCATCACATCTTAGTAATCTAAAATCAGAACTAGCAATTTTTATTGGAAAATGAGAAAAATAGAATTTGAATAACTACATCTGAAACTAGTGTCCGAGCAAGAATGTGTTCAGACACACAACTATATATTCATACCAGACCAAAGACATATTTAGTACTTTTCTATAGTCACGTATAAACCAATGACTGGAGCAATAATGGCTAAACAACTTTTCAATAATCTGCTTACTTATAATTAGGAATGAAGTCATCGTTACTTAAGCAACCCACATGCTAATTTAGAGAATATTGATCACTTTAAAAGACAATCATTATTTGCCTAATTTTATGGTTGGGCAAAAAAAGAGTTAACATAGCATGAAATAAAGCCACGGTTAAGAACATAGTCACGAAAGGCCGTGTCCAGATCATGATGGGTGTGATGATACCTATTACACAAGAGTGGGAGCATTTGGTGGTGCTCTTCAAGAACCCACAATGGCAGCTCACAAGCATGTGTAACTCGACTGCCAGGGGATCTGACACCTCTTCTGATTTCTCTAGACAATGGGTGTGCATGGTGTATGGACACATGTGCGGGTGAAACACCCATACACATCCAAGGGGAATAAATATTTTTAGTTGGACATTTTCATAGCTCTGACTCAATTCCTTTACATCTTTTAAAACACAATATTGTAATAAAAATAACTTTTTCTTCCAAATGCCTAAAATTTTCCTCATTGGGAATACCATCAGAAACAAAATGGAGGAAAAACTATCAGTCAGGTATGGGTGAAAGGAATCGTTCTTCCCTAGATCCATGAAGTAAAGAGAATCTGTGGATTTCCTAGTTCATTGCTTAAGTGACCTGGCACTTGTTCTATACTATCATCCCCTAGCCCTAACCTCAAGAAGAGACTAAGTCTCCTTAGCTGGTTTCTGTGACTGGTTTCTCTAGATCCAGAGCTCAGGAGGATGAAGCCAGAGGACCACTGAAAGTCTGAGGCCCGTCTCAGACACACGGTGAGACCCTGCCTCAAAATCCAAACCTGAAGACAAAGAGCAGTTCCTTCCCCGATGACACCATTGGGAGAATCGCTGAGTTATGACACTCACAAATATTAGCTCTCTTGTAAATTTCTGGTTTTTTTTTTATTTCCTTCTCATCTTGTTTTCATTCTAAGGAAAATTTAAGAATGCTTAGGTTAAGATTTTGCATTTAGAAGAAATTAAATGTCAGACCTTGACCCAGAGGATTTTGTAGACAGCCCCAGTATTGTTAGGAACAATGGAGTTATGATGAGAGGCTAGAAGGTTAATGAGTTGCTCTTTCTCTTTTTTATTCTCTGCCCCCTCGTTTTATCTGATGGTTGAGGAAGCAGGTCAAAGGGAAATTCAGAAAACATCGAAGACGTGTCAGAATCTCTGTGCTCTTAAATATCACCTGAATCACCCTTCAGTGCCATGTGCAACTGCTCAGGCCAGTACTAAACTCCGGGGAGTCTTCAGACGTCTCTAAGCTTGTACTTCCTCCAGTGCAATTTCTCTACTTTGACCTTGTTAAATGTGCCTTTTAAAATTTAATTGGCATGATTCTGTCCTCGGATTATCTTCCTGGACTCCATGGGAAAATAAAGCAAAGAAGATCACAGGAAAAGTTATTTCCAAAATAAAGCTGCTCACCACTCTAAGAGTACCAGCCAAACACTCAAAAGTTTGTCTTTTCTTAGATCCTGGAATAGACATTTCTGTACCGCTGTAGGGGAATGGATAGCTCAGATATTGCTACCCCAACATGGTTTTAATGAGCTCTTTTACAGGAACTTTAAACAAATTTAAACGGTTTTGGAAAGACTCAATGCCAACAAATCATATAGCTTGAATTATTAATACTTCAGATCATCAATTAGATACAAACCTAATTATGAGTACCTTACCAGAGACTGATAAATTATGGGGAGAGTTCTTTTTAGCCAGTCAATGTTTTCTTGTGATGTCTTATAGAACTCTGTATAGACTTTCTCTATGTTTTATTATGCTCCCTGAAGTTTGATGTCTACATTGCTATTGCTTAAGTTTTACCTACCTCATCATGTGTACAAACACTAAGTCAAAATGTATAAGGTCTTCTCCCTGAACAGGAAGCCTTGTGATTCTCCCCATCTCTTCTGTTCCAGTACAGCTTAGATGCTCTCATGGGACCATAAGGTAGCTGTCCCTCGTTATTATTCAACCAGGCCCCCTTTTGGAAATAAAAATATTGCTATTATAATTAAGGAATCACACTTGGAGGACTCAAGGCCTGGGGTAAAAGACTCAATGTCAACCAAGCCCAATTCCAGAATGTCTTGTGCTCTCCCAGGAGAGGAACACGGAAGAACTGGAGGGTGTGTGGTGACAGCAAGGCAGGAAGCTGATTATCTCTGGGCTCAGCTGATGAGAGCTGAGCAATGACTGGGACAGAAGTTTTGTGACTGATGCATGGTCTCTTTGCAAGAATCTCTGGTCTAAAATTTCCCAGTTTCCCGCATTTGTTAAACACATGAACCTTTCAAAGCAAAGTTGTGATACCACCCAAAGAAAGAAAAAAAAAACCATGTGCCCGAATATGCCCCATGTGTATTTTTGTGTGTGTGTGTGTGGGAGGAGTACCCGCAACAGACAGAGGAGGGCATCTTTTGACCTGGTGTTAAAGGCCGTTGTGAGCCATCCAACATCAATGTGGTGATAACTGAACTTGGGTTCTCTGGAAGAGAAACAAGCACTCTTAACCATTGAGTTGTCTCTACAGTCCCCCCAAAAGGAAGCTTTTGCTTTTACCTTCAAAATGCAAAATTTAAAGGAAGATGTGCATGAGATACTCTAAGATGGTGCAAGAGAGAAGTATATTTTTTTGGCAAATTTCTACCTATGTTAATATTAGATATATTTTGGCATCCTTTTCAACCCATCTTCAATATTCAGGTCAAATTCTGGGATTGTATCATCCATCATTTCCACTCCCTCTTAAAATGTCAAGTTTCCTTATGCAGGATGAATTGAGCTAAGAAAGTAAATTTTAGTCAATTTCATATTAATAAATGAATTTGAGCATAGCAGAACAGTGTTAATTTCTGTTGATATCGAGATGTGCTGAGACAGTGCCACTCAGGATGCTTTGTGATAAACTATAAGGCCACTTTATTACAGACCAATAGCTTGTTTAATTTAATTTACTTATGAACACACTTCCTCCATTTGTGTTTAATAAATCTTGATTACCTCATTTGTAGATTAATATGTTTCAGAGATTATTAAAAAAAAAGTTAACTGAGAAAATAGATCTCACACTGACTTTTAAATACTTCAAACTTTTGTTGAAATAAATTTGCTGTAATAAGTTCATGGAAAACAATTTGACTATTCAAAGTCTATTCTTACTTCTAGTACATATGGTATGGATGTGAGATATGTATAGATGATGTGGGATTTCCCTCTATATGTTAGAATGCCATTAATGAATAAAGAAACTGCTTTGGATCTATAACAGGGCAGAGCTTAGGTAGACAGGGAAGACAGAACTGAATGCTGGGAGAAAGAGGGCGGAGTCAGAGGAGATGCCATGGATCTGCTGCCGGAGATAGACGTGCTGAATCTTTGCTGGTAGGCCACGACCTTATGGTGATGCACAGATTACTAGAAATGTAAACTAAGATATAAGAGTTATCCAAGAAGAAGTTAAAGCTAATGGGCCAAGCAGTGATTTAATTAATACAGTTTCTGTGTGGTTATTTCAGTTCTGGGCAGCCGAGACTAACAAGCGGCCCCCTCCTCCAACATATAGAGTCAGATCTAATGAAGTATTAGAAGGTCTTATCTAGTCCAAATTGGGTGTTCCAGCATTAGACAAAAATGGAAGCTAAGACTTGATTACTTGCAGTGGATTTGGTCCAACCTCATTAAGAGATACTTCTCTTTGGGACCTCCAAAGAGACAACTCAGAGACATAAAAGATCCAGTGGCTTGATCTTGGATGTCCAGTGCAGTTCATTGCAAGTTTGAACTGCAGGAGCTTGCTCGTGACTGTGCAGAAGCATCTACTCCATGTCCCCATTCCATTAAGTAGCCTGTATAATGACACATCCCATATATCTAAACAATTTGTGTTTATTGCAGACCTCCCATGCTCCCGGCAATGCTGTAGGCTCTGAGCGTATAGCAGAAAACAAAGGAAATAAAGCCCCACGTTTTTGTGCAACTGTCGTCTGATGGCAGACAAGGGTCATAAGCAAAATTATATGTTGTAAACAATCTATGTGTGTAAGGGAGAATTGCCAAGGGGAATTAAAAAGGGAGAAGGGGAGTCATAAAGATATGTCCTTTTCATCTAGAGCATTGAGTATCAAACCGAACAACTTAGACATGCTAGACAAACATTCTACCTTTGAGTTACATCCCCAGCCCTACAATCATAAAGAATTCAAGGGTGGTTAAGCAAGCATTAAAAAAAACATCTTAAGCAGCAAAGACCATTCTGATCAGAAGATCAAGTACAGTGGCCCTGAGGGCACATGGGAGGTCACTGTGTTTGGAAGAATGGGCAAAGAGCAAGGGGAAAGCATGCCTTCAGGACTCAGAGAAGCTATTCGGATGGTTTCCCATGGAGGTGTCATGTGACATGATATGATATGACACATGTCTTAAGATGATCCCATTGACACTTTCTTGAGAATATGAGAAACCAAAAGAGGCAAAATCCAATTATGATAGAAATGTGAAGTTTGGAAGTTCTTTGGTTGCTTGACTCGGTTACACAGCTAAGTCAAAAGAGGTCTCTACACCTGAGCCCAACATACTCCAGAGTCTGTGTTGTTTGCCACAATTAATCATGAGTTCCCAGCTGCAGAAATTTTATTTCTGAAATAAGATGGAATTGGCATACTGTGGTAGAGGCCCCATAGTAAACCTTCCTGAATCCTTGTCCCTGGAATTTGCTTCTTCTCTCCCTGTCCTTTATTTTAAGACAGATCTGGATTTTCTTGGCTCTTCTATTGGTCACGAGCAAGTGATTCAAAGTGAGGCATGATATAAGCTGGCTCTGTGGGCACCTCCCTAATGGTGTTTGTAACTGTGAGTCCAGTCTACCTGGTTTTTCAGACAAGGGAATGTCTGTCAACTTGGGATATGTTTTGGCATCTGTGTTCTGCTATAGAGTGTGATGTAGCAAAAATCTATTGTATGCACAGAGGGGAACAGGGATAAGAGAGGAAAGGGCAGACAGACTTGCTCCTGTGGCATTTTTCTGAATTAGCTTCCTTGATAGCCACTAGACACCTTAGTACTCTTAAAATCAACTGCATGCTGCTTCTCATGAGCTCAAGCTAGTTAGAGTTAAATACAATCAAATGCTCTTTAACGAAAAAGCTTGGCATGACAGCCAGGGATCCAGAAGTAAAATAATTGCACTCCACATAGAGGTGCATGAATCCGCAGGCTGTATGACAGACATTTTAACACTTTCTGAAAGGAAAATATTTACTAATTTACTCACCACTTTCAATACAATGTTTTTGAAAAAAATGGCCACTAATAGTACAGAAATCACAGCAGGGAAGGTGATAATAGCACATTGGTCGTGCTCTGAGAGAACTGAGATGATGATCATCATGGGCTAGGCTCCTTGTGTTCCCAAAGTATTTAATAAGTTTCGGGAATGCATAGATGCTCTCCTAAGAAATTCAAAATGGCTGCCATTTTGTCAGCTGTCGTTCAGGTTCTGTTCTCACAAGGCTCCACTGTCAGTGCTCACTCTACCCATGGAACCAAGGTGAACGCTCCGTAATTTTCCTATCTAAAATGGTGAATCACTACTTGCTTTCATGGATTTCGGAAGCTGTGCAAGAGGTCAGTATTGTTTGTATTTGAGTATTCAGGATATAAACGCACAACCCGTGTTTTAAATTAAAAGAACTACATTTTAAAAATTTCAATTTTAATAACAATTTTGAAAATTATTAATGAGGCATTTCTGGAATTTTGATCATATAACCAGTGTCTGTCAGGGTACCTTGAAGTCACACATGTATTGTTTTTCTACCACAAAAGAAATATAGAAACAATGGCTGGAGAGAGGGATGTGAGAATTTATACCACACCAAAATTGTTACAATAGAGCATCTTCTTCAGATAGTGACTAACTCAAAATCTCTCCTCATTTAAGCCTCTGGTGAAACTGATAAACTTCCTTTTCCAGTTTTTTGCTTTATAGCTACACTAATAAACCTTCTCATCTGTGCAATTACATGTTAAGTACCTTCTCTAAGTCAAGTTCCAATCTACTCTGGGAAACAAAACATGAAAATGGCATGCCTCGTTGGCTTCATCATTATTATATTCTCATAATCTTTCTGTACATCAACATAATAACTATACCTTGGGCATTACTATTTTTAGGATAATGAATATTCCAACAGTAACAAATTTACATAATGGATGGTAAATTGGCATAATGGATTGGTAAATTTTGATATGTATGTTAGTCAAGAGCAAGTAATTTTTCTCATTAACTTTCTAAAGCCTACCTCTTGTACTTGAGAATGAAATGTCACTATAATTAATAAATTCTCAGCATTTTACATTTTAAACTGATCGCTTTTAAATCCATTAAAATTTTCTTTAAAGTCTTAGTTGACACATGGTTCTAAAGAATTGGTACCAGTTTTCGGTTCTTTTCAGGGCTGTAACATTTGATTTTGTGTAATAACAGAAATTTCCTTGGAAAGATGAAATATTAAAGGTCAGCCCTCCTAGTAATTTCTTTTTATTCCTGAATAAACAAATATATATTTATTACAGCAGCCTGATTACAGTTGGCTGGAGAGTAACTGCTAACAGTGAGGAAGTTTACCAGCGATTATGTGCTTCATGCAATTCTGGAAGCAGTGTGGCCCCTCCCACAGGGAAAGGTGCTTAGGAAGGAGCCAGATCCCGAGTGGATCAATGCTGGGAAAGGGCATTGTCCAAATCCGGCATCACAAGCAAAGGCTTTAAAATGAGTCCACGCCCATTCTGTGTCAGGCCTGGATAATTGGGGTCCTAGTGGTGGGGCAAGAGGAGCATGGGGGAAAGAGGGGTGTGAAGTGCTTATAGTGTTAAGATCAATAGACCCTGAATCCCGAACCACAAAGGACAGGGAATGGTCAAGAATAAAGGCTAGGTGAATCCAGGAATAAAGACAAAATAGGCTTCATCCTCTCCTTCCACTGCCTTCTGTCCTCACCTACTTATCAAGGAAAGCTGAGACAGAACTCAAGCAAAAGGCCACCTGGGAGGTTTTGGCCATAGATGCTAGCGCAAGATACAAAGACTGCATTGTAAAACTTCCAACAGGCAGCCAGCTGGGCTTAGTTGATGCAGTATTTCCACTTCTTGTTTGGTAAGTATACATGGGTGACAGGTGCCTCACAACTTGGCCTCTTGCTGGACCTTAGAGGTCAGAGGTCAGATAGGCAGCACTGCCTTCCTTATAGGTTCACAGAGTTCATTCAATTTCCTGAATATCAGAGTCAAATCTGAATCCAGAACTCCAAGATGCAAAGACTAATTGCCTTTCTCCCTGACACCATGCTCTTCCTAGGAAAGAGGGAAGCTGAGGAACAGTGAGGGATATGGGGAAGAAAAATTGGAGGTTGGCCAATGTCTTAGCTTAATTTCCTGGAGCTGTGATAAAAGATCCTAGCAAAAGAATCTTAAGGGAGAAAGGGTCTATTTGGCTGACAATTCCAGGTTACAGTACAGTCCTCCATTGCAGGACAGTCTAGCAGGAACTGGAAGCAGATGTCGCTATACTCAATGAACAACAGAGAATGATGAATTCATGCAGGCTACTGTTCAGCTTCCTGTCTCCTTTTTATTCATTCTAGAGTCCTGCCTATGGAATGATACCACGTACATTCAGGGTGCATCATTAACCTAATTAAGAAAATTCCCTCACACATATGTCCACAAGACAACCTGATGCAGATTATGCCCCACGGAGACTCCCTTCCCAGGTAACTTAACACTGTGTTACAGTAACTCTCAGAATTAGCCGTCACCATGCCACCTCTGGTCTACCTGACACAAACACATTGCTTTAAGCCTTAACCCTCTGTGCCTTATCCCGTCTCATGTTTACTTCATAATGTAAAATACAGTCCAGTTTCAAAGTCCTCATAGTCTTTACATATTTCAACACTTTAAAAGTCCCAAGTCTCTTTAAAATATAAAATTTTAAAATTGAGTTATATTCTAATGTCAAAATGTGTTGAGAGCTGTGAACTCCCAGATCCTGAAACAACTTGGTTTCTCCTGATCTGAGTGCCTACAGCTGCTCTGAGCATGAGACCCACGGGAGTTCCTGATGGCAGGAGAGTGGTTCTGGTGGGTTTCTGTGACATGGCTATCTCTATACAAGCTTCCCCTTGACACAATAAAGGGGCATTCTTGGAGCATTGTGGCATCAAGGATAACCCATATCCCTCTCTGTACTGTCTGTGAGTCTTTGTGTGTTTCAATCTCCAGCCCCTCGCCCGGTTCACGAACTGTTTAGTGGTGCATAGAGCGCAGACAGGCATCGTGCGCTGCAAAAATGGAAGCCTCGGGCATAGCAATGGGTGAGCTAACTAAAATTCCAAGTTCAATGGTAAAAACGCCAAATCTTGCAGATCCACATGCAGCGTCTGGGACTTACAGTGAGATTAGATGGGCTCTGAAGGACGTGGGTAGCCCCACTCCTCCAGATCTGCTCTTATAGGTGCAGAACATCCCCGTCCTTGTCTGTCACCCTCCTTGGTGGAAGATTCATGGTCCTGACATCTCTAGTATCATGGGATCTCTAATGCAGCTAGAATTCACCTTCAAAGCTTCTTTACATAATGGTCTCTCTCAGCTCCCTCTTCATAGGTACTCCAGCCCTACCGTAATGACTCTTGACCAGCTTAACCTTGCATTTTTTTATCCCCTTTCAAAACTAGTACAACGTGGATGCCACTGTCAAGTTCTGCCAGGCATTGGAGATGCAACACATATATATCAGCTTGGAACCACATATACATCAGCTGCTCTGTGCTGACCCTCAGGAAATACTTCACTATGGTCCCAGTGTGAGTACCAGGCTTCTCTCAAAACCTCATTGCAGATGTTTTGTTATTTGTACCTTCTTCATCTAAAACTTTGAGCTTGCCCATATGCCTTCCCTGCAGCAAACAAGTTAGCTCATGATTTTTAAATTAAACTTACTAAAGTTCCCAGGACACAGGGAGAATGCAACCATATTCTTGACCAATGTATCATAGAAACAGCCCTTAACCAGGTTCCTGGTAGAACAGTTCTTTGTTCTCTTCTGAAACCACATTATGTAGGCCACTGTCTGCCACATTTCTCCTAGAATTTTTGACTAAAAGATTGCTGCTCATTTATTCTAAGGTACTGATGGAATATCCCACCATGCTGTGCTTAGAGCACCTGTTGACAGAGGTTTCTGTCCCTCCTGGTCCCGCAGCTGTTCATTCCCAAAGAAACACACAGAGGTCTGCATTAATCATAAACAGGCTGGCCTATTATCTCAGGCTTCTATTAACTATTATAACTTATATTAGGCCATAATTCTTGTCTGTGTTAGCCATGTGGCTAGGTACCTTTTATCAGCAAGGCATTCACCATCTTGCCTCCTCTGTGTCTGGATTACAACTGCAGACTGAGCCTTTCCTCTTCCCAGAATTCTCCTATTCTGATTTCCCCACCTATACTTCCTGCCTGATTACTGGCCAATCAACATTTTATTAAAGCTATACAACTGGCAAGACAAATCTTTGCAAGGTACAAGATCATTGTTCTACAGCAAGCATCTCATTGTTTTTCTAGCTCAAAGTTACAAACTCTCTCGTGTTTCTTCTGTAAAACAGTTTCAAAGGCCTAGAAACCCACAGTCAGGTTTCCCAGAGAGGAAGCCCTTCTTATGGATCCTGGTCTGTATTTTAATTCCCTGTTGCTGTGCTACAGTACCCAACCAAGGAAACATAAGGGGAAAGGTGTTCATTTGATTTGAAGTTCTAGTTTAGAAAGCCTTGAGAATACATGATCCTCAATGATTGTTTTTGTTTTGTCAGAAAGTAAGGGGAGGAGAGGGATAGGAATAGAAAACTTGAACTCAATTTTAATCTAGATCCTAGCTTGTCTTAATTTCCTTTCCATTTTTTTTGTGATAAAACACCCTAACAAAAGCAACCAGAGGGAAAAATTATTTATTTGGCTCATCATTCCAGGCTATAGCTCATCAACACAAGGAATCAAGACAGCAGAAACTTGAAGCAACTAGTTATATTACATTCAGAGTCAAGAGCAGAGAGAAATGAATTAATCCATGAAAGCCAGTGATCAGGTCATTTCTTCTTCTCATTCTGACCAGGCTTGTTCATGAAATGATGGCTCCCCAACTAATGGAGGGGTCTTCCTACCCCAATTAACCAAACTGAAAAATTCCCCTACTGGCATGCTCACAGGGCAATAGACCTAGAGGAGCCTACAGGAAGACCCTCTTCCCAGGCAATTCTACCTTGTGTCATAACAACAATCAAAATTCATTAACCATTACAAATAAGATGGTTCCCTTTGCAGAAAAGTAATAAAAGTGGCTTTAAGGATGCTAAAGTAGGGGAGTTAGAATGGAGGTTGTTGATGGCAAGATGCCCAAATGATAAGTCTAGAAGGAAGTAGAAAGAAGAATGCTTACCAATTCCATGGAACCCCATCAAACCTTAGACTGGTTTCAAAGACAAAAACAATAAATAGGGCACTAATTCTTAAAATATTATAGTGCATGGGATGCTCTGGAGACTTCACATATTAAAATGACTTCTGTAGAAATTTGACTTTATGGACATTTTCCTTGTCTATACTTATGGGTTTTTTGTTTGTTTTTTAGCTAGAGTCAACGGGCAACAATAAGAGCTACACCCAGTGCCAAAAAAGAGAGACTGGAGCAGGAGGAAGCTATTCCAACTTATCCAAAACTACTAAAAACCCAAATGCTTTTTAATGAAATTCCTAAAGGAGCTAGGTTTTGACTATATCATTGGCAATTTGAACCTATGTTTAAGAAGGTTAAGAAATTAAAATAAACAGCAAACAAACAGAAGTTATTTATCTAATGTTAAATGTAGTGACCCTTAGCTCCAGTCAAGAGCGCAGCCTTCCCGAGTATACAAACCGCATGCTCGCTCATTTCTTTTATTCGATTACTGCTAACAATGATAACTTATTTCGACACTGCTTCATACATCTCTCCAGAACCCTTTCAGAGTTTATTTCCAAGCCTTCCACCGAATTCAAGCACAGTTAGCGCCTGCTTGGAACACTTAGGTGTGCTGGGCTGCAGAGGCCCTGCCATTGTTCCTTATTCTGGAAGATTCAGTTTTCCTGTGGTCTCGTTCATCACCTGCTACAGCTTGGTACCCAAGCAACCAGCATACTGCTTGTTTTTGAGTGAATGAATCCTCGTTTCCTTTCTCACCATCCAGCATGTACCATTTTGCCTTCGGTGACAAAGTATAAATTCTTCAGTTCTATAATAATTTAATTCACCTAGTAAAATCATGATAAATTAGAAGACTTCTTTCATTTTCTTCCAAATACATAAAATTAAGGACATGTCAAGGCATCCTGTTCCTATGGATGTTATATATTATTGTGATTAGGTGGGTTTAGGCTGCATGTTACCTTTGTGTGGCTAAATTGCAGCTAAAGAGAAATCTGAGTGTTGTGTATAGGAAGATGAATAAACCTCCAAAGATGGCAATTGTCCAAGAAACAGAGACATAATTTGACAGTCACAGAACAAAACATAAGTGACCCATAGAAATATCTGTGCATGGTACCATGGCAACACTTACCACATTATCGTCCACAATGATAAGGAAATTTATTCCTGTTGTTTTTCTATTCTCCCCCAAACATCCCTGACTCCTTTCTCCTGGATTGTTCCCATTGTGATCCATCCAAACAATGGATGGAATTTTCAGGAAATAAGGTAAGAAACCACTCAAGGAGGGGCTATTGGCTTCTGTTCATTTCAAAACTCAAGGTATAATAATAACTATACATGGCTCAGGCCACTCCCATTTTATGTGTAGTTGTGGCATAAAGATTCTAGAGGTCTCCAAGTACATGGGACTCACTTCTTTGGGATGAGATACACCAGTGTGTGCAAACAGGACCTATCTCTGCTTTTGGCAAGAACTTGCTGTGGCTGCAGACTATTTTTCTGTCAGTGGTGATGGTGGTGGTAGCAGGGAGGACTAGCTCACTGTTTTCTTTTCTGGTTGATGGCATTATCAGCAACTTCCTTCTGTCATGAAAACACTGAATGGGCAGTTCTCGTTGCTCTTTCTGTTTCCTAAAAAGACTGCAGTCAAGCAAACACAGATATGGCATGTTCTGTCTGTGAGACATATGGCCTATTTTCTAATTAAGCAGTTCACAAATCTTTGAGTCATTTACTTAAATAAAAATATTAACTGGCATCTTTTCCATGAAAAGATGTCCAGAGATGTCAGAGCATCCCTCAGACTGCACCTCTGTGTCTCTCCACTGCAAGCGCCTCGGTGATAAGCTACAGGTCCAAGGTGCCCTGCAAATCGACCGTGTCCTGTAGATCAGCCCTGAGAGCATCAAGGAAGAACCTCAGAAATTGATTAGGTATCCAGGTGAGGTATTGTGAGCATTTCAGGAAGGGGGAACGCCATGAATAAGATCTGGGAGTTGCGGCAGGCAGGGTAGATCATACAAAGGAATTGCAGATAGTTCCACTGGGGCCACACGAATTAGGATGAAGAAACACTTGAGGGTTAAATTTGAGGGAAATGTTGCACATCGCATTCAATCTATCATAACACATATTTGTGGAGTTAAAAATCAATGTGATACACGCAGCTTGGTGGTAGCCTGAAGGCCAGGATTCAGAATTTGGCAGCTGCTAATAACAGGGAGAGCTGTGGGGTAATGAAAGAACAAAACCACTGCCTGGTGGCAGTTAAGCTATTGAAAGAAAATCCCCGGAAACATTTCTATTGGCAATAATATGCTGAGAATGAAAAATTAAGCCAAGAAACTCAACCTGAGTCCTAGAAGGGAAGTGGATGGAATATTGTTAACTTGGCATCAATTCCAGATCCAAGATGTAAGTCTCAAAGGCAAGGACTCCATTCTCTCACTCAGCTAATGGGAGAGAGGGTGGGGGCGAGGCGGGGTGGGGGGGGACTTTACAGACAGGATTTCAGAGCTACCTCTTCTTGGCAAGGCTCAGGCTAAAAGAAACTGTCAGAAACTCTCCCAAGGTGTATCTGGGTGCAAAACCGAAGGGCTAGCAAGTTGTTTGAAGAGGAAAAGACATAGGTCATGGAAGCTTCCTGCTGCCTTTGCGCTTCCTCCGTCTCTCACAGAACAGGTACTTGGGACATGCCCTCCCCATTTCGGAGGCACAGTTCCAGACCGTAGGATGGAAAGGAGCAGGAGAGGGATGGGAGGCTGACGCCTGGAGATCGGTACCCGCTCCTCTAGATGGGAGGAGGAGAAAAGACAAGAGAACAGAGAAGGACGAGAAAGACAGCCATGCTATTTGGCGTCCTAAGGAACAGAACAGTCCTTTCTTGTAGAAAAACCAGGCACGAGTATTTTCTCTTAGCTGTTCACTATGAGACCTAGCTGATTCTCTGAAGCCCAGTAATAGTCATAGCCAGTTTCTAATGTTTTCACCTACATCTTTAATAAGGTGAGGATAATTCAGTAGTTCACCTTACTGAACAATGGCGAGGAGAGCCAGCTTCCCACTCTGCAAGGCTTCCTGTGTTTCCTATAATCAGATTTGTTAATGTTTCCAGCTCTGTGCCCTTACTTATAAAAGGGAATAATAATGTCACTTCCATATTAAACTGTTAGGTTAGATAATCTATACTTAGGGTCTCTTTCAATTTCTGACACACTGAATAGATGGCAATTATGTATTTATTTTTAATCTATTTTAATATGTTTTCTAAAAGATTTCCCATTATAAAATTGAGGCCTTTAGAGATCATAATTATTTCTAAGTAGTAACATTACTTTGTCTTTTTCCTCGTAGTATTAGTCTTGGGAGGAGTCAGAGCAGAATAAGGGATGAAATTACAAATTGGCAGGGATACCATGTTTATGGAACTATTTGCCCGCCTCCAGATTTTTAAAGCTTTCTCTGGCTATTATGTAAAGGCACTAACACAGAAAACAAACTGTATGTTATATTTTTCTATGATTTAAGATTTAAATTCATGAACACCAACTAGCTTTGAGAAGTAGAATATATACTGTCTTATTTATCTTCTGCTGGAGTATGATTTGTTATGACAAAGAAGTTTCCTTATTTATGTGTTTTATTAACACCTAAGATAGTGTCTGGAAGGGGTGAATGTTCAGAAGATTGCAGTGATCCAAGTTGCCTGAATGAGAAACTATACATAAGACACAGCCATGGCAATACTGGCTACCTCCTATCACAGGGTGAAACTGGACTCAGCACCATAGCAAAGGTCTTTCCTATGGCGTTATTAAGTTCCAGTGGAATGATTCATTTTGGGACAGTCAGACTAAAGTTACCTCTAACCTTTATCCAGCTACCTTTTTTGTGTCCACAGCCCCTTTACGAATGTATCATGCCATTCGTGAAGCTGAGCTTTGGTTTCACAGTGAGATCCAAAAGCACACTTGGAGAGAATGGACATGAATAACAGGGGAAATCTGATCCCTCTGTTTACCTGATTCATTAAAACACTGATTTTCTTTAGTGTTTTATAAAATGAAATTTCAAAGCCGTTATCTGCTTGATTCAATTAAGTTTAGAAAAGAAGTGTGAGATGGTCTTTGGCAGAATCCAAAGCCAAAGAGTATTGCAGAAGATTAATTAAAAAGGGGACTCAGGGATAATAATAAATATTAAGCTCCCTTAAAATGCTAAAATGAAACTGATTTGACATTGTACATGAATAAAGAAATTGAGGACATACTGGTGAAAAGAACCATGAGTTAAATTTTAAAGAAAAGTGATATCATTTTTCCAGCCAGTAAAGGAGACATTGAATAAAGAACAAAGTAGACAGATGAAAGCATGGGGGGGGGGGTAACAAAGCAAAGAGCAATGCTTACCATGTTAATACGCCAAACACATCCTCAATAAAGTCTTATGGGGTGAATTCAGGAGTAAGAAATATGCCATGTAGAATGAAATATGTAATATATTGAGAATAAAATAAGATAATTGTTTTATATGATTTTATAATAATTTTTTAGAATTGTGGGATTTGGAGTAAGGATTTTAATTTTCTCCATTCAGTGTGATTAATTCAAAGCAACTGATTTCCTATGCTCATACTGGATTGTTTGAAATTTGGATGCCTGTAACTATTAAAATGAAAGATTTCACATTTTGATTCAAATAGCTATATGGAAATGTGGGGGTCATCAATATGGATAAGCCTAGAAGCCAATGCAGAATTAAGGCTGAGCCACCAGAACATTCTCTGTTCTCCAGCAGAGGAGGAGAGCTCTAATTCCCAAGCTTCATTTGCACATGCTGTTATTCACAGATGAATAGAGTGTGCCACTTTGTTAGTCACCCCCTGGGTCCATCACACGTAAGCAGAGAGAGGAAATGGTCCAAGAACCATTGGCATCTAATCCACGATACATTATGTCACTAAATATCTGGCATGGCAGTTGGCTAAACCTCACCACTCAGTTGCCAAATGTCATTTAACAAAGTGGTCCCCATCCAGGACCTCTATGTGACTGTACTGATAATATTATCACTGGAGGTGAAGAGACACATTCCCCAAGGAAACTCATCATTAGAAATAAACATGGCAGCCCACCAGAAAGCATAAACAACATGAAGGAACCAAAGGAAGGCTTTTTAAAGTGTCTGTGTGGGTTCGTGTGCACATGAATGAATGTGCACGCTGCAGAAAGTCTTTTCTCCACCAGGCAATAGAGACGGTATGTATTTTCTCTAAACTGCCAAGCCTCAAGATGAGTCTTTCTCAACACCTTGAAGAAAAGTATTTATTCTTGTCAGCATCGTGCAGAACAGTTCTCAGGGTAACTTGAGTTCTAGTTTCTTTAGCCATTTTGGTAAAAGCAAAGTGAAGATTTATCTTCCACCTAGCTTCTTCACTAATAGAAATATTCCTTGTCTCTTTGTTGAACATCAAATGTGATGTTTTAAAGAAAAAAAGAGAGATAAATACTTTGATAAACTTTTATCTTTTATCTTACAAAGCCTTGTTAGAGAAGTCAACCTCTCTCTCCCCTCCCTACATTTTTTCTCCCCATCTCTGTCTGTTTCTCTTTCTTTTACACAACCACACACACACACACACACACACACACACACACACCTCTACTATCATCTCTGTCATAATGATCTGCTTTGTGTATTGTGCTTATTGCAGACTTCCCTTGCAAGCTCCCAATTCAGATCAGTTATTAGGTAACTTGGAATGAAATGTTGCCAATTCCGGACTCCTGGTCTCTTGCATCTGAACATGTTTACTATGCTCCATTTCTTTATGAATGTCACAGATACAAATCCAGGCCTGCATCCAGCCTACACATGCGTACTCCTGCATGTTTCCCTCAACTTTCAAACACATTCCATTAAAATACACACTGTCTTAAACACATAGATTTTTATAGTTAAATGGGTAGGGTTGTTTTGGTATAGCCATTGTACTTTAAAAAAACTGTTAAAAATTACATCATTTTAATCTTTATCAGCAAATGTTAAATGATCTGTTAAAGCCTTTTCCTTGAATCCTTACCTTCTGGAAAATAACAGTAACATGCTCTGGTCTTTCTCATTGAGATGTTCTGTGTGATTATTTTGGTTCTAGGCATCCAGGACAAACAAGTGGCCTTCCTGTTACAGTTGTTTAGTAAACAATGTTGCCCAAGCAACTATTTAACTAGAAAAAATGAAATTATATTATAAGCAAATAAATGCCACATCAATTAGAGACTTAACTATAGTATATAAAACACGATCAAACATAAGCTTACATCAATTTTTTTTTACAAAGAAATCAAAAATACTTGGAAACGTACACCCTTTCAACAAATGATATCAGGGAAACTGGATGTCCCCTTGTAGAAGAAGGAAGGGAGATCCATATCTCTTACTCTCTGCAAGAATAAGTTCAAAGGGGATCAAAGAACTTAATATAAGATTTGAACGAGCTAGATGAAGACATATGTGAAACACTTCAAGACACAGACACAGCAAGGAGAGCCTCTTCATCCTGTGGCATGCTACTCCTGTTTCAAATTGCTACAGTTTTACAAAACCTTCACAATTTATTCATAGAGAGCAAGTTTCTACTTCCAGAAGATTCTCCATTCTCTGGTTATATTTTCCCCCAAATATGCTATTATGGATGCATGGGTTTCCTCTTTAACCAACAGATCAGTTTCTGCTCATCCCTCCAATGTGAGCTTCCATTTGATCTTCTTCAGGACACCCCTCCAGTCTCACTCTCTACTCTGCACTGGCTCCTACCAGATGCTGCTACTGCTCTTACTTGCTGTGTTGTTTTCCTTCAAATTTCTACTCGCTTGAAGTTCTTGAAAAGGAGAATATCTCCTTTGTCCTAATGCCCTTATCAACATGTCTTGTTTCCACTAGCTCCCAGCTCCCACATATGTTTCCTGAACTATCTTTAGAAAACTTGTATAAAGACTCCTTTACGGTCTAATTACTTCTTGGAGATAAAGCTGATCTTGTTGTAGCCACACCAAGTTATATACAACAATAGCCAAATCCCACATGGAGGTGGCACTTTGTATATTCATGCATGTGCTGAGATACAAGCAAAATAAGCAAACCCAGTGTTCATCCGTGACAGACAGATCAGAAGAAATAATATTAAATAAGAAAATGAGTGATTATTAACTAAGGTTAAAAATGATGATCAACAAGCTTCATGGACTTTATATTATATGAGTCATCACCTAAACTCTATAGTGATAGTTGAGTTTTGCTTATTAATATGTTGAATAAAAAAATCTCTTCCTGTAGTGTTTTAGTTGTGTGATGTTTCTAAGAGTCACTAATCAGTTACCATGTATTGGTGGTTCTTCATTGAATACAGAGAGTTGAATTTGAGCAACTGAAATGCAATAGTGCTCACTCCTTCATCAGAACACTCTACCATGGCTTAATCATTCCAGCTGAAACAGCTTGGTCCCTCCTGAAAAATCAACATGCCCTCCACAGATGGGCATGAGCCAGTGGGTAAACCTTGGCCATGTAGAGTTATTTGATCTTCTAGGATATTTACCCAAGAAGAAACCTGCTAGGGGAGTTTTACAGCAAAGATGCCGGAAAGTAGAGGTAGAACAGGGTCCATGTTCCCTCTACTGTAAGCAGCATGTTGCAAATTCAAGCCAGAACAGGAGGAAGTCTCTGGTTCCTAGACCTGTTTTTTTTTTTTTAAAAAAAAAAAAAACCTTTGTAATAGACTAAAATTTTTTTCCACTTTTCTCTATTAGAGAGTTCAAATTTGCGTTAATTTACAAATTAAGTGAATTAGATTTTATTCCAAATTTCCTCATCGGCTGTAGCAAACACGTTCATTCTTTGGCACAATTACAGGATGGGCAAAAATGAACCAGTCCCAAGCTCCCTCAGAAGAAGCCATTAGGAAAGTCACATTATGACACATTAGCCATGATCTACTTTTATCCTTCATATTAAAAACTCCCTAAACGGTCCTTTTCTTTATTTCACGATGAGTAACTGAAATGACATTTAAAACTAACAGGCTGAGCCTGTTATCTCGGGGGAACAGGCACAAAAACCTACCAGAGGAGACACAAAACATGAGTCAGTTAGCTACACGTGGCCTTGCCACTGATTTCTAACACTCTGCTCTCTGTCCTTATGTCTTTAGGTATATTTCCTGGACTTACATACACAGGTGAAGCACAGCTAAGCCCTGTGGAATATTCCTTTACACGGTGTGAAGATACGTCGCTGCGATTGGTTTAATAAAGAGCTGAATGTCCATTAGCTAGGCAGGAAGAGGTTAGGCGGGACTTGTGGGGACAGAGAGCTCTGGGAAGAAGAAAGGCAGGGTTGCCAGCAGGATGCAGGGGGAGACATGCAGGAAGAGAGGTAAAAGCCACGAGTCACGTAGCAACATGTAGATGAATTGAAATGGGTTAATTTCAGTTATAAGAGCTTGTGGGACAAGCCTAAATTATGGGCTGAGTTTTTACAATTAGCAATAAGTCTCTGTGTCATTTTGTGTGTGTGTGTGTTTGTGTGTGTGTGTGTGTGAGAGAGAGAGAGAGAGAGAGAGAGAGCTGGCAGCCCAAAGAAAAATCCATCTACAACTAAAATGCAAAGAATCTATATTCTAAACATCAGCCCCGATTTACTTCCCTTTTATAGGGGTAGAAATGCAGACACTTTAATTTCGCTTTTCAAATCTTAGGGCAGTTGAGGGAAAGCCTAGGAATTGAATTCAGGTGTTCCAAATCCTCTGCTGGTAGGCTTTGCTTAACCTGCTTGGTTTTTTTTTTTTTTTTTTCTTTTTTTACCTGATCTCTTAGACAACCTCCACAGCTTAAACATATAGGGCCGTCATTCTCCATTGCAAGTTAGAACTGAACTTATGCTTTATGTTATTTTGTTTTGTCTTTCTGTTGGTTTTCCTTTTGATAATGCCTGAAGGGTCTGCCATAAAAATAATGAAGGAGTGAAATGGAATGAAGTCATATACCACGTGTGTCCAACAAATCAAAAACGGAACTCCAAGCAGCCTTGGGCTTAGCGAGGTTCAACATTTGCAGCTGCAGAAGTGTGACTGGTGAGCCCCACTTTGTAAAAAGGGCCACAAGGACAAGACTGGGTTTCTAAGTTAAGCACAAAGCTTCAGAAAATCATTGTTCCCTTTAGAAGAAAACAATGCTTTTAGTAGAGTAAATACTAGGGAACTAAGAAATTATTCTGCACCTAAATTGATTCAATTCAGCTTATCGTTCTAACGTATTTTAACTCAGAAACTCGTTTTGGGGGAGAGGACTGACACACATTTCCGACAGAACTAAGTTTAAGCAGAAGAGGCACCTGTCAGTTTCCTTATCATAATGAGCAAGGTCCTCGGGCCAGCATCCGGTCTTCTAAGACTCCACTGCATTAAAAAGAACCCACAAAGGGTGTCCTGGAGATAGCTCGTCATGTGGCAGGAAAGGGATAGACATTGGCAGTGACACTTAACTTCTTGAGCTTACAGTCCTATTGTAGGATACACAAAGCCACAAGGCAGTGAGGAGCTCAGCCCCCGTCTTCCCACATTGTTCCCACGAAGGCATTAGGGCTGTAGACTGAGATCAGCTGGAGCAGGGTGTGTCCTAATTAGACCATAGCGGATGCGATGAAGAGCGCCTTGCACAAGGCGATCAGCATGTTTGCTTAGCAGATGAGGAACACTCTCAGCTGGGGAAAACTATGAACAATAATAGCTTGAAAACAAAATGAAAGCAATGCACTCACTGTTCACAGAAGACAGAGCTCCAGCAGGGCTGAGAACGGCATTGTGATACAGGGGTGCAAGAAATAAGCCTTACCACGCAGGATATACACAGAACACAGGAATCTCATGGCAGCTCCAGAGGTCCCTTGGATCTACCTCTCACTCCTAGAATCGTGTACACAACCTGGGCAGAACGCAAGCATTTAAAAATGTCCAATTACAGCAGGAAATGAACGGTCATGCGTACAAGACGCACAGTAGAGAACAAATGGAGGATTCTGTTTCTAACCTGCTTGGTGGCACCTTCGGGTTCTCAAGGACCCTGACAGCACATAACACTTAGACAAAGGGTGAAGTTAAAAAAAAGTCACCCCTTGGGAGTAGACAAATATGAGATGTGTTTTGAAGGAGCAGTCAAGAAACCTGGGCATAGCTGAATGAGAAAAACAATAAGAGGGAGCGAGTAGAAGATAATGATAAAGTTTAAAATGAAAAACAAAATGGCACCATTAATAAAAAAAAAAAAAAAGAGGGTCTGAGAGGGAGTGAGATTTGCAGTAAGATTTGGTGTTGAGGTGTAATAGCAGATTACCACTGGGGACAGAATACTGTCTCCCAGGTTGGCGACACAGGGAGAGCAGGGATAGTTTTAAATCCTCCTTAGCCAACTCAGCATTTCCCAAATGAGATGGGGATTTGGTAAACATCACTCTCATCTGATAGAGGAGAAAAATGAGAAGCAGAAATATCAGATGTTTGCTTTAAATATATACACACACACAAATACTCATTCACATATACGTATACACAGATACATACACCTATACAAATACACAAACATGGGCATACATACAAATACATGCACACATATGCAACAGGAATACATACAAACACACATGAGCATACATAACAAGCATGCCTGTACAAACGCACACACAAACACACATTGGCACATACACAAAGAACACACACACGCACACACACATACGCACACATACACACACAGCTCAGAGCATAGTGAAGATTTAAAGCTTCGTGTTGATTTTACACTCAACGCTTGAGTATTTACTGTGTGCCTGACCTTTCCTGGAGTCCATAATCCAATGAAGAAGCAAGGAAGGAAAAGCTGGAGGTCAAGAATTGACAGTCAGAAAAAGGAAGGGAGAGGACTCAGTAATCAAGCTGCATCCGAAATAATTTCATGTCTACTGCTCTGTGGGTACCTGCTGCACACACGACAAGGAAGGGGTGATGGAAAAGAAGTGTGCACATGGGAAGGTGTGCTAGCAAAGATGCATGTTTTACTGTAGATGATATATACCGCAGACCACCAGGAAATGAGAACATGTAAGTCTTCTCTACTCAGTACAGCTGTCCCTCAATATCTATGGCAAATCAGTTGCAGAGTCCTGAAGCTCTAAGGACACCCAAGTCTGTCTTTAAAAATGTTTGTCACTAAAAACTACACACATCTCCTGTATGTTTTAATTATCTAAGAAACTGTAAATGCTATTTAAGTAGTTGTTATCCTATGCTGTTTATGGATTTGAGGCAAGGCAGGAAGAAATCTGTACACACTCGATACCAGTGTGATTGTTTTCATATTTTCAAGCCATGCTTAGCTGATTCCATGGATACAGAACTCAAGAGAGAAAACAAACTGTGTGTCTCACCTTGATGCAAACTTGTCTCAATGATTCTTTTCATTAATCCAGCCTGTGAATGAGTTCTGCCATGAAAGCCTTGCTAGAGTACAAGACTGAGTGTCAAGCTTTGTGCTAGAAATAGTTACACAGTTAAGAAACAAACAGTGCAATGAAATTTACAGAGAAAAACAAAAGGGTACAGTCATACATCAGATGTACTAGGATGACAGAGATGCTTACTCTGTCTCTCCCTTGAACTTGCTAGGAGTGGAGGCTTAGCATGGTGCCATAGCCAGGATACTTTAGTTTTTCCCTAAGGCTGAACACAGCACATCAGCCTGGTCAGTGATGTTATTTGCTGTCCTTAGAATATGTGTTCTTAATCTTTAGGAGCCCAAACCACCCCATCCCACACCACTAAGCTTTGATCAGATATCACCTTGGCCAAGAAGGCAGAAGCTCCCTGAAGAAGGCATCACCTAACACCTCCTTAAGGTGGCTGTCCCTCAACATTTTTACCCCCACATGATCTCTCTTTTCTTGGATTCTAGAAGTTCTTGGTTTTAGAAGAAGATTGCCAATATTGGTCGAAAATACAAATTTATTAATGGACATTATCAGAGTTTAAACATCACATAGCTTGAGATACCCAGAATTCGCACTTCTGGTTCATCTCTATTACTCTCACTTACTCTTTTTTGACTATGTCATTTAGCCTTTGAAGCTCTCTGAAAGTAAGGACCAAGTTTTTCAATTGTGTAATATTCAACAAAACGCTGAGGTTAGACCCTAAGTGACTATTTCATAAACGAATGAATGCATTAGTCAGAAAACATACGCTTAGGAGCTAGAGAGATGAGTGTTAGGCACTTAAGAGCACTTAATTACTTTAGCAAAGAGCCTGAGTTTGTTTCCCAGCACCCACATCAGGTTGCTCTGAAAAGCCAGTACCTTTAGTTCCAGTTCCAGGGTATCTGCTGACCTACTTCTGGACTCCGAGGGAACTTGCACTCCTACATATGCAGGCCTACAATCACACACAGAGACACGTGCACACACAGACACACACATTAAAAAAACAAGTTTTTAAAAAGAAGAGTGTTCTTTTGTTCCCATATTTGTTCAACCATACCTGTGCAAACAGAGACACATATTGTTCCAGGTGTTAGAGATGGTAGTGTAAACAAAACAGTAAACATCTCCATCCACACACCATGCAAAATAGAGGAAAGGAGACTCATAAATGTAATAAAAGAGGAAAAGTCTTATGGAGAGAAATGATCCCTGAGGGTAACAGTAAACGTGTGAAACCAGGTGGTGGAGGTGCTGGGGTAGGAAGGAGGAAGGTGTGCAATTAAAAAAGTCATTAGGAAGAAGCTGCAGCATGGGCCAAGCACGGAGGAAAGCATTGAGGAAGCCTCAGCAAGCCCTGCGTACATCTGATGACAATGTATCACCACGGGAGGAACATCAGCGAACAGACCAATGTGGGCAAAGTGGAGTGAGCTGAGGCCGGAGGGAAGCAAAGGAGGAGAGACTGCAAGGACTGGGGGACTTTTCTCAGGCTACCCTGGAGCAGTGCCACAAACCAGGCATTGTGGCAGTACAAAGAAATCTGACATTAAGATGTGAATAGCACTGGAACCTACTGAAGACCCTAGGGGAGGGGGAAATCTCCTCCTTGCAGGCAGTGCTTAGGCAGCCAGCTTGAAGCTGCCTCCCTGCAATGTCTGCCTTCATCATCACAGCTCCTCTGAGCTTGGATGTCTTCTCAGTTTCTCTCTCTTTATAAAAAATTACCTTTATTTTACTTTATATGTTTGAATGCTTGCTTGCATATATGCCTATGTACCATGTGTGTTCCTGGTGCCCAAAGAGTCCAGAAGTTGGCATCAGATTCCCTGGAACTGGAGTTGTAGACGAAGACTTTTATGAATTGCAATGTATGTGCTAGAAAGAGAAACTGAGTCCTCTGGAAGAACAGGCCATGTCCTTAACTACTGACCCATCTCTCAAACTCCTTTCCATCCCTTACAAGAATGGCGTGCCAATTCTTGGCCAACAGGATCTCATAATAATGAATACTATAATTGTAAACGCAAATGGGTCACATTTGAGGTTCAGAATGGCTTTGAACCTTAGAGAAAACTGTTTGGTCCAATGTAAAGAGCAAGAACAACTAGAGCAGTTAGGGTATTGTTTCAAGGTCAGAGGGATTGTGGGCTGGAATTTTGAGCTTGTTCAGGTGACGAGAAGTGAGAAGTGGCCCTCCTTTAGATCTATTTTAAACAGAGCTAGTAAGATTTATTGAAACATTAGGATTCTGACTTCTCTTGGTTCGCTGATATATGGCAACCCAGCAGTTGTTATTATCTACTGACTTGGCTCTAGGTGGAGGATAAAGCCCAGGTGATGGTTTGCATATGGCAGAAGAAGTAGAACTCCTACCCCAATTTTATCAGGTACTGCTTCTTTTTACCAATGTCTATGGTTGCCCCCTAGTGCAATAGTGGCACAAATGTCATGGGCATACCAACCATTTTCTGCTCGGGTCAAAGACCTGCTCCACGAGACAGAACACATACCTGGTATTGCTAATGCGGACAAGAACTGTGGCTATATATGCCATAGGCCTATATCCTCTCATTCTGCTAAGTGAACACAGTACTTGAAAGAATCCTAATGACTTATGACTATATCCAAAGTTCAGTGCATCCCTCAGCCCTCTTCTGAGTTTTTTTTTTTTTCTTGCAATGGATGGCAATTAACACAGAGACTCTCAACCGGAAAACATGTAGAGAATAAGAAACCATGGAGAGTTCACCCTAAGTGGCCTAAATTTCTCTGGAGCTGGTGAGCAGAAAGAGTGTGAGAATCAGAGGTGGTGGATGACTCCAGTCAAATGGTGGGGTAGTTGCATGTATGACCTCACACCAATTGTGACAGTGTGTGCATGACCTGCACAAGCTCAAGCCTGACAAAATCACAGCAGTAGCTGTAAAGGTGGGCATCAAATCTCATTGCTAGCTGAGGAACTATTGGCATTTGATAGCTGCTGGGAGCTAGAAGTCAGTTTTTCTTAATGACATGTCAAGAGCACTCTAGGCAGGTCCTACTTCCACCCAAATTAGACTTACGGGATTAGAAAGAAAAGTGGAAGGAGGGGGAAGAGGAAGAAAAGGAGGAGAAAGGCAAGGACTCAAAGTTGGGTATGTAGGGACGTCAGAGTGGAGGGAGAGGGTGGACCTGGGAAAGAGATGGGAAGGGATATAATCAAAACACACTATGAAATTCTAAAGAATTCTTAAAAGTTTCTCTTTTGAAAAATGTCTATGGCTTAATAAATTTCCTGTTGTAATTCAAATACAGCACAATTTAAAGACAAGAAAATGTTCTGATACTAGAAATGTATTTAAATAACAAGAACAGATAAAACGTGTAGGATTTTTCACAAGTACTCGAGAAGCAAAACAACAATTTCCAATTCATGGCATCTATTTGAGTGAAAATATTTCTCTTTAGAGAACAAAATTGATCTCACCCCTCTAAGTAGAAAACAAAGGCCTGAATCTTAAACAGCCTTAGGTGTCAAGCTCAGCTGGAAAAAATTAACTAGGTGCAAAATGAGCTTCTGAATGCTTTGGTAACAGTTTGAGCAGAAATCCTTATTTACTTATTTCCCAAGTTAGAATCTCCAGGAGATAGAACTTGCAGAGGAAATAAGGGAAGTAAACGACTATAAATTATCCCCATTATATTCACAAGCATATTTTCTTGATATTCAATGTATAATAAAGAGAAAGAACACCCCTCACTGGAAATGGCACCTTCCTGGACCTTTCCTGCCCATTAAAAGCGGGTCTTGTATACTGTTTATGAACTAGCCTTCCTTTTTACAGAGTTGCTATTCAGCCCCTCTTATGAGTCTCATACTTGCTCTTCCTTGTAGGATGAATCCAGCCTTTCAGCTTAAGCTTCAAAGGATCCCTTCAGACACGATGACATTGTCATTTCTGTTCTCTCTTGTGGCTGGCCATAATCTCCTTTTAGGTGCTGGCTTCAAATTTACTTCCTATATGTTGTTACTCAGTGATCCACCATATGTCTTCCCTTCCTCTGTTTCTAGCACTGCCAGATCTAAGTTCCAGTCATTTTTGCCTGAAAAGCCAGAGAGCCCCCTAACTGGTCTCCCTGTTGATATTTTTGAATTCCTTAGTCTGTTCTCTATATAAGAACCACACTATTACTCTCAACATACAGGATAAATCATGTTATTCCTTACGCAAACTCTTCCCGTGAATTTCCATCTCATACTGAAACTTGGGGTTCATTCTGTACTTCAACGCCCCACCTCCACCTGCAAGAGAAGGCATCCCCCCACCTGACTTTTGAGTGCCTATGCTGTCACCCCCCCTCCTTGGTCTTCAGTGATTTTTTTTTTCTCGTTTCATATCCTTTAGCCTTCACATCTTGGCTCACATTTCAAAGCCTCACAAATGCCCCTCCCCCAGCCTGGATTGCATACCATGGTTCTTTGTCTCTGGAACCCCATATTACTTGTTTCTTCCTACCACATATCAGCCTGAAATACACACTCGAATGGTTGGCCACTTCAACTGCGTGTAGACAAAGGGCCATAACTGAATCAGTGGTAATTATCTCCCAGTGTCTGAGAGGCCAGCCTATAAAGAGTAGTGGGTAATTAAACCTTCCTTTAATGAATAAATAACACTCATTTTCTCTCCTACGACTTTGATATGCATTTTACCCAGCATTTCTGGCTATCTTCCTGTTTACTTCCCTCTAACTAGACGTGTTGCAGAACACTGTGTCACACCTTAGGAATGAGCAAGGAGTTTGTAAGTGAATCATGGCCAGTGTGACTCAGAACAGGCTTACAGACCAGCTGCCGTGGGTAAACACTTGCAGTTCTCACAGGGAGGACACCCGTGCTTAAACTAGAATGGAAACATTCTTGTTGCTTTATCTCTTGTATAATAAGATGTCTGAAATTGATCCTAAGGTTATGCTTAATTATATGATTTTAAAACTCTAGAAACGAAACACGTTTGAAGTTTTATGATGCCTTCACCGTGTGCGAATGAGGTACCAAAGCCTGAGTGACACATGAAACACAAAGCCAATGAGTGGCCGCCAAGCAACAAGACATCCAGCCTCCTGCTTGCTACTGGGGCATTTGTTCCTAGGCCTAGAACGCATCAGGACTGTCTTTGTATACATTAGGATCACTGTCCAGTGACATTATTTTAGGAAGATCTTAGAAGAAGTTGTTTGTCAAGGGTGACAGAATTGAGGACAGTTATTCAATTCGATGCCGAATCTCTAGGCTCCATCCTTGTCCATCCTTTTTTTTTTTTTTTTTTTTTTCTGCTTTCTTTGGGACTTGCAAATAGAAAAAGACATTTTAGTCAGCATTCCTCCTTCAGGTTGTAAGACTGATGAAGCTCTGACAGCTTTGACTCAACTAGGCTGTTTACTGTTAGGGATTTTTTTCAAACATTCAAACCGATGACAGACTGAATCTGGTGTCCCGAGGATCTATTTGCACAGTAAGACACGCGCAGGACATCTGGCAGTCCACTCGACTGCTCTGTGCTGTTCGTACTCTCCTTAGCTGGAAGAAGGTTAAATGGCAAAGAGCCTGAATGACCACATGACTCTCAACACGGTTTACAATTATGTAGATTCCATTGCCACTGAAAGACGGAATTCTAGAAATGTATAAACCAACCACAGCTGGACAACAGAGAAGCTGCTTCTGGGTACGAAAGCCCTCCTTCAGATGAACCTTTCAAGTGCGTGTCCACTTACTTTAATTTTGGAACAATTTTGCAATGTTCTGAAACATTCTATGTAGCCCCGAACTCCCCAAATTTCTCCTGCTTCCGTCTCCGAAGTGTTAGGATGTGAGAACCACCACCACTGGCTTCAGAAGGTGTTTGGACTTTTATCTCGAGACAGGGTCACATGGATTCCAGCTGGCCTTACACTTGCTATGTTCTTGAGGATGACTTTCAACTTCTGGTCTTCCTGCATCACCTCTGCCGAGGTAGAGTAAACAATCCAGGTTTGCATAGTGCTAAGGTCCAAACCCAGGACTTTGTACATGTAGGACAAACCCTCCACCAGCTGAGTCATGCACACTCCCATTCCCAAAATAAATATTTAAATGAACGTAAACAAGCACTTCCCAAGGGCTGGCCCCGCAATTCACTCTGTGTGGAAGGTGTCCTATTTTCGGCCTTTTCTCTCACAGCGCAGCCAATACTGCACAGAGATAATGGTAACGATGCCACCATATACATACAGCTAACACGGTTTACGGATTTTTAAAAACCAAGAAGACACATCCAAATATCATTCTGAAACAAGGAAGCCTTTGCTTTGGTCTAATCTTCCAAGTGACAATAGAAAAGTCTATAATGGCAGTCAGATCTGCTAGTATAAATACTTCTAAGTACCAAATGTGTGTATATGTAAATCAGAATTAATTTATAATAAAATAATTGATTAAGAACTACCTTAACAAATAGTAAAACCGACGGGCATGAATAAGTGAAATAAATTTACATTGAAATAAAGTTTACATAAGCTTGTGTCAACTTGACCCAAAACCAGGCAGTAAATACCCATAGATAAGGGTAGTCTTCATCCCCTCATCAAGGGTGAAGACTTCTCTTTGCAAAAAATGCAGACCATTACAGAAAACCACAACCAATCAAAATACATTGCTGTGGAGCTCAGTTCCAATGGATACATCGACAAAGCAATCCCATAACGAAGACTTGGAGCATTATGGAAGAGGGGACGAAAAGTCTGTGACAGGCAGAGAATCAGGGATCTCACCATAAAGTCTTGCGAACATGACTGCTGAACACGAGCGGAACAAGGAGGACACCGGCGGAAGGTTCCAGGCCGAAATCCACCAGGCCTCAGCTGTACACTAAGAACTGTAGGCAAGTGAGGAAAGGTGGGAGGAGGAGAGGCGTCCTTCCCCAGGGAAGAGCATACCGATTGCTTTTCCAGTGCCAAATAGGCCTGAAATCATGCATACAAGTAACATTATACACACTAGACAGGTTCTATTTAGGAACATTTATGTATTCACGTACGCATACATATATACACGCAATAGAACAAATTGATGATAAAGAGGGCATGAATTTCAGAGAGAGCCAGATGGATACATCGGAGGGTTCAGAGGAAGAAAAGGGAAGGAAGAAAAGCTGATGTTGGGAACAGTGAGACCCCTGAATTTCTTGTAATCCCGATCTGAGTGCCTACAGCTGCTCTGAGCACGAGACCTTCAGGAGTTCCGGATGGCAGGAGAGTGGTTTCTGGTGGGTTTGGCTGAGGCGTGGCTATCTCTATATAATCGGCCCCTGAACACAATAAAGGGGACATTCTTGGGGAATTCAAGGATGACCTGTGTCATTGTCTCTCTGTCTGTATGTGTTTGTGTATTTTAACCTCCTGCCCCTTGCCTGAATCTCGGGAACTGGGTAAAAGCGCACCGAATGCAGACACGGGGGCGCGGTGTGCGGCAAGCTGTAATTATATTCATCGAAAAGGAAAAACCCTTCTTCTCCTGCTGTTTTCCCGGACCTTCCGTCTCTCGTTTCCCACTCACCACGTGGTCAGATGGCTACACCCATTCTTCTTAGATTCAATTTCCTTGATGAGACCTGGTTTTGGCAAAATGGGCATTTCCTTACTCTATGGCCAGGACATCAATCTTGTCTGCACAATAAGAAGCACCCAAGGACTATTAAAATTTTGACAAGCCTGGGCCCAAGTACAACAATTAAGCTGTAATCTCTTGGGGGCGGGCCACCCTCATTGACTTTTCTCGGAGGTCCCAGAGGGATCTACCACTGTTCAGGTTTAAGCTCCAAAGTCTGCGTAAACCTAGGCTCCTGTCCAGCCACGTGTTACATTTCCCAGGGCTTCAATTTACACATGAAGTCAGTACAAAAACGTCTCCCTAGCATGTTGTGAAGTGGCAAATTGAAGCGCCACAACCAATATAATATCTGTGGCCAAAAGAACCTTGTCCCTCTCCTACAGTAACAAATTGAATCCAAGAACACGAGCCACCGAGGACCCCTGAACCAGTGCAAACTGTTGCTTTGAAGCCCCAGACAAGTGGTAATTAGATCCATGTCCATTTCAGGAACCATGTCCCTAGCATTTTCTCTCTGGCATCTTCTCAGCTGCATCCCCACAGCCTAATCAAGTTCTGTTCAGTGACCTCTTAATCTTTCTCCTGTGTCCTCCTTCCTTTCACATCTAGCTGCTGAAGGAGATAGACGCCAAATCCTTATTTGGGTCTGAGCAGTCGGGAGACAAACGAACAGTCACCATCTACACCGAAGTAGGTTTAGCATATCAATCATGACATATGTAATCGGAGAGAACTACTGTCCACATATAGATTCCAGATCTCACAACGCACATCTTGTTTAACCTGATCATTGGGGTCTATTGTGATTTTTCAATATTCTGAGGTCTCTTGAATTCATCTGACTTCAAACTCAACTCAATTTTTGATGTTCTCTGTAGTCTTGTGACTCTGCAATCTCAAATCAGTTTTCTGTATCACTTTGCATGCCCAAGTATCTAATTGGCTATGATGAGCTCCCTCTAAGAATGATCACCTCAAAGCCAATGAATGTAAAACAAACCAAACATCTATTCCTCATGCCACATTCTCAGTTACGAATACCACCTGCCAATCTATTGATCCAGACCGGAATTCTGTCTGGCTTCTTCCTTCATTTTCTTTCCCTTTAGCATTGAATTGTTTTTCTCTTTCCTCTTTCTCTGCTATCTCTCTCTTCAGACGATTGTTATTATGTCTAAGTTTCTAGAATGGTATTTCCCAAAGCAAGGTAGCCAAAGCATGCATGCATGTGTGGACACACACACACACACACACACACACACACACACCCCACCACCACCACCACCACATCACATGCAACTTACCCGACTACCTAGGGTTCTGTCTTTATTGTGCTCCTACTCATTCATGGCCCCCCTTCTCCATTCATAACTGTCCCCACCCTGTGACAGGAACTCAATACTCTAAACCATCGCTTATGCTACTTGCAGTGCCTCTTCAATATGTCTTGTGACCTGTGACTTTGACCCCTTTCCTTGGCTATCTTCTATCCATCACCAGTGAGTCATTTCTGTTATGTCTTCTCCCAGGAAACGATGCCTGCTCGCTCCTCACTCCCAGCATCTTCCTTGCTTCCAGAATATCCTGTACGACTCTCCATTACCATGTTTACCATACCACATTATAATTAATCCTCACCTCATTTTATATCACAAGTCCCTTGAATTCAGAGAGCCTGCTTGTGTCCTCAGTAGCTAGACAGAGCCCGGCACTCAATGAGACATTATCGAATTAGAAACGAATTCCTGCACTGTGCTCAGCGTGCCCTGCCTCCACCCTACTTTCTATTGCATTTGCTGGGGCCTTCCTCTGTCTCTTCAACTAGACTACTAAATCCAGAGAGCTGTCAAAGAGTGTGTCTTATGTGTTTTTTGTTTTCTCACTGTTAACCACGTGACCTGCTTGTGAATAGGCACTCCATCAATAACAGCTAAAGGAAAGGAGAAAAAGAACAAGGAAGGCTGTTGTCCCGTTTAACCACCCAGTACAGTTTGAACATTTTAAACATTAAAAACTCAAATAAAGTTAGCATCTTATCCTTCAGTCCCAACTCAAACAAATGAGGCAATGACGGTGTTCTAACATTAGAAGAACACGTTTCTGCTGTCAGAGAGTAGAAAGTATATAGGATGGGCCAGGTGGTGGTGGTGGTGCATGCCTTTGATTCCAGCACTCAGGGAGGCAGAGGCGGGTGGATCTCTGTGAGTTCGAGGCCAGCCTGGTCTACAGAGTGAGTTCATGGTTCACCTTCCATTATGTGTAAATACATTCTGAGACATTTGCCTTTTTAACTCAGACATGATTACATGGAAAGAATAATAGTCTTTAGACAAAACCTCAAAAATAAATCATCAGAGATTTGAGAATTATATCTTTAAAAACGTGTACATGCATATTTTAAAAATCGATCTTTTTTTAAGCCCAAAACTATTAGAGTTAAATTAATGAGAAGTATTAATTAGTTCTAGGACACAGCTGGCACTGTGAAAGCTTCAAGTGGAGAAAAGTGAACATTTCATAATCCTTTGGCACAGCATTAGGTCATTTAGAAAGGCATTGTTTTTTCTTCTGTAGCATTCCTTCTTGTACACTAATAATTTTATCTGTCTTTGGAACTTTTAGCTCTTACTGACTAAATGGTTACTTTCTATCTTTTCTCTTTTTCCTTTTTCTTTTTGTTCACTTCTTTTTTGAGACAGGGTTTCTCACTATAGCTTAGGTTGTCCTGGAACTCGCTCTGTCTGTAGACCAGGCTGAGCCCGAACTCACAGAGATCCAAGTGCCTTTACCTCCTGAGTGCTGGGATTGGGATTAAGGGTGTGCACCACCAACATCCAATCACTTTTTTTTCTTTTCTTTTTTTTTTTTTAAGTAACATGTTCCTTTTAGAAAAAAAAGCATGCTCTTTAGTTCCTTGCTGTTATTTGCAGTTGGGAAACAGTGATGGTGATTTGGTGGCCTTCACTGTAGGCCCTGATGGTGCATCTCAGGAAGGGGGGTGACTCAGGAGGAGGGTGACTCATATTCTGAACTGGCAGCTGGCAGTACCTGTCACAAATAGTTAGCATATGAGAGTAAAAGCCCCTCTGGCTGGCCACACTTGAGCAAATCTTTGCAGCTGTAAGGAAGAACAATTCAAGCTGGGAGGAGCCCATGAGGAAGGATGCTTTGGGTCAGGCTGAGTTGCTGGATGTGAAAACATGAACTCTGCCCACTAGTGTCAGAATCATTTGGAGGCTTGTGAAAAATGCACTCTGTGTGGCCGTGATGGGGGTGAGGAAGTAGCATGGTTCAGTACCTAAAGCTCTTGCCCTTGCAACTAAGAAGAGCTAGTCTGTCTTTGGGCCCCATAACCCACTTTCGAAAATGGCTTGATGCTACGCACTTGCAATCCCCGCCCTGGAGAGAGAGAGAGAGAGAGAGAGAGAGAGAGAGAGAGAGAGAGAGAGAGAGAGAGAGAGAGAGAGGGAGAGAGGGAGAGAGGGAGGGGGAGAGAGAGAGAGAGACGGGGGGGGGAGAGAGAGAGAGAGAGAGAGAGAGAGAGAGAGAGACTAGATTCTGGGGCCATCTGGCATCTGGCCAGGCAATCTAGGCAGCTCCAGGCAGTGAGGGCCCCTGCCTCAAAGGAGATAAACGTTGTTATGGAGGATGACACCCAAGGCTGTCCTCCGCTCTCCATACTCATGTGTACACATGTACACACCAATGTCCCTCGGCACCCACACATATTTTAAATACTGCTTCATTTTTATGAAGGTATATATGTGTCTTAGCCCAGAACTACAATCTCAGAGACTCTGGTTTACAACTCTGTCTTTCTCCAGTTTCCCATAGTCTGGGGCCTTCTATTTTAAGCCCCAAGTAAAATACCTGCAATTCCTGCCTTTTTCTGCATACCTGAGGATCATACTGTTTTAGAGAGGGCGTAGATCTACTTAAACTTAAGCAGTTTATTTAGAGACTTTTGCCTGTTGTTATGTTATATGTGACATTTACTACAGTGAACCCCAAAGTGTGCTACAGTTCAGAAGAAGTAAGGCTTGCAAGGAAAACCCATCTCGCTGAATTTAGTCATTCATCTTTAGACTTATCTTAGAAGACTCTAGAAGATTCATATTTTTAATAACATAATCCTCTCAGGAAATATGCTAATCCTTAGAAGGACTCAGATGATTTTGTGGATACAAAACAATATTATAATTTTAAATGGGATTAGGAGAGTCGTGGAGAAAGCCTCAGTAAGAACAATACAAAATGCTCAAACTGGAAATTCTGATTTCACAGTCTAATAACTAGCATTGTCTCTAAAAAGCCAAGCATATTTTGGCATGTCTCAAATGTGGGGAGGCAATGTATGGGGTGCAGAAAGGGAAAGTGATTGAAATTATAGGAACTCAACAATCTGGTACATGGTAAGGGAAACTAAGGGTCAGATACACAATCAGTGGCATAAACAAGAAGCTCAAAGTCCTTGCCTGCTCAAGACTACAGGACCAGAAAGGGTTATTGTCTGCCGAATTCCCCAGCCCTAGTTGGAAAGCACATTTTTGAGGACAAGACAGCTCCCTAGTCTTCCCAAAGTAGACTGTGGTTTGATCACCCTCTCTAAAGCTGCCCCCAAGCTATGCAAGCTGACACGGATGCAGACTTTACAAGGCTGCAGAGCAGACTTTGAAGGAGCTAGACCTATCCCTGGTGTCCTGGGACACAGCCAACATCCCCAGCGGAATGCGAATGTTACACAACGGGAAAGTCTTTGGTCTTGATTTTCGAGCTGGCAGCCTTCTCGCTATGGTTTGGTTCCTGGGATTTGCTGTGTTCTCTGTCACCCTCTAGCAACACAGAAAATGTGGGAGCCAGACTGCTTTACACCCACCATTCGGCTGTCTCCAGGACACCTGTTCATCAGATTCCTTGCTTTGTACTCAGAAGATGCAAATAAATTTAGCAGCAAAAGAAAAAAAAAACATATATATGTATGTATACACACACACACACACAAATGGGGTAAATCTGTTTTATGAAGAGCAAATGAATTCTTACTGAAAACATAAACTATTCAAGTGACCTTATATTTAATATTTATATCACAGATCCCACCTTCTTTTTTTCTTACTTATAGACTTAAATATTGTATGTACATATACTTTTGGAATTTTATCAAGTCAAAGGGTGAAATTATATCCAGACACTTTAGCAAAGAGATAGACCTCACTTATGATAGTAGCCACGACAGCATTCGCCACCATTAAGGCTTACAGAAAGGCCTCTCATGTAGATGTCCTGGAAATGATGCTCCAAGGGGTACCCATCTTCCTCTAGTTACAATAAATTACAATAAATTCACTTTCAGAAGCAATCTTCTTGGAAGTATTTACTATAGATCATTTGTCAAATAAATAAATAAATAAATAAATAAATAAATCAATAGATAAAATGTTTTTAAAAAGTCAGAAACAAGCAAAAAGATTGCCTTGGGTTCTTTTTTTTCTCTCAAGCTCTGCAAATTAAAGTGCTTACTCGCCAATGCAAATCTGCACTCACTTTGATACTGGGATGTACTTTCGGTTGCAATGGGAGACTTTAGGCTAGCACCAACCCCTCAAGACTGATTTTGCCAGAAGGAAGAATGTCAGAATTCTCCGAGGTTGTTTTCACAAGTAGTTAAATTCTAGACTATGTCTTCAGAAACCGCACTTGAAGTTATAATCTACCGTCACCTTCTGCCTGTAGATTCAAAAACCAAGCCATGAAGCCAGGAGGGAGGCCACTTTTCATCTACAACAGCTATCACATACCATTGAAAAAGTTCTTAGACTCTTATTCTGGGAACTCTTTGTCTCTATGTTAGGATTATGCTGGCCTTCCCTGTCTCCTGGCAGGATGAACCCAGTCTGCTCACTCTCAATCTCTCTTGCTAGGAGGTGAACTGGTCTCAGCCCCCCTCCCTTCTTCTGAAGAAGCAAACCCTCTGTCTCTCTCCTTCTCTTTCTCTTTCTCTGTCCCTCCCTCCCTCCTTCCTTCCGTCCCTCCCTATTTCTTTCTCTTTCTTTCTTTCTTTCTTTCTTTCTTTCTTTCTTTCTTTCTTTCTTTCTTTCTTTCCTTCCTTCCTTCCTTCCTCCTTTCTTTCTTTCTTTCTTTCTTTCTTTCTTTCTTTCTTTCTTTCTTTCTTTCTTTCTTTGCCTGTCTCTCTCTGTTTTCCGCCCCCTACATCCCCTCTTTAATAAAACATACTCAATCTCCCTTTGCATGGCATGTTCTGTTTCCTGCCCACGGTCCCCCACCAGCAGTGGGAACATCCAGGGTCACTGGCACCCTAAACCTTTCGCTCTGAAGCTCACATGTTACTTCATATATGTATATATTTAAAGCTAGTATGTACCTAGCAGTATCCATGTCGTACTAACTTACATGTCACAAAAGGGGGAAAGCGTGGATGACTCTGTCTACGTTGACATGAAGAAACACTACAGAAAAGAGCTGTTAAGTTTCACGACCAGGGTGGGGAAGTGCAGTGGAGGGGGTCGGGGTGGCAGATTGGTCGAGGCAAATAGGCAAGGCTTCTTGGCTTTTTATGTGTTGTTTGAATTTGCAATCCCCCATTAAGAATTTTTAATGGTCCTATAAAATGGTATTATGCCCTTTAGTAAGTGTTTGTCTTAACTTTGGAAGTAATTGTGACATCACGTGGTTCATAGGTTTACACGCCAAGGTTGTTTATCTCATATCCCATGATCATATCCAAAATAAGCTGCTACCACAGTTAGATGTCTGCTATTACCCAAAAGGCTAAGCAGGATTTATTAAAACAAAGACCAACTTTTAAGCTTCTCTTCTTTTCCACCAGTTTCTTAGCCCTCTTTTCCCTTTTAATAAAACTGAAGCAGAGAAAAGAGCATCTTCCTCCATTTCACCCTTTCTGTCACCAATCAATAAGGAAAAAAGAATAGTTATCATTTAGTGAGTGCTTACAACATAAAACGTGAAGCCCAGGCTTTGGGTAGAAAACTTGAGGGAGACGGTGGTTCGGGAGACTCCAGTGACTTGTCCAAATTGCCAATCCAGCATGCATGCCTAATTCTGCCTGATTACAAAGATCTGACTCTGGCCTCGCGGGACCATGTGAGCTGCTCTTGAGGTCTGACTCCTCTTGAGGGAGTGTGATGGGCAGACTGGAGATGCTCAGCCATGGGGCTGTGCGATTCAGGCAGGTGTTCGGTGAATGACAAGTTGGTGAGAAATTCTTCATTTTCTCTCCTATTCTACTGTCCACACAAACCATGCCGTGTTGCTGTCTGTAATGAAAAGTATGTGCTGGAAAAGGGACCGGACTGCAAAATGCTTTTCCAATGGAGAGTTGGAAAGAAGGTCATGCCGTTTTCTCTCCAACCCTGGTGTTCTAGACATCTTCCTATTTAGATGTCAGGGTTTGGAGCTGTTTCATTTTCCAGAGACTGGACGATAAAGAGCCCAGCGGGAGTCACCTGCTAGAGCCCCAGTCTTACTGTCACTGCCTTGTGAAGAGTCACTTGAGTAATCGCAATTTTCTAAAAATAGCCGTGGGATGAATTAACTTTGGTAATCAGAGGTCTATAAAATAAAAATGGAAAGTGGATAAATAGAACACTATCAATTTAAAACGTTTTACTATGAGAAAAAAATCTGTTATGAAGATGAAAAGTCAAATTTCAGGATAGGAAAATGTATTTCCAATACATTTATTTTACATTTTACAAATGTTTCATATATACAGTATGGAGAACATGCTTGGATATCTATGTGGGGAAATTATTTGAATAAGCGTTGCTTAAAAGAAGACAGGGGCAAGACGGATGTGCCCACATCAGCAAGGCCAGCAGCAGTGTTTATCAGGGGAATGGAAATGGAAACCAGTGTGCTCACTTGCAGATCTGAATTCAGAAGCACCTGTCACATCAAGGCACCAAGGAACTAGAGTCTCTGTATGTGTCTGGGAGGGAAAGTAAGAAACAGCCAGAACTATGGAAAACCTGTAGCATTAGCATCATATAAAGATGAATGCACCCTTCTCCTGTGGCTTCATCATTCTCTTTGGAGCATTCACCAAGAGAAATACTTACATACTTCTACAAAGACTTGAAAACAAAAGATTATTGCATCTTTTTCTTATTAGTCTACAGAAAGCAGCAACAACCTTTCTACATACATATCAATAGGATAATGGACAAAAAAGTTTATTTATGTGGTGGAAATTGAAAGAAACCAAAACAAAACGTGCACTGTGGATAGGTTCAAGGATAAAAGCAGATCTCAGAAATATTTCACCGAATGGAAAGCTAAACATAAATAAGACAGGTATGTACTCCATAATACATATGGTGTGTGGAATTCCAGAAGGGGCAAATTGTATTACAGTGGCCAACAGCATAACAGGAGCAGATGAAGGCCAGAGTTAACACAAAGGAATGGTATAGAAGATTGATACTATTTGGTCTTCACTAGAGTTATGGTTACAGTCTGATGTGCATCCTTCAACACTCACTGGGCTATTCACTTAAAGTAGACGGCTTATTTTATATGATCCATCCCACAGCAAAATTACTTTGCAAGAATGTTCTCATTCAGATCAAGTCCTGCTTGCTGACTGAATGAGAATCCTTATGAATGAAAGAGGACTTAAAGCATGCGGTGCAGTGTCTACAATACCTGGAGTGTGGTAGGTGATCAATAAGTATTAATCACATCTTCTCCTTTCTAGTTCTTCTTATGTGTAAAGTATCGGCGGTACCTTTACAGGCAGATGCCTATAAAATAACTATCAAGAACTCGGTGCTAAAGAAGAAGCTTGAGTCAGTGGTTAATCATAGAAGGATTATCAAAGGGGTCCGGCACGGCATGTGTACTGTTTCTTCTCTTGGGACTTCTTGGTATTTCTTACCAAAGCCTGGTATCTTTTTTGTATTGTATGATTTGGTATTTGGCATGCATTTCATATACTAGTCATTCAATTTTAAGAACACATTTTCATTTCTCATCTTTGCCACAGATCCTTAGAAAGTACAAACTATAGCCAATTCCTCTTCTGTATAAGAATGGTTTCTATACAGTCAAGTTCAATAAGACCTGGACACATTGTCTCATCTTCAAAAATCTTTCCTATTCAATATTAGTCTAATACTCTCGATACAGTGACATTAATTTAAAATTTCACTTTTCTAAGAAAATTTTTAGACAAGTTCACTTTCTAATATTTTTTTCTTACTATGTTCATCCATCTAGAGCCATTCATTTACTCACTTGCCGACTCTCTAAGACTAGAACACAACTCTGGGAAGGGCGTCTGCCTAAGGGTTATAAGCATCACTAAGCACTGTTAAGAATGTTAATTCCAGGCTGGAGAGAAGACTTAGTGGTTAAGAGCACTGCCTACTCTTCCAAAGGTCCTGAGTTAATTCCCAGCAACCATATGGTGGCTCACAACCATCTATAATAAGATCTGGTGTCCTCTTCTGGCCTGCAGGAATACATGCAGGCAAGACACTGTATACATAATAAATAAGTAAAGCTTTTCAAAAAAATAAATGCTGATTCCAAGCTTCTTTGTTGTTGGCACTCCCCCAGTAAGGGAAGAAATCTGTGTGGTCTTTTAACCCTTGATTGACAGCAGAAAGATATTTCCCTATGTCTGGCTGCCTTAAAAGGTGAGCTGCCAACCAAAGAGCCCACGATGGTGACTTGCTATGCTGACCTCATGACACCCCAGCTGTTGTGACTACATCACAAAGTCCTTGAGGAAACCATGCTCCAACACAAGGAACACAGTAAGGGCATATGCCGCTGAAGCCACAGACTTTTGCTTCAGGAACTTATTCCAGTCAATACCGCTGCAGCCTGTATCAATAACAGAAAACATCACTTCAATCATGATACTTGTTTGTTTGTTTGGTTTTGGTTTGGGTTTTTTTTTGGGGGGGGGGGATTCTAAAAAGGGTTTCTCTGTAGCTTTGGAGCCTGTCCTGGAACTAGGAACTAGCTGTTGTAGACCCTAGTGCTGGGATTAAAGGCGTGAGCCACCACATCTCGGCCAGTTATGATGTTGACGTGACCCTTCCTGCAGATCCTACAAATGACCTTGCCTGTAGTTACTTTGGATCATGTCATCATGGACTTTGACAGCGTCAGAGAGTAGAAAGCCCCCATCTGGCCCAGTCTGTGATGAGTAGAAAGGAGGCGGCACCCATGTGAAACTCGTGATTGGTTTTAATAAAGGGCTTGTGGTAAACCAGAAACCGTACATACCCCAAGCTGTGATTTGTGGAATTTCAGTCCACACAAAGGCCCTTTTCTGATAGCATAGAGAGGCTGTTTGCTATGACTTCTTTGTTAGTTTGGGGGATTCTCTTTTGTACAACCTCTTGGTGTTGTAGCATAAGCCCCTATAAAAACTTTTACCAGATTTTGTTTTGTTTTGTTTTGATTTTAGTTACTATGGTCTTTATAGCAGACAGAGCAGGCTGAGCTGACTGCACAGAAAGCAGACAAAGTCTTCCAATCACAGTGACAATGGCATTTCGGCATCAGCTGAAGAATAAGTAGAGTCATCAGGAACTGATGAACCCAAAGGCTGCTGAGAATTTCAGAACCGCAAGAAAACGTAAGCCACCCCCATCCCCCAAACCCAAAACTCCAATATATAATAGGAGATGGCTGAAGAGTTGCAAAGAATGACTGAGGGCGGAACCTTAGACTGGACAGAAAGTGCAAGCATCAAGAAGATGAGCGATGGTAGAGAAGATGAGGCCCTGTGCAGAGTCAAGAGCGGGAGCCGCTGATTTAAACTGCAGGCCCCAGTTAGCGGGAGAGTCCCAGAAGCCCAAGACTGGAGGAGTTCCGTCCTTGCCACTTAGAAGCCATGCTCCAGTTACTAAGTGCTGGCGCCCTCAGCGAACCCTAAGCCCAGGGCAATCAGCACCTGAGCACTTACGGCAATTAGCCCCTGGCACCGAGTACTTAAGAGTCATAAGCCCTTAATTCTCAAGGCTTAGTCCTCATTGCTTCTGGGTTTGGATGCTCAGCGTGTGAACCATTAAAGGGGCTGGTGCTTGCTATTCTGATTTCTATCCAGATAGAGCGAAAGAATTCCAACCACCCATCTGTAACACCCCATTAAACATATATTGACCATCTATCTTCACCAGATACTGGGTTAAATTGTGAAAATATAGATCATTATGTGCTCACATTCTAGGAAAGATCTCAAAATCAGCAAAGAATATTCATAGCACGTGGATAAACACATCCCAAGAGGTATGTGCAAAGATCCCATGATAACACAGCAAAAGAGTAAAGAAAATAAAACTATGATCATTCTTCTTGCTACTTTTAGAAACTCCTCACATTTAATTCACTTGAGCATCTGAACACAAATGTCCCATAAACTAACAGTAAAGGTTGAGCTATTATTTGGTCAATCAAATTGTTACTATTTTCTCAGGCAAGGATAGAATCCCACTTTCTCTAACTGTCTACCTAGGCATCTGCAGCTTCACTAAAGTCAATAAACCTATACAAGACAAGTTCTGTATTGACAGGACAGAAAGCTGCTTCCATAAGCCGGCCCAGGGACAGCGATGGACTAAGAAACCACAGTCGATGACTCGATATATGGTTATAGAAGGTGACCTTAGAGGAAAGTCAAAGTGACTAGCTAAGCACCTTGGTCATACAAACAGAAACATTTGGGCAATCATGAGTGAGAAGGTACCCATTACTTAAACTGTATGTATTTATTTCCTTGACTGCAATGCAATAGAAGAATATAATCCCTATCAATCTTTTCTCTCTTTTTTTCCAATAAAGAAACATTAATAATCTTTGAAGAACAGTGTTTTCAAGTCAATAAATTGTTTTTTTAAATCTCGGTTGCTTACATTTGTGAAAATGAGTATACAGCTCTTTCAGGAAAAACAAAGTACAGGAGATATGGTGTTACATGCCTATAACTCTAGAGCTTGGGAAACTGAGGCAAAGGAGTCAGAAATTTCAAGTTAGCCTGGGCTACGTAGCCATACAACACCTCACAAGCAAACAAATAAAAGAGTGGTCTTAGAGACACAAAAAGTTCTTTATTCTAGTTTATTTTGAACAACTTATATAAGAAGTAAAGGACAGATGGGCAGTGGTGGTACACGCCTTTAATCCCAGCATTTGGGAAGCAGAGGCAGGCAGATCTCTGTAAATTTAAGGCCAACCTGATCTACAAGAGCTATTCCCAGAACAGGCTCCAAAAGCTACAGAGGAACACTGTCTCAAAAAGAAGAAGAAGAAGAAGAAGAAGAAGAAGAAGAAGAAGAAGAAGAAGAAGAAGAAGAAGAAGAAGAAGAAGAAAGAAGAAGAAGAAGAAGAAGAAGAAGAAGAAGAAGAAGAAGAAGAGGAGGAGGAGGAGGAGGAGGAGGAGGAGGAGGAGGAGGAGGAGGAGGAGGAGGAGGAGGAGGAGGAGGAGGAGGAGGAGGAGGAGGAGGACAAGATAGTAATGCAAGTAACAAAAACACACACAAATTTAAAATGCCCATGATGCCAGACACTCCAAGATTCTTTCAATAATGAATTTGACTGGTGTTTATGTTGTTGGAAAATTCTTTTTATTAAGAAAATAAGGGTATAGAGATTAAAGTTTAGCATAGTAGCATGAGTGTAATATATAACACAAACACACAAATACATTTTCGCAGTTCTAAGGATGGAATCTAGGTTCTCACACATCCTAGGCAAGGGCTTTACCACCAAATGACACCAAAGCATTGCTGGGCATTTCATAAAAAGTGTGGAGAGAGTTTCAAATGTTCCCCCAAAAAAGAAGCAATAATTTGTTAATGAGACAGAAATGCTAATTACCTGATTTCTCACTGGACACTATATACATGCATCAAGCTATGACACTGTACACCATAAATACACCCAACGATGTGCTGTTTAAGATTACAACAAGGTGGGGAAGACAGCCTAGTTGCTCGAACACGTGCACTCTTGCAGAGGACCTTAATTCAATTCCCAGCACCCAACAGGCTCCCAAACCCCTGTGACTCCAGCTCTGCAGAACCCAACAACTTCTTTTGCTATTTTCTCCTTCATCTTAAAATTGAATTGTGGGTTAGATTTAACTTTGAAAATGAGGATTTACCTTTGAGGTGTTAAAGTCACCTGTGACGGTTTGAAAGGAAATGGATCTCAAAGAGAGTGGCACCACTAGGACATGTGGCCTCATTGGAGGAAGTGTGTCAGTGTGGGGGTGGGCTCTGAGGTCTCTTTTCTCAACCTTAACTCAATGTGACAGTCAGTGGACTTTATGTCACCTCTGAATCAAGATGTACAGATGACAGTCTGAATCAAGACTGTCAGCTCCTGCACCCCATTTGCTTGCATGTCTCCATGCTCCCCATCCTGATGATAACGAACTGAACCTCTGAAACTGTAAATAAGTAGCCTCAATTAAATCAATCAAATGTTTTTATTTGTAGGAGTTGCCATGATTATGGTAGCTCTTCACAGCAACCCTAGGCCTTCACCATAGTAGATCCAGCAGACGTTTGGTTATTAGCATGAGAATCACGAGTGGGAAAAGTCTGAGTTGTCCCTTCAGGAATTTAGTTTTTTCTCTGAACCTCCGAACAGTACACTGGGGTAAGAGGGGGAAACAAAACAAACCAAAAACAACAACAACAACAAAAAAAAAAACTTGTGCCTTAGAAATAACCCCAATAGGGCACATGGATTCTTGTATCACATGAGATTTGATAACCATTTTGTGCCTGCATTTGGACTATGCTGTCTGGTACAACTTTGCATGACTCATGCTTAGGATAAATAGGTGATATGGGATTCCCCCTGCATGCTCTGAATACCATTAAGAAACTGTCTTAAACCCATGATGGGGTAGAATGGAGGTAGGTGGGAAATACTAAACTGAATGCTGGGAGAAAGAGGCAGAGTAAGGAGAAGCCATGTAGCCCCACCAGATACAGATGCCAGAACTTTACCCAGTAAGCCACAGACTTGTGGTGATATATAGATTACTAGAAATGGGTTAAATTAATATGTAAGAGTTAATACAGTTTCTCTGTGGTTATTTCGGGTCTGAGCAGCCGGGAATAACAAATGGCCTCCTACTATAAAGAGGCATTTTTTTTGTGTGTGATTAAATAGTTTTAATTGCATACATTGATTTTCCTCATCTGTTGAGACGTGTTTTGTGTCATAACCTCCCCCCTTAACTGTTTATGTAGAATAAAAAGCTATTATTGCCCAGGAGATTGTTTTGTCGGGTGTGGGCCTCACAGACATTTAAGACTTAACTGATATCATTCAGTACTTCAGTGTTTTAATTCTTGCCCCAAATCTGAAAGATTTATGGTGAAACTTTTCACTAATATTGCAGATTTGTCCTTTACTCTTATTTTATGTACTCTTTTATGCATTTTAGAGAATATTCTGAATACTTATACACTCCAGATGGATATATTTTACTGTTGAATGGTACCTTTTACCATTATTTTACGAATTTTTAAATCCTAATTATATTTTCTGCCATGAAATTCACCTGCTACAATTAATCTTGCTGCGATATTCATTTAGATATTCATTTAGAAGTACCTGATAGATACTTAAGTATATTAACAATCCCTTGTTTAATGATGTTAATTCACTCCTAAAATCCTTGTGGCTAAATTAAATATCTTCAAGTACAAAATAAAACGGTCATTATTTTAATAGCAAGAATGAGTATTTTATACCAACCCAAGATTGACGATTCTCAAAGAAAAAGTGTATTGACTTAACTATAAAAACTAAGTTTTATAAACACCAAAAACAAACCAAGGCGCAAACAGAGTGCACACATAAAATAGAACATGAGAAGAACTGATTGTGCTTGCTAATGAGGAACCATTGGTACCCAAAGGTGGGTGAAGGGGACTGTGTGTTTGTTAGACGTGCTCTTAGTCCACACCTGTATTCCAGCTTTGGGGGATTTTTTTTCTTTTATTCGAAATACCCTTGGAAATGGAGTAGTAATCCCAGATACTTTGTTTTTGGTTTTTAAAAAAAGGAACTAAATGGACAAGGCCGCCTAAGGCAGAAGAGTCACTAAAGATTTCTTTCCTCCCTCCGTTGACTGCACAGCAGTGTTTTCGTTTGCTTGGTTTTGTTTTTGTTTTGTTTTGTTTTGTTTTTCAAGACTAGGTTTCTCTGTGGCTTTGGAGCCTGTCCTGGAACTAGCTCTTGTAGACCAGGCTTGTAGACCTGAACTCACAGAGATCCGCCTGCCTCTGCCTCCCAAGTGCTGGGATTAAAGGCGTGAGCCACCACCACCCAGCTGACACAGCATTTACTACATATTCTGTGAGGAATTTGAACTTTCTGTCCTAGAAATTTGTCTTTATAAGAGAATCTTCCAAGCAGAAAATTTCATTTCTCACGAGCTTGTCAGATTTGCATGAAGGTAAATAGAAAATGATGTCCCTTCTTGCCTATTGGTTTCTTGTATTATCCCAATGAGGAATGAGGGACACAGAGTCCCCCATAACTTCACGCCATCCCTCTAGGTGCTACAACAGCAAAGGGCATGAACTGGGCAGCTGGTATATAGGCAAACTCAATCTCACTTGCAAATTTTTGATGCCACTGTGTCTTAAATGTATTTCTTTAAAAGAAGGGAAAAGTGTATAAGGGGAATTTCTTTTTAAAATTTGCATGTGCTTGTGAGTGTGTGTGTGTGTGTGTGTGTGTGTGTGTGTAAATGCAGTGCCCATAAAGGCCAGAGGAATCAGATGCCCTGGAATTGCATTGCATTGCAGTCAGTGGGCACTGGGACTTGAACTCCCATCCTCTGTAGAAGCTGTGGATATTTTCAGCCACTGCCATCTCTCCAGTCAAGGATTTTTTTTTAACTCAAGATGAGTAATCCATAAATAGCATCATACCCACTGATATGATGAATTATGTGTTTCTACTTATGAACTTTCTACTGGTTTGTTTATTTTTGCTACTTGCCTGCTGTGCATGGGTTAATCATTGTCCTTTCTATTGCTTAATTACTGATTAGTTATTTGTTTTTATCTGTGCATGTGTGTGTCCCTGCATGAGCTTGTGTACATGATACACATGCAGGAATTGTAGTTGGGAGCTGCCTTGTATGTGCTGGACAATCTAAAGCTGGTGTTTGGAAAGAACAATTAAGTGTTCTTAACCACTGTGCCATCTGTCCAGGCCCTTCTTTTATTTTTTATAAAGACAAAATCTAATTAATTACAAAAACATTTGTAATTAAATTGAAATCTGAAGTTACTAACATAGTTACCAATTTCTCTAACAATGCTCTAAGACATTTCTCCCTCCATTTCTTATCATATTCTAGTATTTACTTCTACCTTGCTTTTATGGTGACTCCAATATTTTGTCTTCAGTGTTGTTCCACAGTCTAGTTCCAGCGTGTTTAGGATGCAGCCTCCTTCCTCCCTACCTTGTTATGGGTGTGCATACTCATTAGCTTTAGGGAGGGGTCCTTGCACCAAGAAACTGTAGGTGACTTCAGCAATAGGGTCTTGCTGTCAAGTTCTGGAGCATAACCAAGGGCATTGGCAATAGTCTATGATATTTTTGCATCTACGCAATTTCAATTGTCAAGAATGCCAAAATTTGTTAACATGTGGTATGCCTCTAGCAGGGGCATTGTTGGCCTGTAATAAGGTAACTTTATTTAAAAATTTTTAATATGCATATTTCTGTTCAGACGTTTATACAATAGTAGGTAGTAGGTACCAGGGAAATGCAAATTAAAACTACTTTGAGATTTCATGATACCCCAATCAGAATAACTAAGTTTTTGTTGTTGTTATTATTGTTGTTGTTGTTGTTGTTTTAATGGCAACAAATGCTGCATGGATGTGAGAAAAGAGGAAGACCTATTCAGTGCTGGTGACAGTGCAAACGGGTGCAACCAATACGAAGATCAGTGTGGAGGGTCCTCAGAAATCTAGAGACAGACTTACCACATGATCAAGCTATACAATTCTTGGGCATACAGCCCAAGGGTGCTATTTCCTGCCACAGATATAACTGCTCCTTCATGTACGTGAGTGCTCTGTTAACAACAGAGAGAAAGTGGAAACAGCTAGATGTCCGTCAATCTCTCATTAGATAAATTGTTGCTCAGAACACCTTGCTGTAGCACACCTGCACTTCACAGGATGCAGACCGTTCAGTCCTGCACAAGGGTTTAATCCAAATTTACTAATTTATCAATGGCTGCCACTTTGAAGAGTTTCATATGTAAATCTGCACTCATCAGAGTTATGTGTGCATATGGACACACATACACACCTCTATTCTATGTTAGTCTTTTTCTAGTCAAAAAATAAATTTTCATTTTGATTTTTTTAATAAAATAGATTCATCTGCATCTAACACGTTTCATTCCAGTCTGATTTTTAGTGAGATGACATTTCTGAAATGTTCACCTCTGTGTCCACCTGCATCACTGAGAAGTAATGGAGGGAAAAGTTTAAATCGTGGCACCATGCTTTCCCACTTAGAACCTGACTCTCAAAGACTTGAAATTGGGGTGGAGAGACGGGGGAGTCTGGGATGAGATGGGAGAAGTGACCACAATACATTGTAGGAAAAAAATGTAAAGGAACTCAAGCAGTTGGCTTGGTATATAAATGTGGTTATTTGTGTTCATGTGCATATCTCCAAGGTATGATAAGGAGATTGCAAACCTCAGGCATTTAGACGTAAGGGACTCCAGTACTCAGTTAACTACTTTCTTCATCCACGAACTTGAATCTGAACTCTTGTGTTGTACACTGTGATGTGCCAGGTTTAGCTATATTGAATTTCTCAAGTTGTACTTGATGGGCAGAGCCGAATATGGGTGTGCACAGTTTAGCCACAGGCTGTGAGTCTAACCTGCTGAGTATATTCATCTCAGAGCACTCTTCTCTGGAAGGATAGCATCGGAATTAACACTGGTCAACCACAGTGTTTATGGCTTTAAGACCAGAAAAATCCATGTCAGTGCAACCTTTCTAAATATTTTATGAGATTATAAAGTAACTATGTAGTTTCCTCTTTCCCTCCCTCTATCCGGTATATACTCCCATATAACCTTCCTTGTTCTTCAAATTCATGGCCTTCTTTTTCACTGATTGTACACACGTACACCATACACACACACACACACACACACACACACACACTAATTTGTGTATTCCTAAATACATAAAAACACCCTGTTCAGTCTGTATAATGTTACGTGTGAGTGTGTGTGTGTGTGTGTGTGTGTGTGTGTGTGTGTGTGTGTAAAAACCATTTGGTATTAGGTAATCCATTAGTGTGTCTCGGCATTTCCTAGCTGTCTGAAGGTCTTTGTGTAGGGCTGAGTCCTCTCCAGCTCTCTCCGTCTATTGTTGCTCCTGCTCAGCTCACGTCTAGGAAGTCATGTCCGTGAGACCTTATGAGTGTAGCTTCTGGTATTCGTCAGTGGCAATAAGTCACAGCACCTACCTGCTCCCCATCCCCCTACAGACTTCCCACCCCTTGTTTGGGGAAGCCTTAGTTGCAGGAGTTGTGTTGTGGAGGTTTTAGTCTCTGCTTGGCTCTACAGCTTTGCATTTTGATTGCTTGAACTTTCTGGAAGATTCACAAGTAGTGCTGCGTCTTTCCACTGCTGGTGGGAAGGTGTATTAATTATTTATCTCATTGTTGGGCAGAACACTTGGCAAAGGTGACTTAAGAAGAGATGGGATAAGTCTTAGTTCACAGTTCGAGGAGAAAGCCCGTGCTGGTAGGAAGGTCACGGTAGCAGTGGTATGAGGTAGCTGGTCACATTCTACCCACAGTCACGGCCAGAGAGGGGTGAATGCTAACACTCAGATTCTCTTTCTTCTTTCTGTTTACTCTAAGTCCTCAGCCCAAGTGAGAATGCAATAGCGACAGCCATGTCCACACAGTTATGTGAAGCAGGAAGAGGAAATTCAAACAATATTCTGAATGAGCCTGCTTATCAACAAATGCATAGTGCACATTGTATGCTTTGGCTTTATTCTCAAAGGCTGGATTTCTAAAGCTTTTTGCTATGTGTTCAGTTTCTTCTTCTCCTGTCTTCCTCCATTTTCTTCTTCATCTTCTTATCTCCCTCTCTTTGTCTGTAGTATTCATGAAGCAGGGTTTTCATGTACAGCTCACGTTGGCCTAGAACTCCTTATGTAGCCCAAGCTAGACTGAAGCCTGTAATCCTCCTGCTTCGGCCTCCCAAGTATTGGGATATCAGGTGTGGGCCCCTAGGCACTGCTTAGACTCTTTCTTTATAAGAAATTGTCAGTTCTGGAAGCAACAATACCTTGGGTCTCAGCGCTAGGTAAATCCTAACGTTCTCTTTTTGTTATACTGCAACAAAGTAAGTATCATTGTCCTTGCTGGCTCACACCAGTGCGAACATGATTCCACCGTTGTGCTCTCTGTGGCTTTTCTTTCCCTTCCAGCATTTTATTTAATAAAGGAAAAGTATAATTGGCTTGCAAAAGAAAAAAAAATAAATCTCAAGTTACATGAAATTTTATCCTGTGGTGGCTTATGTAGGGCAACTGTTCCTCAAAATTCATATTTGAATTGTGATTTTCTTTCTGCATGAATCCAGAAGGGCAGTTTCTCACTTCTTAAGAATCTCTTTTTTTATCCATTCAATGAAAACTGCTTCCTCCTATCCCCAGATTCCTATAAGAAGCTGACCCTGCTTGACTTCATTTTTCTGTGCAAAATCTTGGGAGCCATTGTCTCTAAGCAATGGACAGGTACAGAGCACACACAAATGAAAGTCAGTTATAATAGCAAAGTATCCCTTCCATATGAGGGTACCCTTCCATATGAGGGAATTAACGGTGTACAAACCACATAAAAATGAATATTGGAAAAATATCTTTTTAGGGGGAAAATGCCAGTGCTAAAATTTAACAAAACCAAGTTCACTATTAGCTGAACCTCTTTTAAATAAACAGTGAGTCGCAAATATCCACCTGACCATGATCCCTGGAATCCAAACAATACTGAATTTCAGACAGTAGGCCTCTCCTCTGGGAAGTCACCAGATTCTTATTGCTTTCGCGCTGTAGCAGATTGGGTTCAGCCTGTGTATATTCTTCAGCTTAAACTCCACTTGTCTGCCAGCAGTTCCAAGCTTCCTCCGAGCTTTGCACCCACAATAGGCAGCTCGGCAGGTTCTCCTGGCCGACCACAGCTAGAGACTGAAGTTCAGGAGGAGTTGCTTTCTGGGAAGAGTAGCCAGTGCTGAATAACATCTGTGTTCTTGGGATAACGTTCCACACATTGAATCCACATACAATCAATCTATTTTTAAATGATTTGTGTGGTTAGACACTGATAATGACAGTTGTCTTAGTCAGTGTTCTATTGCACTGAAGAGACACCATGATCATGGTCATTTCTTATAAGGAAAACACTTAACTGGGGTGGCTCGTTTACAGTTTCAGAGGTTCAGACCATTATTACCATAACGGTGAGCATGGCAGCATGCAAGCAGACATGGTGCTGGGGAAGTAGCTGAGAGTCCTACATCTTACAAGCAACAGGAAAATGGTCTCTGTTATGCCAAGAGATGTTTAAGCAAAAGAGATCTCAAAGTCTGCTCCCACAATGACACACTTCCTTCAACAAGGCCACACCTCCTAATAGTTCTACTCCCTATGAGCTTAGAGGGGCCACTTACGTTCACACTAACACAATATGTGTCACATAAAACCGAAGAGTAAGCACACAGACCACTCTTTGGTGGGCATGAGTTCTCCTACCTAAGCTTTAATTCGAAGAACTGAGTCATGTTTCTAGTTGAAAGACAGAAAAACTTCCTGAAGCGCAGGAGATTTCACACAAAGTTTACAGACTCCTGAACCGCAGCTAGGTCAACAACTGAGAAGTAAAATTAAAATCTACCCTGGGTTCAGAAATCAATGAAAGGCATTGACTATGTCTAACCTAAATGTTCTTTCTAACCTGAATGTCAATGAGAATGCTTTTCTCTGCTTAAGAACTATCATGTAGAGATGTTAACATTTGTTTTCTGTATATTCAATACATACAAAAGACACCTCAAATTGACAGTTTCAATGAATTTTAACTTCATTGAAAATAATATATGCCATATTAAATGGTAACTATTAGAGTTCCATATTTAAAACATAAGAAGTATGAAATACTCCAGTAAATCATAACCACCCTTTCAGCCTTTGTCTCTCTTTGCCAAACTACAACGTTTTAGGACAACTATAGGCAAATTGTCAAAGGTTTCAGGTTTCATTACTGAATAGATTCTTATTTAGGGCATTTCAATGTATCAGGTATTTGGCATCTAAATAGAAAATGTCTCGATCCATTAAAAGGATTTATAAGTCCCTTAGTAAGTGCTTTCTCTCAGTGAACTCATGGCATTGATGTCTTGCATTATATCTTGATTATTTTCTTTCCCTAAGTTTATCTTACAAACATGAACTGATTACTAATAAACTCAATATTAGAGACATCTCTGAATGAACCTACTTCCAATTGGCAGCAGACACACGCACACCTAAATGGATTACTGAGGAACTCAACCTTCCCAACAATCTAACCACGCCTTAGAGTTTTCAATGCCTGGAATCAGTACTGAGGCCCTGGAAGGGCTCTTCGATAGACCTGTTAACTACTTATAGAAAAATGTCACTTTTCCTCATAAAACTGTGTTTCTTTGGATTTTTTAATATCAAACAATTCCCTCACCACATATGTTGCATAGAAGAGAATCTTAGGCTGCTCGTTTTTCATATGCTTCTAGGTGTAGTCTCCTAACTGTGCCATTGAGCATAAGTGGCAGTAGAGAAACATAGGTTTCTCTTCTGAGGCTTTACTCTGGGGGATGAATGTCTCATCAGCTTTCTGAAAGTCTGCCCTATGATAAGAAAATAGAACTGTGGACATTAAGGAAATGGGAAGAGAACACCACACCGCACCAGAGTAGAGACTAGAAAACAGTGTTGCAAGCTTTGAAAACAGAAACCAAGCCAGTAGTCTGAAGCCCTGAGCAAAATCATTCTCCAATCCAAACTGTGTGCGGACCCAGCCTCTCTAGCAAACTGCAGCCTTCAGGAAGGAGCACAGCCACTCCGAAGTGGAGTTTCAGGCCCATCACTTGCGGTTTCTGCCTCCCTCTGTTGCTCTTCATGAATGAAACATGCCCATGGTACTGCACATTGGCTGCTTCGACCAGGAGGAAAAGGGTCAAGGGACACAGCACCGCCAGTGCGTTAGAGATGTGACACCAGGTACTTACACCTCCAAATGCTTCCAGATCACAGCCTCGGGGACTAGCTAGCCCATTTCTTGACGGCACTGTTGCTTCCGTCCACTGTGGGAATTAACATAAAATGATAGAGTAACCCGTTAGAGCTGGACAGCTCTGCAGAACGTCAGATTATGTGAACACGGAAAGGCATGCGGACACGGTACAAAAGCTGAGTGATAAATAGATCGTCTATACCTTCTCGTCTGCAAAAGAGAGGCAATCTGAGCCTGGGTGCCCGCTGCTCTCTTGTGTAACACCGAAACCGGCTCAGTCCTTCTGACAGGGTGAGAAGCGCGCCTGCAGACAGTGTCTGGGCGGTCCTAGTGCCTGCTCAGGTTAGTAGACTTGCAGACTCCACAGGGCCTCCCTGCTGTGTCTTTCAGGGGCTGCCACCAAGAGGTTTGAAGAATGTCAGTCTGGTTAACCGGCAGCAACAGTGGGCATTGTGTAAATAAGAGATTGTAAATAACATCAAATGGTAGTGGGCTAAGTAAATAATAGTTTCCTAATACCATCCAGACTACGTTGTGGAGAATAAAAGGTTTAGAGATGAAGAAAGTGTGCTGACAAGCGTCAAGGCAGAGGGCCATCAAACACGAAACCCATTTGCACGAACACCGTGTTTATTGAAATGCATTTATTTTGTGGATTTTTTTAACCCACATTTAGATTGCAAAGGTAATGATACAGGAAGATTCCCCCCCCATCCCCACCCCCCTACATCGTTAACAAGCACTCTGGAGGTCTAATAATTGAAGCCTAGCCTAGCCTGTTAAAAAACGCAAAAGAAAACAAATGGAGACCTGACCTTCAGGAGCTTATTCTATGGGGTGGAGGGGGGAGCAGAAAATGCAAGCCGTCCTTTCACACAAGCACAGCTTGCTCCACCTCTATTCATTTCCTCCACTCACAGCCTTCCCACCTATGTTGTTTACACTTTCTTTGAGTTGCTATCATTTAGCCATTTGTGAAAGAATCTATTGCATTTACTTTGCAGAGTAACTCTTAGGCGATTACGTGGTGGGTTCTCAGTAAAGTAGCTGAGAAAAGAATGAGGCAGGCAATCAAGAGAAACCTCACTGTGCACAACACAGCTAATGAAGCCAGTTTCGGAGCTGATGAAATTCAATTTACTGTATCTCTCTAAGCAACTATTTCCATTCAGGTACCACTCTGGGGACGCATTTACCTCTTGGGAGCTCATAATTTATTTTCATTTAATTTTTAAGAAATGGGTTGTGTTCTTATTTATGTGGATGCATATGTGGATGCGTGTGTTGGTGCGGATGTATGTCACATGGGTGAAGATGCCCACAGGGGCCAGAAAAGGGTAGCAAGACAAGACGCTTGCAACTGGAATTCAGACAGCTGAAAAACGGCCTGATGTGGATGCTGGGGACCGAACTCGAGTCCTCTGCAACAGCAGCAAGTCCTCATAACTACTGATTTATCTCTTCAGCCACATCATAATTTAAATTAGGAGATAAATCTATGCATGTAATTACAATAATCGCATATATGTAAAATATTCACCTTAAGATAATGGGTATCATAAGTCACGTGTTTGGATGCTTTGGGCAGGGCTGATTCTGAAACAATGCTTCTGTTAAGAGAGTGAGTGTGTGGAGCAGGTTAGTATATATGAAGCTAGAATCTGAGAAGTCAACTTCACTGATATTTTTCTAACAAAAGTTCACGACAATAGCAAAATTGGCGGAAGGAAGTGGGAAGGTAGGTGTGCACCACACGCTTTGGACCATAGCCTAGCCTTGGCAAATGGTCAGCAGGAGGATGTCCAAACCTAGTAGAGCGGTTGCCTCTGCCAGAAGAAGGGACATCTGCCAACTCATGTCCAGGCAGTCAGGTGGAGTGATGGTGTTAGAGAATTGGTAAGAAGACATATTGGGCAGCTAGTGAAATTACCTGGCGTGAGTGAGAAGGAAACACGCAACACTCAACAAACCCGCTTAGGAGTTTATTAGAGGGGCCTGGGAAGTCAGTGTGCAGAGAGAGGGAAGAAGATGGTGCGTCCAGCCACGTCATACGCAGAAGACGGGGCTCACACATGCGCGCAAGGACTTAGCTGAGTCATATGTGGATATTGCAACCACGCATGCAGGCAAGGGCTTAGCTGAGTCATACATGGATCGCTTAGGGCCCTTTAACATCCCCAGGGGCCATTAGTCACTTCTACCTGAGGGCTTGTCTGCCCCAGCACGACCCCTAAAATCCGGAAGTATCAGCCTTATGTTGCTGAAATCATTACAGTTAGTACATACACCAGAGAAGACGAAACTTCAGGGTTCAGCTAGGAAAAAAAATCCAATGAAAGATTCTCACTATGAAGAGCTCAAAGAGTTTTTTGTTTTGAAGATTAGAGATCTACCAAGCCTAACACTGAAGGAGGGGGGAATGATGGTTTTAATAATCTAAGGACCTGAAAAGAAAATCAATGACTGGCTTGATCTTAAGTCTCGTGTAGATCGAAGAGCTTTAGCTGCTTAGGGAAAGAAATGTAAGCGCAAGAGTTCTGTAGGTTATCGCAGAGTCAGGTTAGCCCCCAGCATAGTTCTGGCTCAGTGAATGATTACTTGGTTGAGCCTGGTAGACTAGGACTTGCTTCTCTAATATACTTCTTTGTGCATCTTCCTAATTTAGCATGTCTTTGAAAAGACTGAAGAAAAGGGTGATAATTTCCCCTCAAGAGATGCTTGTAAGTACCAAGCATGACTTAGCTGGAGTCAGGGAAGTAGCTGTTTGGAAACGGACCAATGCCAAGCAACCATCTAGAACCATTCATTTCTTTCTTTTCTTTTCTTTTTTTTATTTTTCTTTCTAAAATTGTTTTTATTGAGCTACATATCTTTTCTTCACTCCCCTCCCTACTTCTGCCTCCCCTTCTATTCTCTCCCATTATCCCATGCTCTCAGTTTACATAGGAGATCTTGTCTTTTTCTATTTCCCATGTAGATTAGATCCATGCATGTCTGTCTCTCTTAGGGTCTACTTTGCTGTCTAGGTTTTCTGGGATTGTGATTTGCAGGCTGGTTTTTCTTTGCTTTATGTCTAAAAGCCACTTATGAGTGAGTACATATGATGTTTGTCTTTCTGGTTCTGGGTTATCTCACTCAATATGATGTTTTCTAGCTCCATCCATTTGCCCGAAATTTCAAGAAGTCATTTTTTTCTACTGTGTAGTATTCCATTGTGTAAATGTACCACATCTTCTTTATCCAGTCTTCAGTAGAGGGGCATTTAGGTTGTTCCTAGGTTCTGGCTATGACAAATAGTGCTGCTATGAACATAATTGAGCACATATCCTTGTGGTATTGTAGTGAGGTGCTGCGGGCTGCGTTTCTGCTGCCCGGCTCCTGGCCACCTGGCTAGCTTTACCCGAAATAACAAGACACAAATTGTATTTTTTTATATACTGCCTGGCCTGGCCCATAAGTTTCAGCCTCTTACTCACATCTTGACTAATCCATATCTAATAATCTATGTAACACCACAAAGTGGTGTCTTACCAGAAAAGATTCAGCATGTCTGACCTGGCGGCTGACTTCATTGCATCTGTCTCCCTGAGGAGAGGCACGGCAGTCTAGCCCAGAGAGGCGAGGCATGGCGATTTATCTCACTTAGGAGAGGCGTGGCATCTGACTGAGCCATCTACCTCACTTCCTTCTTCCTGTTCTGTCTACTCCACCCACCTAAGGGCTGGCCAATCAAATGGGCCAGGCAGTTTCTTTATTAGCCAATGAGAGTCCTCTATCATGGTATGATTGAGCATCCTTTGGGTATATACCCAAAAATGGTATTGCTGTGTTTTGAGGTAGGTTGTTTCCTAATTTTCTGAGAAATTGCCATACTGATTTCCAAAGCAGCTATACCAGTTTGCATTCCCACCAACAATGGATGAGTGTTCCCTTTTACCCCACATCCTCTCCAACAATAAGCTGTCATCAGTGTTTTAGATCTTGGCCATTCTTACAGGTATAAGATGGATTCTCAGAGTTGTTTTGGTTTGTATTTCTCTGATGGCTAAGGATTTTGAGCATTTCCTTAAGTGTCTTTCAGCCATTTTAGATTCCTCTGTTGAGAGTTCTCTGTTTAGGTCTGTATTCCATTTTTTATTGGATTATTTGTTCTTTTGATGACCAATTTCTTGAGTTCTTTGTATATTTTGGAGATCAGCCCTCTGTCTGATGTGGGGTTGGTGAAGATCTTTTTCCATTCTGTAGGTTGCCATTTTGTCTTGTTGACCGTGTCCTTTGTTTTACAGAAGCTTCTCAGTTTCAGGAGGTCTCCTTTCTTTCAGTGTCTGTGCTACTGGGGTTATATTTAGAAAGTGGTCTCCTGTGCCAAAGTGTTCATGTGTACTTCCCACTTTCTCTTCTGTGAGGTTCCAGAGTGGCTAATTTTGTATTGAGGTCTTTGATCCATTTGGCCTTGAGTTTTTTGCATGGCAAAGATATGGATTTATTTTCATTCTTCTACATGTTGATATCAAGGTATGCCAGCAACATTTGTTGAATATATTTTTTTCCATTTTATATATTTTGCTTCTTTGTCCTTCTTTGTCAAAATCAGTTGTTCATAGGTGTGTGGATTGCTATCTGGGTCTCCAATTTTATTCCATTGGTCCTCCTGTCTGTTTTTATGCCAATACCAGGCTGTTTTCAATATTGTAGCTCTGTAGTAGAGTTTGAAGTCAGAGATTGTGATGCCTCTAGGAGTTGCTTTATTGTACAGGATTATTTTGGCTATCATTTTTTTGTTTTTGTTTTTCCATATGAAGTTGAGTATTGCTCTTTTGAGGTCTGTGAGGAATTTTGCTGGGATTTTGATGGGCATTGCATTGAATCTGTAGATTGCTTTTGTAAGATTGTCATTTTTACTATGTTAATTCTATCTGTCCAAGAGCATGGGAGATATTTCCATTTTCTGGTGTCTTCTTCAATTTCCTTCATCAAAGATTTGAAGTTTTTGTCATACAGGTCTTCCACTTGTTTGGTTAGAGTTACTCTAATATGTTTTGTTATTTGTGGCTATTGTGAAGGGTAATGTTTCTCTGATTTCTTTCTCAGTCCATTTATCATCTGTATAAAAGAGGGCTACCAATTTTTTTAAAGTTAATCTTGTATTCTGTTACATTACTGCAGATGTTTAGAAGTTGTAGAAGTTCCTTGGTAGAATTTTTGGGGTCACTTATGCAAACTATCATATCATTAGTAAATAGTAAGAGTTTGACTTCTTTGCTTTCGATTTGTATTCTCTTGATCACCTTTTGTTGTCTTATTGCTCTGGCTAGAACCTCAAACACTATATCAAATAGAAATGGAGAGAGTGGACAGCCTTGTCTTGTTCCTGATTTCAGTGGGATCACTTTGTGTTTCTCTCCATTTAGTTTGATGTTGACTGTTGGCTTGCTGTATATTGCCTTTATTATGTTTAGGTAATTTCCTTGTATCCCTGCTCTCTCCAAGACCATTATCATGCAGGGATAGTTGTATTTTGTCAAAGGCTTTTTTAGCATCTAATGAGATGATCATGATTGGGAATGGGGTCCAATGCAAAGGCCGGCTCTTAGAGAAAACTGACGTGTGTCTGTGCAATAAGGACAGACGAGGGTAAGAAAAGTAGGATGCTAAAAGAATCCTCTGTTGAAGGAGCCTCTTCTGGGGTGCAAAAGGTCTTAAAACTTACAAAAATAAACAGTATAGTGTTATATTTTTTAAAGCCTATGAAATAAAACAATAACAAAAAAACACAAGGTAGGGAAGTCAGAGAGATTTCTCACTCTCCTTTTGTTGCTTTTGCACACATAAGTAGCCAACAGTCTGGAGCACAAAAGAGGTCCTTATGGACACCAGAACCAATCCCACTTGCATCTTGATCTTGGAGTTACAGTTTCTAAAAACCTTCAGAATGTTTTCTACTGATTCCAGCCATTCCTCTATGGGACTTCATTACAGCAGTTTGAACTAAGTATGGATTCTTTAATACTTCGGGGCTTAAAACACTTGAAATATGCAGATACAACTCACTTCTTCATAGTGTGTTAGGCTTTCACAGTCAATTGCTTTTCATAAATGAGAGTAGAGTGAACACATCAATATAAACCCATGTTTAGATAGGAGAGCCTTTTTAATCCTAATAGATGTGAATTAATACTAATTGTCTTCTAGGCTTTATGTGATAGTCCACTGTGAATTATGCTTTACTGCATAGTACAGAACATTGCTAATAAAAACAAAACTCTAATATGAAAATTAAAATACCTTTACTAAAGTGAACCTACTAAATGTTTTGGCATTAAAGTTAAATGTTGTTGCCCTGCAAACTCTACAGACAGCAGTAACTTTCGAAGGTCTTGGACTTTGAACCTTTTGTACCATGAAGCCCAATTTCCTCATAAGTATGACCTACCAGTGAATCCTTTGCTGAGAGTTGGTTAAGGGTTACATTGGCTTATACATAGCATGGATATTCTTTTCATAAGTGGATCAAGAAATGGTTCCATCAATTGTGATTTTCAATATTATAAAGCTGAAGCTCTACCTTGTGGAGGCATGCAAAATATAAATTAATTCCTTTCTCTATTCCTAACTAAGGGAACTTTGCTTCTTAAAACAAATAAGCGTGTGATGTTCTTCATGGTCTAAGGAACATGACAATGTGCTTAGAATAATAAAGTCAACCATCATAACTGATCTAAGAGTAAGGTACGAGATATATTTAAATTATAGAAAAAATTCTTTCTACTAGCCCAACTAGTCTTTGTAGAGACTAGAATTCTACAATACAGTCATAAACTTGAACAATTAGTTGCTGATGCTGCAGTGTTGTATCATTCGTATTAAAAAATGAGAACTTTTTTTCTTCTCTTTTCCTTTTAGTTAGAGATTTCTCTTTTAAAGAAATTACAGAACACTGGCATTGCCAGACTGTACACTACACTCTTGTTCCTAAATCCCTTTCTAACTTATTTTCTCATCCCCCCTGCAGAACATGCTTCCTAATGTGCAGTCACACTGCAGGTCAGCATCTAATGTCGTGCTCCCCTGCATGCACTAGCAGACTTGTATATGAACCAGGTTTCAGTACTTCATTCCCAAATCTGTTTTGTCAGATGGACTGTCTGTGATTAGAAAATTTAATGCAGTGGCATTGATATGGATAAAATGTCAGTGCAAAAGATATATAATATGTCTAAGACAAGTAAATGCAATGCCCTTTAATAACTAGATAAATTGAGTATGGTGAGGCATTATAGAAAATTCAAGTGTAAATAAAAATACTCTAGATAGTTAAAGCCAAATTTTGTTGAAAATTTAGGATTCTGTATTTTGACAACTCTTCAAGGGTTAATGTACTTTGTTCATTTCAAGGAACTAAAACTGGAGTCACAGACACTTGCTGATGTACATGAACTCTAAAAGGAAGGCCTTAGCCTGACTGCAAAAATTGTCAAATAAGCAATAAGTTGCAAGGGATTTTTTTTAGGTGATATTTTAGTGTTGGAGCAATAAAAATTATTTCCATGATAACCTTTAATGTTTTTATTAAATTACCAGGCTTACTTCCTGACCACAATCCACCTACCCTGTTTTATGTTTTGTTATGACACAGTTTGAATGCCCTTTCTTGTGTGAACTAAATAAAATATTTATAATATTATTATCACTTATTTGTGGGGAAATTCTGTCATTTCTTCACAAGAATTTTGAGCAGAGATTCTTAGAAAGATCTTAGTTGAAATTTCTACTTTTTAGTGTGTCTGGTGGTCATGTAATTAGAAAAGAAACACTGGTCATAATTAATAAAACAATTTTAAAGTTTACATTGGTTTTGTGGACTTTTGAGGGGTAAATGGTTGTCCCAGTATCTAGATACGTTTACGGTTCAAAGAGTTAGCTCCCAGAATATCAGGATATCTGGTGAGGCAAATGCCCACAGTTGACATATTATGCTAGTCAGAAGATGCCAAGATTGCTGAGGACAGTAAAAGTCGATAATGAGGGAAGAGCTCATGGGAGCAGACAGCTGCTCACTCACCATATGCTTGAGAGGTGCTCACCAGTGTTGGAGAGGTAGACACTAGCTCACAATGGTGGAGAGCAAGGCTATGGGTCATTACTTCCTCAGGCTCACAGTTGTCTGGGAGAGAGATTGTCTTCAGACTTCACTATGAAGTTTCAAATTACAAACTCAGAGAGTTCTCTTCTAAGATCCATGACTTAACTAGCTGTGGGTAATTGTCTAGGTTTATGGTACCCGACATGATTTTTCTCCTATGGAATGTGATTAAGTCCAACTAGAAAGTTGCTATTTTTAAATCTCTGCATTTCTTCCTCTGCATGGAATAGGAATTTACCTCCTTCTGTTCTCATAACAAGGCAGATATTTGTCATAAAAAGATAATAAAATATTTTGTATTTTAAGCCAGTGTTTTATATTTAAAATATACTTTTATGATTGATATTCATAAGCCCAATGGCTAGATAATAATTAATATAAATTTATGTCATGTTTTATTACCCCATTTCAAAATTAATTGCTGGCTTAATTATACATTTTTTGTATTTTCAGTTATAATTTTATCACATTTGCATATGCGTGAAAATGAAAAATTGTTCAACTCTGCCTTTATTAACCTTTCCAATAATTACATTTTTAGTTGTGCAGTGTTTATAATTGTACATCTTATGACTTTATATTATTCTTCATATAAATGTTTAACTGCTCTCTTTTTGATGATCATCTGAACATTTAAAATTATTGCTCAATTGTTTGATGTGACCACTCTCCTGTATTCCTCCAGACTACTGCTTTTCAGTAGAGTTATTAGGCTGTGGGTATTTATTTTACATTTTCATAATTCTACAATTATGAATTCTCCTTTCTGTTTCTTTTGAGCATGCTATGGAAACTGTGGTTCTCTAGCAATTGGTTCAGTTTCAGATTTCCGATTTGACTGAGGCATGGTTTCCCAGAGTGTCTCTTGCCTTCTCTCTCTGCCTTTGAGTCTCTCCTGCTTTTACAATTTCATGGAAGCCTAAATGACTAGCATTAAGCCACGTGTATTCAAAGAGTCTAATTAGATGAAGAAGAACGTGTGCTTCCTGTTCTCGGGGCAGGAGGGGCAGAGACTAACACCACCGACCACTGAACTCTGAAATCCATCACTGTCTACCCCATGGATAACATAGAGCTTTGTCTTTTTAAAAAACAATTTGAACTCATTTGAGTTTAAAGTGGTGACTTTGAAATTTTTCCTCCTCTATGTATTGGTATATTCTCTCTTGTTTCTTCCTGGCCACCATTCATATCTAATCTACAGCATTTTAGCTATGTATATTTATCCATTTTTACTTATTTTTCTCCATGTGTTTGAACTAGGTAGTTGAAATACTTCTATTTTAATCTTTAGATACATCGTGGACTTTATAGTTTCTGCAGCTACACTCAAAATTTTATTGTGTGTATTTTAATTAAAAATCTGAATAAGACTGAATGATAGCTAATCCTTTCGAATGATAAAATATCTGAAGAGCATTTTGACCTGCAAAATTACCTGCCAACTTTCATATTATTTAGTTATTTTATCTCTCTTCTCTAGATATTCAAATCAAGCTTTGATATGTTTTCCATGCTTGGACTGACAGCTTGATTAGAATTATCTTACTTAACCACTCCTCTCAGAGTTCAGGCAGAACTCTTTGCAGAAGTAGAAGCAGAAGGATTTTAAGAGCCAGAGGGGAAGGATGACCCCATCTTCCAGACACACAGGACTGATACACATATGATCTCATCCATGTCATCTTGATGCAACATTGAGAATTCATTTGTCAAAATGACTTTCTAATTCATCATAAACGTTTTTTGAGTTTCAAATCAGAAACCACGTTTTAATACACCATCTAAATGTTTGACCTCATTAGACTTCTTTGACATACAGAAGAGTTCATAATTACAAAAGGAAATATTAGGTGGGTATTGTCAGATATATGAAAATACTGAATTATCCTAAGGAAAAAAAAATAAAGTCAACAACTGAATACACACACAATCACACATTCACACAAACACACGAGGGGCGGGGTTGCACTATGCTTCACAAGGGTGGAGGTATTAGATGATCACCTTAAAGCTTGCCATTGTGGACATTATCAAATAACTTTAATACTGTTGGAGTGTACTAATTCATAACATATATTTATTCTTCAAAGAACACACTTCAGTGGCAAAAGCAGCTTGCCATCTGTTTGAGTTAATAAAGCTTTATCCAAACACAGCTAATTTCATTAGTTTGCCTTGGTCAGCTCAATAAAGTCAAGCAATTATAATGTGTTGTACATAAAGCTATTTGGCCCGTTGTATAAAAAAAAAAAAAAAAGGAAAGGAAGGAAGGAAAGAAGGAAGATGTAACGTCTGTGCTACTATGTGTACTGCAGTACTAGACCTGTAGTGCGGAGCCTGCATTACGGACCATTAGCGAGTCTCGGGCAAGGGCCCTGGAGATTTAAACACACACACACAGACAGACGGAGAGAGACAGAGACACAGGTCATCCTTGAAGCAAGAATGCACCCTTTATTGTGGTCAGGGGCAACTTATATTGGGTTCTGGCCACGCCCCCAGCTCTCCAGGTCTTTCAGCTGCAGGCCCACCAGAAATCACTCCCCTGCCATCAGGGTCTCGTGCTCAGAGCAGCTGCAGGTTGCTCAGAGCAGAGGAAAACAAGTTGTTTACAGGAAATTCAGGGTCTGTTGGGCCCCAGTTCCCAACAGGAAGAAACCACTGCTTGCTTAAAGATAAATTTTTATTGCGCATATTGAGAATTTTTGCTCTAATTTTACTTTTTCTTTTGGCTTTTTGAGACAGAGTTTCTCTGTAGCTATAATTTTATATATTATATTCTATTTAAGGTTTATGATTTTCGTCCCATTCTAAAAAGCAATACTTATCTATATTTCAGATTACATGTTTTATGAATATACCATAAATAAGGTACTCCCTGATTATTATGTCGATTTCTTCTACTTTTTCCTGTAATTACCATCCTGACCCAGAGATCTATGTGACTCACTTAAAACAGAAATTAGTGCCCCAGAGTACAAGCCCTCTATAAGGTTATGGCCACATTTCCCTCTGAAAGATACCATCCATCAAACATCTACTTGGCTGTTCAGGGCCAGGCCTCTGGGAAGGATAATCCACACCCAGTGCTATTAGAAGTGACTAAGTCTCTCTCGTTTGCAATGTTACTGTCTTGGTTTTGGCCTGTCTTAATTGATATTTCTCAGGCCTTTGACCTTTGCAAATATTCATCACTATTTGTTTGATAGTATATTACCAACTCTTCATTTTACTGTGGCTTCCCAAAAGGCAAAGTGATTACCGAATAAACAATCAGAATGATAAATGGACCAGTATCCCAGTCAAGGAGAGAGATGTCGGGTACCCTATGGTTTATCTTGCATAGGCATCTTTTCAGCAAAAAGAAATTTCAGATTATCTCCTAAAAATATTTTATATCATGTTCATATCATATATGCGACAAGTATTTGCAAACCAAATAAACTGTGCTCATTGGAGAACACCCACACCTCATAACAATCACGGTTCCATGTCAATATGTGCACCGTCCAGTATTGACTGTTTTCCTTCATTCTGATCTCATGAGGATGTTTCCTGCTCATCTACTTCACTGGCTCAGTTTTGTGGAACATAGTGTCGAGCAAGAGACTGACTCAGAAGCAGTGTGGCTTTCCTGCCCCACTGTGGTTCACTACACTAGACACAAACTGATGGATTCTGATTTGTTATGCTGAGAATATTAAAGATTCTTGGCTGGTTATAAAAATGATTTCAGTGTGTTTAATAGGGCTGTACCCATGCCTGAGCATATGAGATTAAACCCAAGGGTTCGCACGGTGGGAGGAAAGAACCGACTCCTGCAAGTTAAATGCTGCTATTTTCTAATAGGCACTCACATATACAAATAAATAAATGAAAAAATATTAAAAGTACTTTAATGACCTGTTCCAAATAATAGAGGGGCAAGAAAAGTATAGTGTTTATACCTTTTTTTTTTATATAACTCACACAGACTTGGCTGTTTTGCTACAGGAACACAAACTGCCCTAATGCAGTCTTAGTTAAGTTTCCCTGAAGTTCTTTGCCCTCTCTCAGTGTTTGAATTAAGGAACCACCATCATATATAGAAAATGGAGGGCAATACTTCATGTAGATCAGCAGAACTACAACCAAAAATCTTATGTTATACTTAGTGGCTGCCACTAAGTTTTTATGATGGGAGATGTCCCAGGCTGTCCTTGTTCTTATCCCAGACTGAACCCGCATTGCTCGGGGACGTAAATGGCATATACTGAGAACTGACATCAGCATCCTGAAGAACTGAATCTTGGAACTATTGAACTGGAAAGGAATTCTTTAATACAAAAACAAATGCTGTATTCTGTTTGGAAGTAATCAGGAGCGCCAGACTTCCAGCAACTCCCTGGTCAGAAGCATCAATTGAAGGATGCAGGAAGCTCCTTTTCTTCTGCGATGTGGTCAGCAGAGTGTCCCAATTTCCCATGAGTGCTCATTTAATCTTTATTTTTATGGTAATGTTCACAATGATGAGATTTCAGCAATTTTGGGGGGACCCACAATGTGTCATCTGCTCTGTGGCAGCTATCAGCCCAGGGCAGCACCATTTGCAGGTTGCTGCTCTCTAAAGATTGATTTAACTTATTTTCCTTATGTATACAATAATCCTGACTGTGCACTGCAGTTTCTACTAAGGTTTCCTCATTCAAAATATGTGATTAATATTATTAATATTAAATTATAATATTTTCATGTTAGGTAAGAACTTAATTATGAAATTAATTTTGATCAATTTATTTTACTATATTTTTATAGTTTTGATCACATTTGTTTGTTTGCTTGCTTGCTTGCTCCTCTCTGCCATGTATGTGTGTGCATGTGGTTGTGTGTGTATGCAGTGGAGACCAGGGGAAAGGTGTGAGAGTTGGCTCTCTCTTTCTACCATGTGGGTCCTAGGGATCTGACTCAGATACCGATAGAAAGCTCCTTTACTTGCTGAGCCCTCTCACCAGCCTGACGTCTTTATTTTAAAGTCAAGCAAATCGAAAGCTATAGAAATTTAAGAGTGTAAGACCATCATATTAGCCTGAGTCTACCAAAAAGTTAGAGCCTGAGGAAAGGCTTTAATACTCATGTTTTATTGGTAGAGAAATGCCAGGTTGGTGGGAGCAAAGGAAAAATGATTGCTTCTGTTGCTGTCAAATCCAATCCAGGATCTAAGCAAGTATGTTTCATTAGAGATCAGATACCAATGTCTAATTATCTCACATGAATAAGGATATTGGTTCTTGAGCTCATAAATTAGGTCCAAAATGATCATAACCTGCTAATGAGATTAATGTCTAAACAATCAAAATTCTATATTGAAAGGAAACACATAAATCCACCTACTATCATGCACTATTATTTTGCATAGTCTCTCATTTAAGTGTACAAATTTGCATGTTATAATCAAAGTCCCCTCTGGAAAGTTCCGTAAACTTTCCCCCAGGATATACTAGAGGACAGGGCGGCAAGGATGGTTCGGGAAATAACACACTTGTTTATAAGCAGGGGGACCCAAGTTCAATCCCCAGAATACAGGTAAACATGCCAAGCTTGATGACGTGAGGGAACATGTAATACCAGCTCCATGGTTACAGAGACAGGAAGATCCTTGGGCAGCCAGCCAAGCCTAAATGATGAATTTCTAGACCAAAGAGAGACCCTGTCTCAAAGGCAGTGGATGGCTCTCATGAGGATGACACTCCAGGCTGTCTTCCAGCCTCCACATGGGTACACGTATGTCACACAAGCCCGTACACATTTAAAGAGAGAGTGTGTGGCAGGAGCAGACTGAAGTGGATGGAAGGCAAGTAAATCAGGGGAATCAGGGGAAGCCCCAGCACCTGAATGATCTCTGCGGGTTAATTAATTTACAGCTGGTGATCATCACAGCTACTGGAGGTATCTTATCCACTTGTCTGTAACTTTCCGGATCACAATATAAGAAAAAGCTTTTTTTTTTTTTTTTCCTGGCCGTGTTCCTTTGTTGTCCACCGGAAATAACATGAATTGTATGATACTGATGTAGCCTGGGAAATGTGGTTTTAGAGTAATTAACTAAAGAGGGCTAACGGCAGGTGAGCATGGGAGGACAGCTTCCCAGAGATGGTCTGCTTTCAGCACAATCTCCTTCTGGGTCCTATTCCTTATTTATTCCCAAGAAATCTCAGAAGAAAAATGTGTAACCACAACCATATGAGCAAATGAATTATGAAAACTTTTTCTGCCTTACTGTGTTTGTAGAACCATGCAATGTAATAATATTTTAAACATATAGAAATGCTTCTAATTGAATGTGGCATTTGTTACAATGTTGAAAACACCCACAGGCTGAAGTGATTTAAGAGGCATGCGTGAGACAGGGTGCACAGGGGTGCGACTTAGCTTTAGTACTGGCTCTAATTAAGTAAGAGTGACTGGCTGAAAACCACTCACACTACAGAAGCAAGTACAGAAATATGAGCTTGATCTTGGCCACTTTGACAGCTAAATGGTGGCTCTATCAGCTACTAATAACAAATAAAATGAAAGTGTTATGTAAAGTGAATATTTGCAATACCAAAAATACGCAAAAATTGTCCGCTAAATTTCTTATTAGAAAAACAACAAAAGTTCGAGAGCTGCAGAAATCTGTAGATCGCTAGGAAAAAGGATAGAGAGGGGCAGCCTACAGTGAAAGACTCAGACATCACAGGAATAGGAATTGTCAGCAGTGCCATGTTACAAATCCATGATGGCAGCCGTGAGCATCGCCACCAAAAGGACTCCAGGAGCTTAACAAGTTGGTATGGGAAAGAATTACTGTTCTCTTATATACAACATTATGTTGTTATCATATTATTTGTGAAACTATATTGTAAAACAAGAAGGAATTTACACATTTAATCATGGACCATTAGGTACAAACCAGAAACGTCTACACAAATTATGCCTTATAATTAAGGTAGAATGTTTAACCTCTTAGTGAAGATTGCAGTATAGGTCAGTACCTATACTCCTATGATATGGGCACCCGTGAGACCCAGGACTGAAGAATGAATAAATGAATGAATGGATAAATGAGTTATGAATAAAATCGAGCAAGATTGTGCGCATCTATAATACTAACACTTGACTAGAAGAGGACGTCACACAGACAACATTGGGGCAGCCTGGGCTACACAGAGACAGGTAGATGGAAAACAGACAGATAATCTTAGAAGACAGATAGATAATCAGAGGAATGACACTCTGAGTACTTAACACATCGCACTGGCACCTCCCGCCATCTGCCTGAGACAGAAATGTCAAGTTTTTCTATCACACCATGCTCAAACTAAATAAAAGCGTATTAAATATATAAAACATAAATGAACGAATATGAACTGTTAGGGAACATTCCTATAACACAGTTTCCTAAACTATGAAACACAGAAGTGGAAAGATTGATACAGAGACATTTTGTAGTTACAGGAAAATAAACAAACTGTGCATTAAAGCTCGGTGAATATAATTACCGGGGAAATAGAGAAAATAAAGTCATCTAATAGAGAATTGGGCAAACTAGATGAAGAACAAATTTCCAAACAGAGATGTAGTAGAATAACTGAAAAGACGCTTATCCTGCTCACAAATCCAGGGCATTCCAGCGTGAATTAGCTAGCCTTTGTCCAGGACGATGTCAAGGATGTGAAGGTTGAGCCCATTCATTAGTAACAAGACACTGAGAAAGGCACTCACAGTTATAGCTGATCCATTGCACCTAGTGACAACCACTGAAGAACACCTGTCGATTTTTCATGTATTCTTTCTGACAAAAGCAACCCCTTGTATCTGAAAAGATATTATTATCTCTGTGTCTGTCAACTAAAACCACTTTTGTCCATTTTGTTAATTTATATAAAAAATCATATTCTCATTTTTTTTGTATCTATCCCCTTAGCACAGACTTGCTTTGAGTCCTTACCTATTGTAGTTTTACATTTCTCAGGCTCTGAACTCTGATGGTCATCTCAGCATGCATATATCCAAACCCTTTCTGATGTCACTGGCAAGACTCTTTTGGGAGTTATAGATAGGGTATTATAAAGGACACTGCTGTGTGTCTTTTGATGACTGGACAACACATTTGTTATGAGTTCACCTAGAAGGTAAGACACTGGCTGAAAGATTTTATTATATATTTTTTATGAGAAGATGTTGCCAAACTTTTCAAAAATGGTTTCATGAACCTCTGTGTCTTCTAGTGATGATATAGGTATAGATGAGACAGATCGAGGTAAAGATATTTTAGTTGTTAATTGTGGTCTTTGTATTTGAAGCCCTTTAAATGTCCTTTATTTGTGAATACCTGCTGGAGTCTTTTAATCGTTTTTCTATTGAATTTTAGGGGTTTCTTAATTTTACTTTTGTTTGTTAAATATGTGTGTTATGAGTATCTACTCTCCTTCAGAGGATTGTTTTCTGTTTTTCTTTTGTTGTCTACCTCCTACACAACCAGGCTGTCCCTACCCTTAACTGTTAATGTCTTTTCACTTGACTTTCCTATTTTCTGGAATTCAGTTAGACATGTTTTTCCTTACAGCTCTTACTTTTGGTACTCTAAGAATTCTCCGAGTTGGCAAAGTTGACAAAGATGATATGATGTTTTATCTTGTCTGATTTCACAAAGCACTAAAAATATAAAAGATTGGCACAATGTCAGATGTTGCAAGATGTAGTTTAGATACCAATTATCAGTATAACTTTACCATGCAAATTAGTTCTTTTTTATGACATTAGACGGAAGGGGCGCTTCGGTCCCACTTAGCATTAAATTGATCAGCTGTGTGGTATTTGGGAATGAAATGAGCTGCCCTTGACACCAGAACTCCTAACTATATAAGTAGACACATGCAGAAGATATAGCTGAAGTCATCAAAAATCATACTTCAGTTTGTCTTTCGATTAATGTATGTTATTATGACAAGTAAGCAAACATACTCACCGTTGTGCAGAATGCTCACAGGGCTGTAAAAGATGCAGCCAGTCTCAGTGCCACTCGACAAACGGCTTGTGGCCTCAACTGACACGAGCCAGCATGCCCATTCCCACACTGTGTTAAACACTTTATGTCATACATATTTTACCTTTCTTGTTTTCTTGGATTTAAAACAGAAATGTGATTAAAAACATAATTCTTCTTAAAAATAAGATTATTTTCTTATTGTATTTCTTAAAAATAAGGTGTCCCTCTTTCCTAATTATTGGAGATGTTTTCTATAGAGTTCACAGATTTACAAGTCCTAGGATATTCTACAGTTTTGTGCTGTCCATCACTCAAAAACGGTCACATCATGATGAGAGCCAGTGCTTCCTGGAGGACAATCTGCCATGTCACCAGCCATAAGGTACTACGTAATTACACCATGTAATCATTCACTTCTGTTTCTTTTTATTTTGAGCAAATAAAATGCAAAAACGATAATCAATATTATAAAACCAGTGAAGTCAGCTGGGAAAGTGGTTTCAGTCTCTGTCAATTTCATTTTTATAATTAGTCTTCTACGACTCCTATGTATTACATGATGACTGCAAATACTCATAAAATTCGATGTGCTTGGAGTGTTATGGAAGATGGGTTTCTTTATTCTCCTAAGGATTCCAAAAGAAATTATATTAATTTGCCTCATTCTTCTTGAATAATATGTGTTGCATATATCTTCCTTGTAAAAGAATTCCTCTTTATTGTTCGAACATTTCTCATTGAAATAGTTCCTAACTCCATCTCTTTAGACTCTTCTACAGCTGAACTACCCTGTGTTTTTCAATCATGTCTTGCTGTACTCATATTTTGTACTTATATTTGATGCTATTTTCCTGTACTTATTAACTATGAATGAACTACCGTTCTCGAAATGAAAAAATGTCTTAACCTAGCCTCTGAGGTCTTTTAGACCTGGGTGAACCTACATCACTAATACCACATCCCTTACATAAACTTTAATAACTACCTGTCTTTGCACATGAAATATGCATATTATTAGCATGTCTTTATTTGAGCCTATATTCAAATTATTTTCTCTATTTGCAAATGCGGTTTCCCTTGTCTTTAACTAGTCACAAAGCCAGCATGTCAACGCAAATCTTTGAATATCATGGCATTTTATTATTCACTCTTAACCAAACACAGAGTCCGCATGGATAAAATGAGTTTTCTTCTCCATTCTAGGTCTGCCACATTTTGCCATACACTCATCCAACCATTCAGGTAGTGAGGAGAATTAAGGATCTCTACCCGGGAAGGTAACTCAGTGGTAGCACTTGCCTAGCATGTTTGAGGACTTAGATTCGAGCTCCAAAACTGTAAAGAACCCCAGTACTAAAAGAGAAACGCATTTTACAATTTATTCTGAATTATAATGGGCTAAATTTCTATTGTAGAGTTCACATCTGTTGTATAAAGACAGAGATAAACAAATATGTCATTTCAGATGACAATGGGCAACATGAAAACTACAGAAAATTGGAGTGAGGAGATGTAAGAATGACGGTGAATGAATGTGTAATGCTTTATTAAACTGTGATCAGGCAAGAATTGCTCACTGAAGGAGCAGTTGAGAGATGAATATAGTTTTCAATATAGCTTTGACATCCCTTGAAGAGTCTCTGCATACTTCCACAAAGAAGAATAGAATTGAATGCAAACCTCTAGTAGAACATTTGGCTTTCTAGAAAGTATTGACATTTCTTTAAAATATGCTTCTATGTTCTGGATTTATGTAAAGGAGACTGACCTTTTAAAGTGTAAATAAATTAGTAGTATTAATGGATTGTCCCACAAATGGAGTTCATAGTGCTGAGTTGAATTGCAGCCATGGATCAGAGGACTTTTCAGAAAGGAGGCAGCTAGTTAGTTCCCAGCTGCTTAGCCCCAAAATAATCACACAGAAAAATGTATTAATTAAATCACTGCTTAGCCCATTAGCTCTAGCTTCTTATTGACTAGCTCTTACATATTAATTTAACCCATTTCTAGTAATCTGTGTATCGCCACGTGGCTGTGGCTTACTGGCTGAAGTTATGATGCCAGTCTCTGGCAGGACTACATGGTTCTCTCTCCTCTGCCTCCTTCCTCCCAGCATTCTGTTTAGTTTTCCCACGTAGCTCTGTTCCCCTATAGCTTTGCTATAGGCCCAAAGCTGCTTTATTAACCAAGGATATTCAAAGCATACAGAGGGGAATCCCACATCAGATCTTGGTTGCAAACATGAAGGAAATGGTCAAGACTACAAGACAGGTGATATGTAAGCTGATCTTTTGACATGGAAACAACTCTGAGACTGGATGAGATATGATAAATTTTTTGGCTACAGGATCCTCATGACTTATTATTAAATGCTATCCTTTCATATGGCATGGATAGAAATTTGGTTATACATTCCAAACAAACTTATTAAGTTAACAGATGCTTTTAACCTGCTCAAACATAAAACAAAAAATCATCTTTAGCTGACTGTGTACATACACTACACATTCCATATTTGTGTTAATACAGATATATATATATATATATATATATATATGTTACATTTAAAAGTTTGTGTGTTTTCAGAAAGAAAAAAAAGGACTAAACACCAATGAAGAGAAGTAGCCCAGGTGATCCAGTCTCTCAGGATGCCTCTCTTGCAGTCTCCTCAAAATTCTCATCTAGAACGAATTCAAAGCTGCTAGCTAGGGTGGTCCAGCCTCACATTCTATCCAGTCAAGACTTCAGATAAGCTCTATATGTTCCCATCACACAGAGACTAAACAAAAATAATACAACTACCTCTCTTTAAGACTTGACTATTATCCTAATGGCATTCCCTAAAAATGCTATCACCCCCAGATAGAAGAAAATCATCTAGAGAAAATGTCACCCATATTCCCAAGAGGGTAGGTGGTTTTTGGTCATTCAATGGATTATAGATTTGTTTTTTTTTTTTTTTTTTTTTTTTTTTTTGGTTTTTCGAGACAGGGTTTCTCTGCAGCTTGGATTATAGATTTTTATCATCAGTTAGGGGAGTTGATTATAAGCGGTTAATGATCATGATCAGGAAAAAAGCTGAAAAAAGGACGTTAGATTCAGTGATCTCTTTCTGAAGAGAAAAGGGGGGTATGGGAATGATAGGGTAAAAGGGTAGATTATTGAATCTAATTTTAAGCTAATAATCAATGACTAGTCTCAAATATTTTCCATTGCTATACATTTTTATATATTGATACAAATTTCAGATTGTTTTGGTTATAACATATTGTATATATGCTTCTACTCTTCTTTAATGTATTGTACCTATGCAATGTATTTAAAAATGTAAAGTTCTAGTCCTTGAAAGCTATTATTATAAACCATTTAGGATAATTAAGAAACACAGGTTAGTCATTAGTTATCATAACAATCATACCTGTAGCTTATGTTAGATATGTTTGCAAGATCATACAGAGGTATATTTTAGATAGATAGATGCTCTTTAAACACTTTGGAGACCTACAGAATGTAACATGTAAGACTTTTCATGACAGTGAGATATATCTGCTCCTGGCAGTACCAGTCTACTTCTAAAAAGGAAGATGGGCATTGAAGAACCTCCATATGGAGTTTGCTTTTATTGTGGAAAAGTTATCCACTGGGGAAGAAACTGTCCCTGCCTCAACTGCTGACAGTATGCTGTCCAAATTAGATAAGCAGGACACAAAAGAAAGTAACTGCCAAACTTTGAAAAAGAAGGTAGTATAGTCCTTCAAAATTTCTGCTTCAAAGAAAAGTCAGATATGCCTGTAAGCCAAAGATGTATACCCCAACATTTCAGGGAACCATAGGGTGACTATCCAGACAGCCAGTTGTCTCTATTGTTTAATTTTGGAATCTGCTTGTTCAGAACTTCATGATTGATCAGGTAATATTAGATCCTTCTAGAATCTTTGATGGGGTTAAAGACTAAATAGTTATAGTTTTACAGTTTTCCTTGTAACCAAATTCAAAACTACATGATATTTAAGGTTGAGAAACATAAACCCTTAAGCTTTTTGTTTAATCTAAGAAGATATTTTAAAGTCTAAAAAGATACTTTTAGGATGGCAGTACAAGTTATGATAGAAATGGTTTAGGCATAAAACTGTACTCATCAAGATAAGATAAATAATAGAGCAATTTCTTCAACTTTGACAAATACAAATAAACTAGAAATGGTGAATGTAATTCTTACTTGATAATTGTTCTTATTGTATATAATTTTACTGTATTAGAGTTAAAACATTTCCTTTCTATTTAGACAAAAATGTTGTGAGAAAACGGTGTAATAAAAATTTGACCTTGCATTCAAAGAGCCTGGAAGCAATAACATGGAAACATGGAAGTAAATGAGAAGAAAAAGAAGATATCACGTCTCTCAAGTAAATGGACAAGGAGAGTAGCAAAATCCTTGAACGGTTTATTTTGATATACATTTATTTTTAATATGCATTTTCACAGAAATGCTTCTTCAAAGCAGGCCGCTAAATCCAAGTCTTTGTATCTATTCTAAAAAAATAAATGTTCGAGAAATTGGTATAACTCTAAAAAAAAAAATTTCAATGGCCAAGAGCTAAGCAGGAAGTAAAGACAGTATTTCTGAGAAGAGGGAAGAAGTAGGAGGAGAGAATCAAGGCACAGAGGAGATGCCAGGAAGACATGGTGGGGGGGGAATCGGACATATGAAATGAAAGAAAGACAAAAAGCTTCAAGAAAAAAAATGTAGGTTAAAATAAAAACAGGTTAATTTAAGTTCTAGGAGCTAATTGGACAAGCCTAAGCAAAGGTCAAAGTTTGACAATTAACAATAAGTCTCCATGTCATTATTTGTGATCTGCAGCCTAAGGAAAGTCTGACTACATAGAACAGTCTAGTACTATTGGCAACACGGAAAGAGTAAAAGGCTCAAGGTCAACTCTGAAGGTCATGTGTCTTCTCTTGCAGCATTTCCTTCTTAGGGTGATGGAGAGAACCAAGGCACCTTCTAATCAGAGAACAGAAAAACCTCAAAACCTGGCAGGAACTAAATCTTAATGTTGGAAAAGCAAGGATACACACAAAGACATTCAGCTCTGCTTATAATTAAGAAATAAACAAGCTAAAGTATGGAGAAAGTCAACACAGAGTTTTAACTTGGTGTCTTAGTTTGTATTTGACCTAAATTCAGTACTGTTCATTTGACTTTAGCACAACTGTGACAAAATGGAAGGCATTTATTTTTATATTTAAAATTTGTTTTCTTTTTTCTGCTATCTTTCTCTATTAGCAGGCTACCTTCCAAGTAAAGCCTAAAGTGTTTCAATTTAGCCTTCAAATAGAATTCTTCATGTGTTTCTTCATGAAACTTGAGACTGTTTTCTATGGGACCAAGATGTCTGAAAGCCATCCATTTCCAAAACTGCATCATTAGAAGTCATTCAAATGAGATTCTGAAGCAATTTGAGAGAATTTTTAGAAATCAAAGAATTAGAAACTTCTTTTTCTTAGTATCTTCTCTATTTTTCCTGTTTCTTTCATTTCACTATTGAGTCATCAGGCTTGCTCACATCCTGAATTAATTCCTTTTCATTCCTCTTCTGTGCTGAAGCAATCTGCATGATTGTGAGCACATCATTATTCATTTCTCAGCTGACTGCAGCTCGGTTTAGGATCCAGTTGTTAGCCTACATGTACTCTGAGTTCTCAGCTGGAGGAGTTCTAACTGGTATGCGATGTTGTAATTATGATTTCCAGCTCCTGATTCTGCAGTGTGTTGCTTAGCTATTAAGGCATCTTCCTTACACTGTGATCTATACTTTCATTTTGCACAATTTCTTTTCCACAAACACTACCTGGGTGCCCTTCATTGAAACATTCATCTTTATGTAGAAAAGTGCCTAATTCTGATCACAATCTTATTTCCTAGAAATGTGAAACTAATCCAGGAAGAAACATGCTTAACCATCACATGAACTCTAATTTCAGAAATGCATGTCTGTTCCATGTCTGATACTGAGCAGTCATATACAGTGTTCTGCAATTAGTGATAACATGCACAGGCTAAGTTCATTCTTGGGAGTAAAAACCTTTTGAAATATACCCACAATGTAATGATCATAGGTTGCATCTTTTAACAACTGACCCATAAAAAATGTTTCCTCTCAAACTCGGCATTATGTGTAACATTTAATGTTTTTATTTCTATTATAAGTGCTAAAATATTTATGGTCTTTCTGTTTTCCTTTGTATGCTGATTGACAACTTTCAGATATAAGAGAAATTTGTCTATTTTTGTAATATATTTTGTGCTCAGTAGTCATAAAAAAGACTAGTGGGAAAATAAAATGTTAGTAAATGATATAAAATGCACGTTGCTGCATCAATAATGGTTGATTGTATGATTTGGAACCACAGCAGTGCAGAAAATTCATATAAAGAAGAGATTACATTAGGACAAATAAAGATGCAAAACTTCAGAGAATACAGAGTTCCAGAGTTCAATCCCTAGAGCCAGCATAAAGGTAGAAGAAAACTGGCTTCACACAGGCATCTGATCTCCGCAATGTGTTATAGCATGTACACACATTAAAACCAATGAATTGATTTAGTTTTAAATTATTTATATATTTTTCATTTTATTTATTTTTAAAAACTTTCAGACAGTATCTTTTTGATGTTTTCCCTCTCCCAGCCCCTACCTGTTCTCCTGTTCTTCCCTATCTCCCTGCTCACCCACTGTGTTCTCTCTCTCTCTCTCTCTCTCTCTCTCTCTCTCTCTCTCTCTCTCTCTCTCTCTCTCTCTCTCTCTTTCTCTCTCTCCCTCTCTCTCTCTCTCTGAACCTGGTACAGGTCTTATTGATGCTAGCATAGTCTCTGCAAGTTCATATGTAACTTGGTCCTATTCTGCCTGAAAGGCAGCTTCCTTGCACTAGTCAAGAACTTGAGATTAGTTAGATCATTGGTCTAGGAAAAACTTAATAGTATTATTCTGTCATATGAACATAGCAATAAGATTTGCTTGTATGTTTCTGTATGTATGTGCATATGTATTTTGTTTGCATGTATTTATGTGCACCACGTGTATGCAGTCCTTACAGCATTAAAAAGAAGGTATCAGGGCCACTAGAAATAGAGCTACAGACCATTGTGAGTCAGCATATGGGTCCTGGGAATATAACTATGGTTCTCTCAAAGAGCAGCCAGTGTTCTCAGCCACTAAGACATCTTTCTAACCCAAGCTATAGGTTTTTAAAAAAAAAAAAAAAACTAATGAGCATGAAGACTTAAAAATGTTCTGTGTATGTAATTTGAAGATTGTATACTCATATGGTTAGCGAGATGAGCTGAATCAACGGAACCATTTGATAATAGGGCATATTAAAATTTTTGTACTTAAGATATAGATAAAAATAAACTAACATAAAAATTGAAAATGAGAGAATTGTGATGTACTAAAATTACACATTAATTTTCCTGGGCATTTGGAATGGCACAGATTATTAGATCCTTGAAGATGTCTTCTAATAATCTGAATGAGCTACAAATGTGGAGAGTTTTTATGATGGAAAAAAACATAGACATTTTTATCCTTTAATAATGTAGTAATAAAAATAAACCCAGATCATACTGTCAAATATTTGAAACAATGAAAATAGACTACTACTTTTATACCGTCATTAAATTTACTATGCTACATCTGTGTTCTTTCTCTTATACAGTAACATTGCTTGAGGTTAGATTTTCTGAGATTCTGCACATCCACCGGTCAAGGACAGCATAAACAAAGAGGACCGCAAACACTGAAATGTATTTGACTGACAGACATAAAATAAATTATTTTGTAGATTCTTTGACTTGATCATGTGGCATAGATAATATATTCCAGATAACTTATATACCACTGTATTCTATACTTCTTGGGTAGGCAGATTAGGATACTATGGTCATTTCTGGCCAAGGGACTTATGACAGCAATGTGTAAATTACAGTGTTCCCTGGTCAAGGCTTTAAGAACACATGTGCCCCTCCAGCCTCCCTCCCCTTGTGATAGTGGAGCAGGGAGCTACTTACTGTAATGGGTCTAGTGAAAGATGAGGAAATCTTGGGTGTCTAACCATTGGATGGAGAAAACACTTAAACAACTTTGCAAAAAGTTCTTCACTCTCCAAGCCTGGTGTGGCACACAAGTGCAGGTGGGCCTGTCTGACCTGCAGTCTTCATGTGTAGTTCCTGAGAACTAAGAATGATTCCAAATGTTAAGTAACTGGGGAAAATAAAAGCAAAAGTGGACTAATACGGCCCAGTCTGTGACAACTTTTGACAGCTAGTCCTGGCGTTGACATGTACATAGCAACTGCTCATTCATTTCCTGGTTGCCCAGAGCTGAATAATCATACAGAAACTACATTAATTACAACATTGTTTGGCCAATAGCTTAGGCATATTTCTAGCTAGCTCTTACATCTTGAATTAACACATTTTCTATTAATCTGTGTATCTCCACCAGGTTGTGGCTCACCAGGTAAGGTCCTGGCTGGCGATTTCTCCCTCAGCAGCTACATGGCGTCTCCCTGACTCCACCTACTTTCTCTCTCTCTCTCTCTCTCTATATATATATATATATATATATGTGTGTGTGTGTGTGTGTGTGTGTGTGTGTGTGTGTGTGTGTATAAATTTGGATTTCCCAGCTGGCCTTACTCTGCTAAGCCATTGGCTAAAACAGCTTCTTTTTTCGTTTGTTTGGTTTTTTATTGATTTTTATTGAGCTCTACATTTTTCTCTGCTCCCCTCCCTGGTTCTCCCCTCCCCTTTAACTCTCTCCCATGGTCCCATGCTCCCAATTTACATGGAGATTTTGTCTTTTTCTACTTCCCATGTAGAGTAGATCCATGTATATCTCTCATAGGGTCATCATTGTTGTCTAGGTTCTCTGGGATTGTAGTTTGTAGGCTAGTTTTCCTTGTTTTATGTTTAAAAACCACTTATGAGTTAGTACATGTGATAATTGTCTATCTGGGTTTGGGTTACTTCACTCAGTATGATGTTCTCTAGATCCATCCATTTGCCTGCAAATTTCAAGATGTCATTATTTTTTTCCACTGTGTAGTACTTCATTGTGTAAATGTACCACATTTTCCTTATCCATTCTTTGGTTGAGGGGTATTAAGGTTGTTTCCAGGTTCTGGCTATGACAAACAATGTTGCTATGAACATAGTTGAGCACATGTCCTTGTGGCACAATTGAGCATCTTTTGGATACATACCCCAAAGTGGTATTGATGATTTGGGGGAAAATTGTTTTCTAATATTCTGAGAAATTGCCATACTGATATCCAAAGGGGCTGTACCAGCTTGCATTCCTACAAACAATGCAAAAGTGTTCTCTTTACCTCACAACCTCTCTAGCATAAGTTGTCAACAATGTTTTTGATCTTGGCCATTCTTACAGGTGTGTAAGATGGAATCTCAGTGTTTAAAACAGCTTCTTTAATAACAATGGTAATAAAATATATTCACAGCATACAGTGGGGAATCCCACATCACCTCCCCTTTTCTGTCTTATTAAAAGGAATGTTTTAACTTTAACATAATGAAATTACACATATAAAACAGTTATCAATTAAGAATTACAGTTATTATATTTAGTCCATTTACATTGACAAATTAAGAAAAATACTCTATAATCAATCCTATCTTTGTGAGTCTAAAGTTTTTTATCTAATTTATTTTTATCATAACTATGGAAAACTTTAACTATTTGTCTTTAATTATTCAAAGACCCTAGAAGGATATAATATTACCTAAGTAAACAGGAAATACATTGTAAGCAACTTCTAAAACTCTAGAATTGACAGAGACATTTTACTGCCTGGACAGTCACCCAAAGTTCTACTGTAATGATAGGGCATCCATCTTCAGTCTACAGACCCATAGTATCTGGCAGACTTTTCCATGAAGCAGGAAATTTGAAGATCTGTTTTACTTTGTACTGGCAAAGTTCATCAGTTGCTTTCTTCTGTGTCATGCAGAATGTCTGGTAGTTTCTTCTGTGAACCCTGAAGGACCATCCCATCTTTTGGAAAGTTTAGCAGTCACTTTTCTGTGGGTCCTGCATGTACAGTTCACATAGAATACCATGAAGCAGTCCAGGAAAAAGCAGTTTCTTGCTCAAACGGCTAGAGAACTCCATAAGGGGCCTCTTCTATATCCATCATCCTCTTGAAGCAGATTGGTGCTGCCAAGAGCAGATGTGTCTCACTGTCAAGAAAAATCTAACTTCTTAAAACATTTAAATGCCATATTCTAAAAGGTCTTTGATGTGTTGAAGATTATCTATCTAACTGAAATATATCTCTGTATATCTAGAAAACCTAGCTAACATGACTACTAGTTTGACTATTATAAATGACTATCTATTAATCTATATTTTTAATTATACATTAAATTTTTAAATGAGCTGTATAAACATAATACCTTAAACAAGAGTAGGAATATACAGAGTGTAACAAAATTGACCTTAAATCTGTATCAATAAACCAAGATTCATAGCAATGCAAAGTATTCATCTCTATATCATGTGTGTATTTTTCTTTCTTTTTTTTCCTTTTTTAGAAATTGACTATGACCATTAATAACATAATAAACCTCCTTTAAAAAAACAAACAGTTATAAATAATAATTTCTGGAATTTAGGAATAGTTTTCTCCAAACTGATTTCTGCTGTTTTTTAGGTAAAGTATTTTTAGGGTTCATGGAGACCTTTCAGAGGGTCTTGTTCCATCAAACCACATTAGCCTGGAAGGAATCAACAGGTATATATTTTCTTTACTCCTTCAATCTATAACTCTCTGTATTTTTTATATTAATTTTACTGTCTCTTTTAAGACTTCATTTTTAAACCTATTTCTTTTTATAACTGTCTATACTCTTTTTTTCTCTCCCAAGCCTACATATATCATTTATCCAACACTGTGACCCATTTGGCGGTCTTTTTTTTTTTAAATCTGAATCTGTCTTTATTGCATGTTTGTAACCATTTTCTGACAGGGTTTCTCTGTTGTATTTGGAGCCTGTCCTGGAACTAGCTCTTGTAGACCAGGTTGACCTTGAACTCACTCTGCCTGCCTCTGCCTTACAGTACTAGGATTATAGGCATAAGCCATCACCACCTGGTGCACATTTTTTTTTTTTTTTTTTTTTTTTTGCTAAGCGGGCATGGCTAGGGACCAACTCCATGACCCTGCCTGTTTGCTCCACCCAGTCCAACATGGCAAAGAGGCATGTGGCATGTTCACCATCTCTGCAAGCCAATCTGCAAGCCAAGCTCACCACCCCAGCTCCAAGGAGGCAAGGGGGCTATGCTGCCATTGAGCAACTATGAGCATGCTATTTACAAACCCCCATTTAATTGCAGGACCTCCTGAAAGAGCCAGAGGCATTCATGCTGCCAGCAGGAACCAGGCAGCCAGCTCCTAAAGGAGTCATTCAGTTTTTGCTGCTAATGCTGATTCAGAAAGCCTTCTCTTAAGGGAATCACGCCTTTGCTTGTCTCTAGCAAACAGAGCCCACCTGAAAACTTGCTGCTACCAACAAACCCTGTTTAACTTTGTTCTTTTGTCTCTAGAATTTCTTCCCAATTCTAGTATGGAGTATAACAAAGGTTTATTTATCTGGGGATAAAGTCATAGAAAGAGGAGAGATCCACAGTCCTCTGCAAGCACTGGGAACTGGAACCAAAGCCAGAACACTTTTTGTTTGCATTTACAGTACATGAGATCACACCCTAAGTGGGCCAGTATCTTAAAGGCTATTGGCTGAAGGAGTTCCCACAGCACTGACAAATAAATTTTATAAAACCACAGAAGCTCTTGTTTGTTTACTGTTATTGAGTATGTCTAATTTTTTCTTTTTCTTTTTCTTTTTTTGCTGTAAAAAGAATTGAGAATAGTGACTAATACTACAGGATGTACAGGGTACACATTCTGGTTCTTCATAGACCCTTTTGGGAGTCCATGATTCATTTCCTGACAAGTCCTCCTTGAGATGGGTCCCTCGTAGCCTGTCTTTGTAGCTGATTCATGCTTTACCCCTAACAGTAAGTGATTAAAAAGTAAAAAGTTGACCCAGAATGAAGAAGCCAACTCTGTAAGAAAAGTAGAGTCAAAATTGGAACTGAAGTGATTGAAGATGAAGCCTGGTGGTAATAGCTCCTGGAAGCTAGAACAAGATAATTTAGGGGCTGTGTTTGGTCATTGTCCAATATGGGATAGAAGACAAAAGGATGTAAGCTTAATAGTCAGGGAGTTCTATTAATCCAGAGAGAAAGGGAAGCCCCTACATTGGTCTCCTCAATGATTTTCCCTTGTTTTCAGTGCTGCTACATTTCCGTAAGAATCCACCCTCACTGTTTTCATGGCTCTTACATCAGTTGATTGGACTATTTACTTCAGCTACTGGGAATGGATTCATTTTATGTAGAATGAACAAAGGCCTCTGAAGTCTCTGACCTCAAGGAACTTTTAATTAAAATTTCCAGAAAGCTTTCATCAATATTTAATAGGGGAAAGCACTAGCAAAAAGAAGCAATCTGTCATGGAGACAGGAACAGCATCCTACAGTAGTCTAGATCTTCTTGCTAAGTCTCTTACCTTTACCACAAGGTCTGAGGATTTTTTTGCTTGATTTTAAATTTGTTTTTTAAAATAAATATTGTGCTTTATATTTCCTTTTAAGCTTTAACACACTAACTAAAGAAAATTCTTTTTATAAAGAATTAAAATTAATTATTTATTTACTATATGATTTTGTAGAGTAACTTAGATGCATTTCTAATGCTGTTTCATTCTTAAATAAGAGCAATGCTTTCTAAGTCTATCAAAAGTATTATTTATCTTGAAATTCATGAATGAAACTCAGCAGATCATTAGATGTCCTATTACATTATTGTGTAGATGTACTTTCTCTCTTTTTCCTAAAGAGAACATCAGATTCTTAAAAGATGTCACAGTCTAAAATAGGGTTAATAACCATTAATATAAAGAGTTTTCATTATTATCAAAGAAAAATAGGTATGAGAAACTTCAGTATAGTACGTAGGGCCAGGGATGTGTGTTTACACAGTGTTCTTTCCCTTGGTAATTTATTCCAGCCTTTTACCTATGTAAGACATATTTTCCTGATTATGTTGCAATTATGGTGAGAGTGAAGACTCATAGTTCTTTGTACAAGTTCTATTGTACTTAAGTAGGACACCATTAACTTCTTATAAACAGATAGCTAAAAAAGCAAATCCTGCTTGTATGCATTATTTTCACTAAAAAATAATCCTTTTTCTTTTCATTTTTTTTAAAACTTCAGTGGGATTTTATAATACTAAGGATAAGTCCTGGACCTCACCTGTGCTACGCAAATACTGTTCCACTGAAATAATTTTCTTTCCTCATCTTTTTAACATTTTAGGTATGAGGCAAAAGATTAATTTGGGTTTAGAATCAAAAGTCTCTTGCTCTGTCTATTCATTAATAATATGTCGTTGTAATATTTAAAAATATTTGCATTCTGGAAATGACAAAAATCTTTGCTCATTTTATCCCATAATCTACTTTACTTCTCTTCCAAGAAAGTCAAATTCTAGGGAACTGAAGGATTTTCAACAGCTAGCCTCCTTTGATCAGCGTGCAATTGTTTACCCGTTGGTTTGACTAAATATACCTGGATGTGCTCCAAAGACTCATGTATTGGGAGCTTCATCTGCTAACATAATGGTATAAAGGTGGTGGGGCATTCAATTGGTCATTACATTATAGATGCACCGCATTTGGATGGGATTAATGCCATCCCTAAAGGACACTAGTGGTTCCCCTAGAGTATGTGATAACAGACTGATCCCCCCCTCCCCAAAACCTGCAGTCTGCAGTCTGTTTTCTCTCTTTGCCATTTGTTATCTAATTCTTTTGTATGATGTCATCTACTATATTGTGACATAACCAGGCCTTTCTCCAGTTCTTACGCTATTGGGGCTTTTCAACCAGTGAAGTTCTATATCAGAACCCAACAAAATCAGAGACAACGGCATTTCCCATCGAGTCCCCAGATTTTTCCCTGAGGTATTTACTTTCAGAAATACTGCTGCTATCCAGTCGTTGAAATTCCTTCACCATCCTGCTGCCTTTGACCTGCTTCCTTGTCAGTTCAGATCTTCCCTGCAACCACATTCCAATTTGGTTGCTATGCAACCAGTCCTGGGAGACATTTCTACTGTGTCTGTGCTTTCCTTTGCATAGATGATCTTTTTAATGTGTTTTTATTTAGCCACAACTTGAATCTAATGCTTTTAATGTTCTCATACCATTACAGGACACAGCTCTGATATTTTACTTCCGATCAGATTGATTCTCCAGGAAATGTTCTGCCTTTGAACATTTCTCTTGGTTTGTTTCCTTTCCTGCTCAAGTTTGTCATGATTTGCACTGTCAACCAGACAAGACGCCTCAACTTCACATACTATCATTGTGGCATAACCATTTTCAGTGAACACCAAAATAGCTGTGCTTGTAAATCAGAAGCAATTGTATGGCTTTCGCTTTAGTTTTACATTCTAGTCTACAGATTTTGTAAATGTTATCAAATATCACTAATAAAATTATGATCAGGAGTAAACTTTTTCCTCTAAAGATGCAGGAACTACCTCCTTAGCAATCAGGGAAATGCAAATCAAAACAACGTTGAGATACCATCTTACACCTGTCAGAATGGCTAAAATCAAAAACACTAATGATAGCCTTTGCTGGAGAGGATGTGGAGTAAGGGGTACACTCATCCATTGCTGGTGGGAATGCAAACTTGTGCAACCGCTTTGGAAAGCAGTGTGGAGGTTTCTCAGGAAATTTGGGATCAACCTACCCCAGGACCCAGCAATCCCACTGTTGGGAATTTACCCAAGAGATGCCCAATCATATTACAAAAGCATTTGTTCAACTATGTTTATAGCAGCATTATTTGTAATAGCCAGAACCTGGAAACAACCTAGATGCCCTTCAGTGGAAGAATGGATGAAGAAAGTGTGGAATATATACATATTAGAGTACTACTCGGCGATAAAAAACAATGACATCTTGAATTTTGCATGCAAATAGATGCAAATAGAAAACACCATCCTGAGTGAGGTAACCCAAGCCCAAAAAGATGAACATGGGATGTACTCACTCATAATTGGTTTCTAGCCATAAATAAAGGACATCGAGCCTAAAAAAAAAAAAGATGCATGAACTAGCTATAAAATGTGTACAGTCACTTGAGAAAAGGCTCTAAAAAAGTGGTTCTCAACCTTCCAAATGTTGAGACACTTTAACATAATTTTTCATGTTGTAATGACTCCCAACCATAAAATTATTTTTGTTGTTACTTCATAACTGCAACTTTTATGAGTAGTGTAAATATTTTCCTGATGGTTTCCTGTGATGGTTTATTTGATACCCCACAACAGGGTTATGACTCATAGGTTGAGAACCCCTGCTCTTATTTTTGTAATGTAAAAAAAAAATGTATTTCTTCATCCAATAAAGACAAAGCCAGAAATCAGTGCCTATACCCATAATGACTCCAAATCCAGATACCTAGATGCCAATGTCAATGCAATCAATAACAGCCAGAACAATATGTCACCACCAGTGTCTAGCCATGCCACTAGAGCAAACCTGAGTAATCAAACAGTAGAAGCACAAGCCTTAAAAACAAATTTATGAAATTGATAGAGGCCCTTAAGAGGAAATTAATATATCCTTTAAAGAAATCAAAAAAAAACAATCAAAAAATAACAAAATCAATAAATCCCTTAAATATGTCAAGAAAGCAAAGAAAAAGCAAACAAATATTTGAAGGATATGAATAAAACTTGAAAGTGATTTTAGAAGCAATAAAGAAAACACAAAGTGAGGGAATTCTGGAAATAGAAAGTGAACAGGAACTATAGGCACAGGCATCAGCAATAGAATACAAGAGATGGAAGAGAGAATCTCGGGCATTGAAGGTTATGATAGAAGAAATAGTTATATCGGTCAAAGAAAATGTTAAATCTAAAATATTCCTGATACAAAACATCCAGGAAATCTGGGACACCATGAACAGACCAAACCTAAGAAGAATAGGAAGAAAAGACAGAACATTCCCATGCCAAAGGCCCAGAAAATATTTTAATAAATTCGTAGAAGAAAATATTCCTAATCTAAAGAAGGACATGGTTATAAATGTGCAATAAATGTACAAAACACAAAATTGGTTGGACCAGAAAAGACAGTCCCCTTGCCACATCATAGTCAAAACACTAAACATATAAAACAAAGAAGAAATATTAAAAGCTACAAGGGAAAGAGGTCAAATAACATATAAAGCCAGACCTCTCAGAATTACACATGACTTCTCAATGGAGATTCTAAAAGTCAGAAGGGCCTGGAAAGACGTCTTGCAGACTCTAAGAAACCATAGATGTGAGCCCAGACGACTATAACTAGCAAAAACGTCAATCACCATAGATGGAGAAAACAAAATATTTCATGACAAAGCCAAATCTAAACTACATCTACCCACAAATCCAGCCCTAGAGAAGGTACTGAAACAAAACTCCAACCCAAGGATGTTAACTATTCCCACAAAAAAACAAGTAATAAGTAATCCCACACTAGCAAACCCCAAAGAAGGGAAGTGTACACACACACACACACACACACACACACACACACACATCATCATCATCATCATCATCATCATCATCATCATCATCATCATCACCAACAACAACAACAACTACAACAAAATAACAGAAATTAACAATTATTGGTCATTGATTGAGATCTTTCAATATCAATGGACTTAATTTCCCAATAAAAAGACATACTGCCTGCTACATAAAATAAATACACTTTAATATCAAAGACAGACATTACCTCAGAGTAAAAGACTGAAAAAAGATTTTCCACAAAAATGTTCCCAAGAAGCAAGCTGGTATAGCTATTCTAATATAACAAAATAACAAAATAAATTTCAAACCAAAATTAATCAAAAGAGATGGGGAAGGACACTTCATACTCATTAAAGAAAAATCTACATTCAATATGACATTCAGTTCTCCAAATGTATGCTGTAAATGCAAGAGAACACACATTTGTAAAATAAATATTACTAAAGTGTAAATCATACCTGAATCCTCACATATTGATAGTGGGAGACTTCAATACCCCATTCTCACCAATTGACAGGTCATCTAGATAAAAACTAAATAGAGTAATAATAGAACTAACAGACATTATGGATCAAAATGGATCTAACAGTGTCTACAGACACTTCAGTCAAACACAAAAGTATATACCTTCTTCTTAGAAACCACAGTACAATCTGCAAACATGACCATATACTTGGTCACAAAGCAAGTCTCAACAGATACAAAACAAAATTGAAACAACCCACTGAATGCTCTCAGACCCCCATGGATTAAGGTTGAATTTCAGCAGCAACAGAAACAATGGAAAGTCTATAGACTCATGGAAACTGAACAGTTGTGTGCTGAATGACTACTAGGTAAAGGCAGAAATAGAAAGAAATCAAAGACTTCTAGAATTCAATGTAAATGAATGCACAGTATACCCAGACTTATAGCACACAATGAAAGTGAGGATAAGAGGAAAGTTTGTAGCACTGAGAGCCTTCATAAAGAAATTGAAGCGATCTCATACTAGCAACATAACAGCACATGTGAAAATTCTAGAACAAAACGAAATAAACACACCCAAGAGGAATAGATGTCAGGAAATAATTAAACTAAAAGCCGAAATAAATAAAGTAGAAACAAAGAGAACCAGACAAAGAATCAGTGAAACAAGGAGCTTGTTCTTTGATAAAATCAACAAGATATACAAACACTTATCCACACTAGCTATAAGGCAGAGGAAGAATAGCAAAATTAACAAAATCAGAAATGAAAAGGGAGACATAACATAGATACCCAAGAAATACAAAGAATCATTAGGTCATGCTTTAAAAGCCTGTACTTCACAAAATCCAAAAATATACAAAAAAATGGACAATTTTTTTGATAGATATTACCTACCAAAGTTAAATCAAGATTAAGTAAACAACTTAAGTAGATATATAACTCCCACAAAAATAGAAGCAAATTATTAAAAGTCTCCCAACAACAAAATTAAATAAATAAATAGAAAGCCCAGGGCCAGATGATTTTAGTAGAGCACTCTGCCAGTCTTTCAAATAAGAACAAATTCCAATACTCCTCAAATTATTCCACAAAGTAGAAACAGAAGAACTTTGCAAAATTCATTTTAGGAGACCCATAATAACCCTTATACCTAAACCACATAATGATTCAACAAAGGAAAAGAATTACAGACCAGTATTTATCATGAACATTGATGTAAAAATACTCAATAAAATCCTTGCAAACCAAATCCAAGAACAAATCAAAAAAGATCATCCACCATGATCTAGTAGGCTTCATCCTAGAGATATAGGGATGGTTTAACATACTAAAATCTGTCGATGTAATCCACCATGTAAACAAACTGAAAGAAGAAAAGCACATGATCATTTCATTAGATACTGAAAAGGCCTTTGACAAAATCCAACACCCCTTCCTGAAAGTCTTGGAGAAACTAGGGATGCAAGCTCCATTGCTAATCATAATTAAGGCAATTTACAGCAAACCCATACCAACATCAAATTAAATGTAGAGAAACTCAAAGCAGTGCCACAAAAATCAGGAACAAAATAGGATTTCCCACTCTCTCCATATCTATTCAATATAGTACTTGAAGTTCTAGCTAGAGCAGTAAGACAACTTGGAAATGAAAATTTAAAGTGTTGCTATAAGCAAACGATATGACTGTAATACATAAGCAACCCCAATAATTCTACCAGGGAAATCCTACAGGTGATAGATACTTTTATCAAAGTGTCTGGAAACAATATTCACAAAAAAAAAAAAGACAGTAGCTCTCTTATATACAAATGACAAAGGGATGGGAAAGAAATCAGGTAAATAACATCCTTCACAGTAGCCACAAATAATATAAAATATCTTGGGTTACATCTAGCCAAGCAAGTAAAAGATAGAAACTTCAAGTCTTTGAAGAAGGAAATTGAAAAAGATAACAAAAGATGGAAAGATCTCCTGTGCTCATGGATGGATAGGATCAACACAATAAAAATAGCATCTTACCAAAAGCAAGGATACTTGCTCAACTATGGTCATAGCAGATTTATTCATAATAATCAGAAACTGGAAACAACTTAGATGTCTCTCACCCAAAAAATGGATGAAGAAAATGTGGTACATTTTTACAGTGTAGCATCATTCAGCTGATAAAACAAGGGCATCATGAAATTTGCAGGTAAATGGGTAGAACTAGAAAAAAATTATTCTGAATGAAATAACCCCCACCCAGAAAGACAAACATGGGATCTACTCACTTATTAGTGGATATTAGCTGTAAAGGATAATCATGCTACAATCTGCAGACCAAGAGAGGCTAAGCAATAAGAAAGGCTTAAGTAGCAGGAGGCAAGGATCTCATTGAGAAGAGGAAATAGAATAAGTTTTGTGGGTGGGGATAGGAACAGGAGGGACCAGATGTGGGGAAGGAGAGAACACTGGAAGAGATAACTGGAATTAGAGGACATTTTAGGAGTAAGGTAGAAACTCATTTGGTGTGCGATTCCCCTCTGTATGCTATGAGTATGTTCTATTGCCATTGGTTAAAAAAGAAACTGCTTTTGGCCAATGACTTAAAAGAATATAGCCAGTCTGGAAAAGATATATGTAGAGAGTAGGCGGAGTCAAGGAGGGACATTATATAGCTGCTGAAGGAAACAGAAGCCCGGGAACCTTACTGGTAAACTATGAGCCTCGTGGTAAAATACAAAATAATGGAAATGGGTTAATTAAAATATAAGAGCTAGCTAGCAATATGATTAAGTGATTGGCTAAGCAGTGTTTTAATTAATACAGTTTCTGTGTGATTATTTAGGGTCTGGGCAGTTGGGAACAAATGAGTAGCCTCCACTTACATTTCATGGAATCTATGAGGGTGACGCTAGCAAAGTCTTTTAGTAATGTGGGACACAGAGCCTTAACCAGCCGTCTTCTGTAATCAGGCAAGGCCTAAAGTAGAGGGATTTGGACAGCAATCCAGCCACAAAACCTCTGACCTTCAATCCTGCAGAGTGTTCTAGGACCAGAGCCTAGGAGAATCATCATCAAAGAAACCAGAGAGACTTTAACCAGTAACTAACAAAAGAAGATGCAAAATCACACAGTCAAACATTATGCAGAGTCTAAGAAGTTCTTCGAACAGTGGGAGGAAGTATGGAAAAACTAGAGGGGTCAGGGACACCGAGAGAATACGGCCCATAGAATCAATTGGCAGAGATTCAAGTGAGCTCGCAGGAACCACAGAGCCTGTATGGGACTGAGCTGAGTCCTCTGCATGTATGTTATCGTAGGGTTGCTTGGTGTTCTTGTGGAATTCCTAACAGGGGTGGGGTGGGGAAATGTCTGCCTGCCTTTAGGACCCTTTTCCTCCTACTGGGTTGCCTTGTCCAGCCTTGATGTGAGAATATGTGCCTGGTCTAATGGTAGCTTGTCTTACTGGTATTTGGTTGATGTCCCTGAAAGGCCTGCATTTTTCTGAGAAGAGGTGGGGAGGATAGGTCTGGCAGGCACAGGAGGGAGAAATTGGGGGAGAGGGAAGGGAAAGTGTAGTCAAGATATAATATGTGAGAGAAGGATAAATAGAAAAGGAAGAAAAGAAAAAAAATCTCTTCCATTCTTAAGAAAAATTCAGACTGGTCCATCAGTTTCTCTGGCTGTCCTAAAACTCACTCTGTAGGCCAGACTGGCATCAAACTCAGAGACCCACCTGCCTCTGCCTCCTGGATTCTGGGATTAAGGCATGTGCCACCACCACCTGGTTTATAATTGCTCTTCTAACTGTGAAAACACACACTGCGCTTCCAAGTCCATGGTATAACACTGAGAACTCAACACAAGAGGTCACAGCGCCTTTTTCCTTTTCTTCCTTTCTTGCCTTTTTACAGGGGGGAGGAGGGCTGTTGTGTTGTGTTTTGTTTTGTTTGAGACAGGGTCTCACCATGTAGCTGCGAGTGTCCTGGAACTCACTAGTAACACTAGGCTGTCTGGTCTCAAACTCATGGAGATCCCCCTGTTTGTTTCTGGAGTACAGAGTCAATGCCTGTGCCGCCCGGTCTGGCTAAGACACCTTTACATCACAGAGCGCGTATGTCTCTGATGAAAAGATAATGATTGGTGAAAATTTTACTTTTAGATGTTACTGTTTAGAATCGTACCTGTAAAATTTGCAAAGAACTTGTTTTCAGGTAGTTTAAAAAAATATGCATTTCTTTTTGTGTCTGTGCCTATGGGCCTGTGTAGGTGTGCACACACTGGTGCCACACTGTGACTGTGTAGGTCAGAGAACAACTCGTTATCAGTGTGTTTATCTTCGCCATCAAACTCGGGGCTTCCAGCTTGGTAGCATGTGTCCTTCCCCGCTAACCCATCTTGGCAGTCCCCAAACGGAAACATTAAAAGCTAAGATGATTTGTACCCTCCCTTAATAAATTACTATTAAAACATAATTAATGTGTACATGTTTCGAGTTGACAGGTGATGTGTCATCGTGTATTATGTGTATGTGGTAGAATACTGTAGTATATTGCATAAATGTGCGATTACTATGTCAATTAAAAGAAGAACTCATTTTTTAATGCTTATTAAGGGGCCAGGGAAGTGGCTCTATGAGTATAAGTGCTTGCTGCGCCAACATGAGAATCTCAGTTTGGTCCTGAGGTGCTCAAGTAATTGTAATGTGGCTATAATAGACTGCAGATAGTCCAAGCCCTTGCAGGGTAGAGAAAGAAACCTGAAGTAAGAGAGCTAGATATACTAGCCAAATAAGCAAACTCTAGGTTCAATAAAAGGCACTGTTTTAGCAATTAAAGTGAAAAAAAAAAAACAAGAAAAATACTCAGGCCCAGACCAAATATGGGAGCTCTCCCCCAGTTCCCTCTGCCCATGACATCCCTCTCTAGGTCCAACTACGAGTCCTATAGAAATGTTCTCTGTTGAGAATTATCTAAATAGAACTGAGAACATAGAACTGAAAAGAACAGCTAAGAACGTAATTGAATAAGGCAAGGGATGCAAAGAGCAAACAGCCAAACACCTGAATGAACTTAAGGAATGCAGAAATAAACTTAAATTCATAAGCAGCTGAGTAAAATGAAGAAGTAAAAGAAAACAGAGTTCGGTGAAAATATAAAAACATTGAGAAATACTAAAGCTGAAATGAAGATGTAACTGGAAAAATCTAAAGACCCAATTAAAAACTGTGGGAAAGCCTTATTTGTAGTTTAAGTTGAAAACAGAACATCAGGACTTGAGGATAAATAAGGTAGAGTAATTGGGTACCCAATAAAAGGAAAAAAGTACACAAAAGAAAGATGTAGGCATTCCAGAATACATGAAAATGTCTATGAATTAATATTAATTTCTGGCATAGAAAAAGAAGAATCAGCCGGGCGGTGGTGGCACACGCCTTTAATCCCAGCACTCGGGAGGCAGAGGCAGGCGGATCTCTGAGTTCGAGGCCAGCCTGGTCTACAAGAGCTAGTTCCAGGACAGGATCTAGAAACTACAGGGAAACCCTGTCTCGAAAAACCAAAAAAAAAAAAAAAAAAAAAAAAAAGAAGAAGAAGAAGAATCACAAGACAGTAGCACCGACTGGAACTTCAACCAGATTATATTAGAAAACTTCCCAGAAATTGAGGAAAGATACACCCATGTGATACAAGAAACATCCAGAACACCAAATAAGACGAGAAAAGAAACTCCCCATACACATGATAGCTAAAACACTAAATACAGAGAAGAAAATGAGGGTACTGAAGGCTAAAAGAGAAAAACCGCAATGGGTACATAAAAGAAAATGCATCAGACTGTCGATTTCTCAGTGGAAACTTTAAAAGCCAGAAGACTCTAGAATAATGAATTCCAAGCTCTAAAATATCACCGATGCCAACCCAGACTACTTTACCCACCAAAACTATTTGCCATGGTTGAAGGAGGAAAAAAAACTTTCCATAATGTATACAAAGCTAAACCAATTCATATCCACCAAACCACCACTGTAGAGAACACGCAAAGCAGTGCTTCAGATTGAAGCAAAGAATAGCATACTTGCGAGTCTACAGAAGCATGACAAATAGAGCTATAATTACTGAAGCAAAATCATAACTAAAACTAGAAACATCAAAAATGCTGTAGTCAACATATACCTCTCACTAATAACTTTAGATATTAATGATGCCAATTCCCCAAATGAATCAAAAGACACTGGTTAGCAGAACGTATCTGGAAACAATTCCCATCATTTTGCTGTCCACAACCACCTTGGGGTAAAAAGATGAAAAAAAGTATTCCAAACAAATGATACCAAGAAACAAACAGGCATCCCTATCTTGATATGTGTCAAAACAGAACTTCAAACCAAAATTAATCTGAAGAGATCAAGGAGAACCCATCATTCTGCTCCAAAAGGACAATTGACCAAGAAAACAATTATGAAAATGATTCTGCCAGATTGAAAGCTGTATTACAGAGGTATAGTAATAAAAAAAAAAAACCATCATGGCACTGGCACAAAAACAGACATGTAGACTTATAAATAAAGAACCAAGTGTGAATGGCCCAAACAACTGCCACCTGATATTTGACGAAGATGTCAAAAATATACGACAGAGGAAATATGGTGTCTTAATTAGGGTTTCTTTTTTTTTTTTTTCCTTTTGGTTTTTTCGAGACAGGGTTTCCCTGTAGTTTCTAGAGCCTGTCCTGGAACTAGCTCTTGTAGACCAGGCTGGCCTCGAACTCACAAAGATCCTCCTGCCTCTGCCTCCCGAGTGCTGGGATTAAAGGCGTGCGCCACCACCACCCGGCCTTAATTAGGGTTTCTATTGCCATGATAAAACACTGCATTTGAAAAGTAAGTTGGGGAGGAAAGGTTTTACTTGGCTTCCACTTCCACGTTCCTATTCATCGTGGAAGGAAGTCAGAACAGGAACGCAAATCCTTCCAGGGCAGGATCCTGGAAGCAAAGGCCGATGCAGAGGCCATGGAGGTGGACTGCTCACTGTCCTGCTTCCCCTGGCTTGCTCAGCCTGCTTTATTATAGAATCCAGCTCACCAGCCAGGGAACAGCACCACTGACCATGGGCTGGGCCCTCTCCCATGAATCACTAATTGAGAAAATGCCTTACAGCTGTATCTCGTGGAGGCATTTCCTCTACAGAGCCTTCTTCCTCTATGATGACCCAAGCTTATGTCAAGTTGACAACAAAACCAGCCAGTAACACTGAGCCCTTGTCAACTTGACACACAAGCACATTACTAACCTTCCTTTTTGTATTAATTCCCCCAATTTTCACATTAAAATTATAAATAATTCTAAAAGTTCCTCAATCTATACAACTTTAAATACATCAAAAATTTCAGTCTCTTTAAAATACCCAATCTCTTTTAAAAATGCGAGTCTTTCAGCTGTGGGCTCCTTTAGAAACCAAAATTATACCTTCTTCAAGACGGAAGAACCAAGGCACGGTCACCATCTGAACCAAGCAAAACCAAACTCCAACAGTATAAATAACTCAATGTCCAGTATCTGGGATTCACTCGTCATCTTCTGGGCTCCTCCAAAGGACTTGGATCACTTCCCTAACCCTGCCTCTCACAGAACACACAACTGCTCTTCTATGCTCCAGCTGGCTCCACGCTGCTGCTGTTCTTGGTAGGCATCCCATGGCACTGGCATCTCAAAATGCTGGGGTCTCTGCTGCAACTGGACTGCATGGTCACCGGCTTTCCTCATGGTTCCAAGCCTCAACTTGTTTCCATGACCTTTCAGTACTGGGCCTTCTACTGCTACTGAGGCTGCACCTTCATTAATGACCTCTCCTGGCCCCACACAGTGCCAAGTCTCAGCTGCTCTCCAAGGCCCCTTCATGCCTTCAAAACCAGAACCACCTGGGTGATGCTTACACGTTCCCAAGACCTGCTGCCAATGTGAGGCACAACCATGACCACCTTTGAAACCTAACTTCTCTGTGCTCTCAGGAAACACATCCCAGAAGATTTCACCTCAACAATGGTGGTCTCTTCTTAATCACAACTAATTTCTTAGCCCCAGCTAACCAGTATCAATTGTCCCACTACCATGGAAGTTTTACTTTGGTAGTTCTGGTATCTAGTTAGTCATAGTTGATTCTTCAACCCCAGCTAGCCAGAACCACAGAATCTTAATTCAAAACAACAAATGGCCCTAAGAGAGTCTTTAAACTTCCCTCTGAAACTTTAAAAACCAGGCCTCAATCTTCTGCACAGATCTCAACATTTTTATCTTCCAAGTTCCCACAGAACATCACACAGAGCTCCTAATACTCACTGGCTTTTCTAACCCAAAGTTCCGAAGTCCTACCACCATCCTCCCAACAACACGGTCAGGCTAGTCTTTGATCCAAATTTTGTCTTAGTTGGGGTTTCTATTACTGTGAAGAGATACCATGACAATGGAAACTCTTATAAAGGAAAAAATTGAATTGAAGTGAGTGCTTACAGTTTCAGAGGTTCAGTCTATTGTCATCGCTGTGATGGACATGGTGCTGCAGAGGAAACTGGGAGCTCTACAACTTCTACGCAACAGGAAGTGAACTATAGCACTTGGCATGGCTTGAGCATATATGAGACCTGAGAGCCTGCCTCCACAGTGACACACCGCCTCCACAGTGACACACTGCCTCCACAGTGACACACCGCCTCCACAGTGACACACCGCCTCCAATAAGGTCATGCCTCATAATAGTAATAGTGCTACTTCCTTTGGGGACCATTTTCTTTCAAACCACCCAGAGGGCATTTTCAATGGATGGTTCTGGGAAAGCTGAATTCTGCACATGGGAGAATAAAATTAGAACCCTAACTATTACCCTGCACAAAAATAAACTCCAAATGGATTAAAGACTTCAACCTGAACCTGAAACACCCAAACTTCTGGAATAAAACATAACAAGTATCCTACAAAATCTGCACATAGGAAAAGACTTTCTGAGTATGATTCCATTCACTCTGGAACTAAGGCCAAAAGTTGTCAAATGGGGCTGTACTGAATTAAAAGCCTCTCGGTGGCAAAGGAAACAGTCATGCGAAGAGGGAGCCAAGAGTGGGAGTGAACCTTCTTCAGCTGCACATCACATTGGCAGTTAATAGTGAGAAAATACAGAAAACAAAAACAAAACAAACAAAAAACCTCAAGAAACAAACCAAGTTAAAGTGGGCTATTGATCTGAACAGAGAGTTCTCAAAAGATGAAACAAAATTCTTTAAAAAAAAAAAAAAAAGAGGATCTCTGAAATGCTCCACATCCTTGAAATCATGGAAACACAAATTAAAAGCACTTTGAGATTTTATTTTACTTCAATCAGAATGGCTAAAAGAACAACTGACATCAAATGTGGGCCAGGATCATGCCCTAAGCAAGAAGCTGTCTGCAACTGACACCTGCTGGCAAAAGTAAAACCAGTTTCCTCCAATGGAGTGTCACTGGGTGTATTAACCATCCTCCAGGGCTGGCTCTATACACAGGAGTAGTTGACTGACTCAAAACAAAACTCAATGGTGTTTTTGTGTTTTGATTTTATTTGGAAATTTTATCTTATTGGTCTTTTGCCAATTTGTTTTAATTTTCATATTTTGCACTTGTGGTGATGGTTGTTTCTTGTTTCTTGGGTTTTTATTTTTTCAGAGAGAAGGGTTGGGTGGGTAGGGTAGTGGGGGAAATCTGTGAAGAGTAAATGGAGGGGGCAACATGATCAAAATGTATTGTATAAATAATTAACAATAAAAAATCAAACTACAGTTTGGAATCCTTGTAAATTGTATTATGCTTTTCTTCATAAGTCCAACATTTAGGAACACACCTTTTCATTCCCTTGTGGGATGCACAGCAACTTAGATACTGTAAGAAGAAGCAATGATGAGACTAAATCTATGCTCGCAGTGAACAAGATGTCTACTGTAGGAAATAGACACTAACTAGTCTGTAAATACTAGTCAAACGGATCCTGAGATAGTTCACAAAAAGTCACAGTCACAGGAGCAGAGCTTAGTAGTAAACGGAGAAAAGAACACACAACTAGGAAAGAACCAGGGATTTGTGATGAGAAAGGGAAGAATACTAAGATAAAGGAGAAAGGGTGATAAGAAGGTATCAATTCAATGTTAGAAAACACAAAGAATAAAAAATTGTACTTGGATCAGTAGAAAAGAAGAGAGGATCTAGATACAGAAACAGACAAATGTGCCTAAAGCTATTTTTAAAACAAAGGTGCAAAATCAATTTAGCAGTACTCGAGAAACTTTACACCCACAGATAAATCTCCCTTAGAAAATACTAGTACCCAAATCTCACACCCCACCACACACACACAAATAATGCAAAATGGATCATAGAGTTAAGTATGAAATATGAAATGGGTAAAAACTCATACCAATCTTTAGCGTGTGAGGTTTATCAGAGTTTCGTGATACCAAATATATGATGCAGTAATGGAAATTTTGTCAAATGTGATTTCATTGATACTAACAGTTTTGATCCATAAAAGCATATGTGAAGACCATAAAAGCAACATGCTCAACAAAGACGCAGTGTCCAGATTATAAAATTCCCCAAACTCGTGGTGAACATTTTGGTCAATTAGATTAGGAAAAGAATTAATCACATGAGTGGATGTTTCACTGAAGGAGCCAGTTATACAGAGCATCAGCATATGAAAATATGACCAGCATTAGTAGTTATTAATAACATGCAGCAACAGCAAAGAACTTCCTGCATGCTAAAGAGATGAGAAAATAAAAAGCAGAGACACAAAATGCTATCACAGGTGAGAGAAACGGGGCTCTTCCTTAAAACTGTTTAGAAATTACAGAGCTGAAAGTATTCCACGGCCTGCTCATTGCTATGCTAAGCAGTTAATAGTAGAAATCTAAACAGTTCTTTCTCTCTGTTTCTGTCTCTCTGTCTCTCTCTCTCTGTCTCTCTCTCTCCATCCATTATCTATCATCTATCTATCTATCTATCTATCTATCTATCTATCTATCTATCCCTGCCTGTAAACCTTCTTAGTATCTCTGCTAAAAAACTAGAACTCGTTCAGCTGTTCTTCAACAAATACGTAGTTAAAAAGAAAAGGGCACAAACCACTGAGACATGTGACACTCTGAGATCTCTGGAGAATGAAGTATGTTGCATAAAAATAACCAACCCCCAAGATTCCATATCATATTACTTTGTTTATATAAACTTTCCCAAAGATTCCATATCATATTACTTTGTTTATGTAAACTTTCCCAGAGATTCCATATCATATTACTTTGTTTATATAAATGTTCTTCACCTTAATTTCTGAAAGGACTAATTTGTTCATCTTGCAAAGATGTGCTCAATGTTTTGCACTTGTTCATGTGTATAACTGAAATCCACTTTTACGTTTTATTATATATATATATTATTATATTATATTATATTATATTATATATGGGGGTTCTCCTTGAACATATGCCTGTGTACCACACGCCTGTCTGGGGCCCACAGAGGACAACACAGCACTTTGGATCACCTGGGACTGGAGTTACAGACAGCTGTGGAGCACCATGTGGAAGCTGGGACTTGAACCTTAGTCCTCTACGATAGCAGTCAGTGCTCTCAAGTTCTGGACCGTATCTCCAGCCCCTCAAAAATACAGTTTTAGAGATTAAGATTAGGTTTTATAGTTATTACTGGCTAAGTTGATTTTAAGAAAATATAGAAAAGGTGTCTTGAAGAGTTCGGTCGTAATTTTAAGGATCGGGGTTCCTCCCCCAAACCTATTGTAGCATTTTCAGCTGTGCAGGCAGAGGAACACATGACGGAATGGAAGCACCACAGAGACATCTACTGGCGGTTCGTGTTTCTTCTGGGCCTGGCCTTTCCTGTATTATGTCCTAAGGAACTGTAACTGAACAGCCCTATTCAGCTTCGCATAGGACGCTGTATAATGCAGCCATGTAGACAATTACATTGCCCAGTAGCCTGGGACCATTAATTGGAGGTCTGGAGGGACTGATGTGCTCACAGACCAATCTTCCCATTGCACGCACTCCACTCCACTCCACTGGTTTTATAGCGTTCTGACGGGCACGCTGGAAAAGTGCCATCCTGCTAAAAGCAGCCAACGAGGCAGCGGGTGATCACAAACAAGGAAATTCACACATACAGCCCGCATAGAAAAAGCCTGAATGCCTTTTAATGTCCTATAAGATGGTTTCCTATAGTTTGGTAAGTAGGCAATTATTGCAAAAATAATGGAGGGCCTGAAATCCTTTCTCGGGGGCATTTTCTTAGAGTCATATCCAAACCCGATAGTCTAATATTCCAGACGAGGACAGAGGAGGTAGTAAGTCTTCGCAGATACTTGGTTCTGCTATGGAAAGGTTGAACACATGGGCAGGAAGGGGAAGTAACTTTGATGAGTCTTTCCTGGCTGCAGCTCAGCGTTCTGCACAGCCACTTCTACTGTTGTCGAGGGTTGGGGGTTTTTGTTTTTGGCTGTTCTTCCATGTTTTAATGCTTCACAGACATCTTTGAAGGCCTGATTATTTTATATCTCACCTCAGAGACTTCAAGTTGAACAGTCATGTAGAGCAATTGATCGGACAAGCTGTCTGTGTAATACTTTATTAAATTTTCATTCAATTAGAGGATGAATTCAAAATCTATGTGGTGATCTATGCATCTGAAGTCATCGGAAAAAAGATCTAACTGGTTGACACAGAGTTATATTCTGTCCCTGGGACTCTTCTCTTTTTCTAGAAGCAAAGTTTATGCTAGAACCGAAGGCAAGAGACCTTGTCTGACAGAGTTGTACTTACATGTCTTTATTAGTATATAAGAGCTACGTTGATATTGATCTGTAAAACAGAAATGAAGGTTTGCACAAAAAGACACTTCTCCTGTGGTTTATAAGAAATAATTTAAAAACTGATCACATTGCTGTAAGCATTAGCCATGAGATAGGATTTATACGGTGTTTGCTGGTTGCAGGAGCAGCACACTCTCAATGGGAAAAATTCATAATCCAACCCCTGTATATCCTATTATTTTCTAGGAAAGAAATCCTGCAAAAAAAGATGCCTTTTAATGTTGCAGTGTTTGTATGCAGACAAAGATATGAATATACACCCTCAAATCTACACATGAAATATTATGCTGCTTGTTACTCAGTCACCACTTTATTCCCAAACTCATGGTGTCAAGATGTTCTCTTTGCTGCAGCTAGTAGATGCTTCATTTTTCCCAAGTGCATTTTGTGTGCACGGAGATCTAACTTCTCTCTCTTGTGATTCAAAGCAGTAACCAGAGAGTTCGACCTTTCTTTTAGTCTTTCCCCTGCTTCCCATCTGGAGGGAACTTTATTAGTGTTTGATGTTCTCTCTGTATGTTCCTCTACAGACAGCATATGGGTAGTCTTTCCATAATTCTTTAATTCATTCTCCTCTACTCCTATGAAATCATGATGATAATGCATTGATTGTTACTGCACTGCAAGATCCCCACTGCACAGCTGAGGGGCGTGACTCAGAAAAACATAGACATGCAATCCACCATTTTGAGACTGAGAGCTAATGGGGTATTTCTTTCTGCACTGGAGGAATGTATGGCAAAAGTCAGGGAGCAGCAGGTGAGAGGGAATGAGGCCCCTCCTCAAAGTTCATCACAAGCCAACGCCGGAACGACTCTTACAGTCACAGGCGACAATTCAAACACCTCTGTTTTAAAAAAAAATCTGATCTGAGGGAATCTTGAAGAAAGAGCAATTTCCTTCTGACTTCCCTGAATTCCTGAAAAGAAAAATTTATTTGTAGAATCCCTTGGGTCTTTGGCCTTGCATTCAAAGAGCCTGGAAACAATAACATGGAAACATGGAAGTAAATGAGAAGAAAAAGAAGATATCACGTCTCTCAAGTAAATGGACAAGGAGAGTAGCAAAATCCTTGAACGGTTTATTTTGATATTCATTTATTTTTAATATGCATTTTCACAGAAATGCTTCTTCAAAGCAGGCCGCTAAATCCAAGTCTTTGTATCTATTCTAAAAAAATAAATGTTCGAGAAATTGGTATAACTCTAAAATAAGTAATTTCCTCTTTACTATAGTTTCCATTTAATTACTGCTGAGGTCATGTGTCCTTTCCTTCGGTCATAGTTGCTACTTATATTTTCTTCCTCAAGAAGTAAATTCATGTCTGTTGACTATTTCCTTTTGGGGAAACTTAGAAATACCAAATGAAAAGACCACACAACTGTTCTAAAGACACTGCACAGCAGATTTCACCATAGTGATTACCTTAAGGTCATGTTGACGTAAATGCTGGCAGAGGTGAATCTGAGACAGACCCTTGGGTCTGTCTTATATATGAAAAAGAACTTTTTTTTTTTTTTTTTTGGTTTTTCGAGACAGGGTTTCCCTGTAGTTTCTAGAGCCTGTCCTGGAGCTAGCTCTTGTAGACCAGGCTGGCCTCGAACTCAGAGATCCGCCTGCCTCTGCCTCCCGAGTGCTGGGATTAAAAGAACTTTTTATGTTGAAAGAGAAAGTTGGGAAATTAAAGACAAAAGGGAGATACATGTGTTCATGCACACACACACACACACACACACACACACACACACACACAAATGATTTCTAAACAGGCATTATCTTTTGCTTTCTTTGAAAGATAAAAGCTAACCCTGAATACAACCAGTCTTTAAGAACATTCTGGGGTTTGTGTCATCCTCTGTGATCATTAGTATTAGGTATACAAATTAGATTAAGCATGCATCCAGCCAAATAAGGCTTTGTGGGTGATCATGGGTAGACTGTGTGACATAGTTTCCCATGGCTGATGCTAGGGCCTCAGTTAAGGTGAGCATCTCCAAATACAATGCTTGTGATAGTGAATGTTGCTTGTGATCACCTATGGACAAACCTTTGTGCCTGCTGTGAGGGAGTTTCTAGATAAGGTTAACTGAGTTGTGACAACCCACGCTCAAAAGCACCATCCTATGAGCTGGGATGGAAGATGGTATAAAAAGGAGTAGCAAGCCAAATCCCAGTCTTCATCTCCTCTGCTTTTTGATACAGATGCAGTGGGACCAGTTCTTCTTCCCTCTATTGTTATATTTCCCTACATGGTAGGCTGAGCTCTCAAATCATGAGCCGAAAGAAACTCTTGATCAATTAATTGGATTTTGTTGGGTATTTCACCCTACCAGCGAGAAAATAAATGAATGCAAGTATTTGTGCTTAGGAGTGGGGCCACCGCTGTGCTAATGCTGACCATGTGGTTCTGAGTAAGCCTTGGAACTGATCTTCCCTCACACCCGCCTAGCTGATCTAATCCTTATTATTCTTTGGAACTGGGAGGACGTAGTCCATAGTGAGGGAAATGTGGAAGACTTCAGAACCGTGTGCTACAAAACCTCTAGGCTGTTGTAAGCAGAACTTAAGGAGCTACCCTGTGGGAGTTCAGAAGACCAGAATACCAAGAGAAATGCAGGTACAGGCCTAGGTCATGAGGTGTCAGAGAAGAAGAACTCTGCTGGGAGGAATCAGGACCACCCACGTTACACTCTGGCCAAGTATCTGCCTGTGTTCCACCTGAATCCTAAGAACCTGAGTGAGGATGATGTACCAAATGATGGGATAATTTGTTCATTGTGGGAGCCTCAAGACAAGACAGCATTCGGCCTGAATTGTGACTACCTCTCACTGCTCTGACCCACATTTACAATGAGAGATGCAAAAATGTGCAGTTTTGTGGAGATGGGGGAGAGAGTAAAGTTATAGATAAAGGCTGAACAAAGCAGTTCATGCCTTTAATCCCAGCACTTGGGAGGCAGAGGAAGAGGCCAGAACATCTCTGTAGGTTTTAGATCAGTTTGATCTATATAGTGAGTTCCAGGACAGCCAGGGCTGCCTAAAGAGATCCCTTCTCAGAATAACAACAACAATAATAACGTTAGAGATAAGGCAATTGCTGAGAAAGCAGATATAATTCCTTTATAAATTAGCATTGTTTTCTCTATCTACACCTCTGTCTTTTACTATTTGTCTGTCTTTCTCTGTCTTGACCTCTCTCTGTCTCTGTTTCTCTCTGCCCCCCTAACAATAATAAAGAGAGGACATGAAGATAAAAGGAAATGGGGGAAACAGGGAGGAACTGGAAGAGGGGAGCGTAGGGTGGAAATGATATAAATATTATACTCAGATATGAAATTATCAAAAATGAAATTTATAAAGATTACCACATTTAAAGAAAAATCTCTACATTGGGATACTGAAAAGTTCCTGTGGCCAAGAGCCCGTGCATCCATTGAGGGCACCATCTTTTACAAGGAGGGCTCCTAAACCGAGAATGCCACTGAGGTGGTTTCCCGCTAGAAAGCAACTGTCTAGGGAAGTATGGACTGGACTCAGCCTGAACAGGACATAAACTCCAGTAGAACCGTGGCCTAAGGAAGACAGGCTAAATTTGGAGTTGGAAGCAGAACTTGTCTTTTCAGTCACAAGAAAATTGAAAAGTGGCGAGATTATGGGGACTCCTGCCAAGGTTCCAAAAGGCCGCAGAGATCAGGCAATGTGTGGCAGGGTAAAATTTCCTGCAAGAAGATTGTGAGGGGTCACTGCACAAAGCCAATGTTGTAATAGAAACTCCAAAATGTTGGAGGTGCTAGGACTAATGAAATATCCATGGAGAAAAACTATTTATGAAGTCTAAAGGTAGCTCAAGAGACTATGTATGGTATCATTTTAATAGCTTAAGGAGCTAGCCTTCCCAAAGACCCTTGGAGTTCAGATGGTTCTATCATGAGCCCTAGATGCTGGTGTTCGCCTTATGAGGTTGAGGTCTTGATTTGTTTCAATTTTTCCTTGCCATTTTCCTATTTCTTCTGTTAGGAATAAGAGTTTTTACTCTGTGCCATTGTATAGTGAAAGCATTTAACAGATTTTCATGTTATACAAGCTCATAGTTCAGAGATAGATGATTTAGATGATTTGAGTTTTAGAAGAGATTCTCCACTCAGTCTTTTGAAGGGTGTTATAACTGTTCAAGAGAATGGAAATATTTGAAGCTGGTCTAAACGCATTTTACATGTGACAACCATGAGTCCATGGGGCAAGATATAGAGTATCATGGCTTTACAGTGATATGTTTGGTATCAGGCTGATAATGGGTAGGCTTGTGATGTTTCATATTGTCAGCCTGGTAGGATTAGAATGACCTAGGCGGCAAAGCTCTGGATGTATTCCTGAGGGGCTGTTTAGGTTAGGTTAGGTCTGGAATATCTCCTCTGAATCTGGAGCAGCATTATTCCATGGACTGCAGTTTGAAACTGATTAAAAAAAGAGATGGTTAAGCACCAGTCTTCATCCCTCTGCTCTCTGACACTATGCCTAAATTCCTGCTGTCATGCCTGATGGAGGAGGGTCATCTGTCTATGTGTTATTTTCATTGGTTAATAAAGAAACTGCCTTGGCCCTTTGATAGGTCAGAAAATTGGATAGGTGGAGTAAACAGAACAGGATGCTGGGTAGAAGGCAATGAGGCAGTCACCATGCCTCTCCTCGGAGCCATGCCTCTCCTCTCCGAGACAGGTGCAGGTTAAGATCTCTCCTGGTCAGCCACCACCTCATGGTGTTACACAGATTACTAAATATAGGTTAAAACAAGATGTGAGAATTAGCCAATCAGAGGCTAAAACTAATGGGCCAGGATGTGTTTAAAAGAATACAGTTTCCATGTAATTATTTCGGGTGTAAAGCTAGCCGGGTGGCGGGATGCAGCCCCATCATTCCTACTACACATGCCTTCCTGTTGGGCCGCCCTGCTGGTCAGTCTACCAGGGCCTGGCAGTTTTCACTAAACTCGGCAACAGGGAGGCTTCCTGTTCTCCATCTGCCCTTATCCGGAGAATGTCTCTGGACACTGAGGACTTAAAACTGTCTCTAAGCCTAGATGCCTGACTTTAGCAAGACCCCTGCTAGAAGCCTTTCCCCTGCTCCGCAAATGCTAACGAAGACTTGAACTAGGAACTTTGCTGTAGGACCCTGGTACCACATAGGAAGCCTTAGGATGAGAGTGTGCTGCTTAATGCAAGTTAACATTTGTCCTCAGGTTTTCCAATCCCTTATGTTCCCTTTACTCTGGACTAAATTTGAGCTGATTCACTGAGGCCGTATCCCAAAGAGCCATCTCCGTCGTACCCACCCTGTTGAAGCACAGTTCCCTGCTTCTGCTCCCTCCAACCTTGTGTACCAATGCATTCAATGATCCCGATGAAGAAACAGAGCACCTTCTCACTACGTACTCAGAGTATGAGCCAAAGTAAACCTTTGTTTCCTTAAGTGACTCAGGTCAGGTATTTTTTCACAGCACAGAAAAGTTGCTAATACTCTTCCAAAGATAAAGGCAGTCAACAAACATGGAAGCAAGCTTGCTTGAACAGAAAGATTGTGGGGCAAGGATTTTGCTTGAAGACCAGTGCCCCCTCGTTAATTGCAATGAGACCTTGGGTATGTCAATTAAATCTCTTAGTCTTAGTTTTCATTATCAGATTAAAATGGAGGAAATTTGAATCTCTCTTTCAGAATAAATTAGATAAGAGAGTCTTTATTTCCCTTATTATTTTGAGAGAGGTTCCCTTTAGGGATCCCTGGCTGTCTGGAACTCACTAGACTCAACAGTCTGGAGCTTGTTGATAATCCTTGAAAGTCGTCATGTATTAAACTATTCTCTGTCAACATGTTCTTTTTCTTCTTGCATAAATGCTGTTAAGTGAGACTAGAGGCCTATCCAACTACAAACCAACATGGGTAAAACAGAGCCTTAAAAGTTAAGCGCCACAGTTAGGAAATTAATGTTCTTGTCTTAAGCCACCAAATGCCAAGCCTGAGAAGAGAAAATTTTCCACAGAGGAGCAAAGACTATTTCACCCTTGGCTAGCCATGGATGGGGGCCAATCTGTGATCTCTTTCAGCATGTTAGCTACGAAGATGAAGCAGGCACATGTTGATGTGACAGCTCAGAGAATTGCATGAACGAATGCAAGCATCCAGAGTAGCATTTCTGAAGCCAGGGTTTCCTAAAAAGAGGAAAATTGAATCATCTGTGCCAGGAACGGAGGGGAGCGGGGAGAAGATTTTTCTAACTATCTGCTAACAAATGATAAAGTTAGAGTTGTGAGAAACTACTTATTAGTTGTTTTAATCAAAACACTCTCCTACCCACTTTTAATGGAATATGTTTCAAAAACTAGGTCACACAAAGCACTGGGTAATGAGTGAGAAACACATCTTAATTCTGGTCCGATTCCTCATGGTCTCAGGGGCTGTCAAGTTTTAATATCAGCCAGAGTTCATGAGCTAGCCTTTGTCTGATTTCCCTTTTTCTACTTCTGGTAATATTTCAGATATAAATGCTGAAAACCTATTTTAACAGAGTACAAGGTGAAAACTGATTTTTAAAAAGTCTCTTCTCTAGTTGCCTTTCCTACCATTACTGGGGACCTTCATGTTGCTGTTTTGATATCTGTGTCTAACTGGCTCCCTCTGGCCTAACCTCTGACCCCTTATGAGATTGGAAAAAGCACACAGGCCTTGCTCAGCCCCACATAATCATTTCCTTCTGTTTGTTGAATTTGATTGTATTGGATTCTCATGTTGCTGTAGCCTTTCTCTCCAGAAGCACAAGTTTCCCGTCCTGCCTCTCTTTACCCTCCTGTGTAGGTGAGACATTTATGAATGGAGGAGCCAGCTGCTTATCTTCTGAAAACAAAATCAAATACAAAGTAAATGTTATTTTTCAGCACGAAAATTAAATTTCTATGCTGTGATCGCCTAATGGAAATGGTTTTGCAACTGCAGACCTACATGAACAATAAAAGTCTTGCCCTTTAAATTGGTTTGTAGAAAGTGAAATGAATCTCATCATAAATCATTTTGTACTTGTCTCTTGGAATAGCTGGTCACAACTCCATTGTCTTCAAGACCAACTTCTTGGCTAGATTGAGGGAAATGGATATGAAGGGCTATTGGAAAGGACACCATGGAACAAAGGATGAGAAGTCTCTGATGTCATGGGTTACTATTTAAATTACAACCTGTAATTTCAACAGTTAAAGTTTTCAAGCCCCGGACTAGAGAGATGGTTTAGTGATAGAAAGTACTTGCTGCTCTCGCAGAGGACCTAGGTTTGGCACAAAGCACCCATAGAACAACCCAGAGGTACATATATCTCCTGTTTCAAGGAATCTGATTCCCTCTCCCGGCTTCCATGGGAACCAGACATTCACATGGTACGCACCCATGCAGACGTGCAGACAATACTCATACACAGAAGTAAATAAACCTTACAAAGAGTTTCCCTAGACCCACGTCCATAGATTCTTACCGTCACGATGGGGTTCTGCCTGGAATCAAGATCCATTCCATGCATCCCGGCCTCAGACCACAGAGTGAGAAATGGTGCAGTGGCTGATGGGGGTTTAGGGCAGGAGCTATGGGAAAATATGTGCACTGAATGAGCAGAAAGGAGCAGAGAGAACTGCATCTAAAGACAGAGCATGTTTTAACTACAATTGAACTAAATTAAACACAAAGGGAGTATCAATTCTCTGGACAGCAGAGTTTAAGAATTTTAGAGAAGCATGTTCCTTGTCTTCCAGCTTACTCCGTTCTGCTTACTACTAAATTGTTCAATATGCACACCAATTCCTCATTGAGAGTGAGCAGATTGGCTCTTGACTGGGTTGAATAGAAGCCTGTGTGCAAAATTCCCATTTGTACAATTTTATTCCAAGCAATTCCTTTTATATAACATTATCCTTCAAAGAGGAGACATTTCTGTCATTTTAAGCTCTTCAACTTTTTCTTTTGTACTTTAAAATAAACCTTTACTCTGAACTAATTTTAGATTTATAGATTTTTTTTAAATATCATAAAGAATTTCCAAAGTTTCCTTACTCAGCTTGAAACAGAAAACAGACATCAATGGAACAAGTCTTGATTTTCAGGTCAGGTCTTTTAGTGTCTGAGGATTGAAGGAGGGGACTTGAACTTGGGACCCCACCACTAGGCACAATGACATTAGCTGTGCTTAGCCATCAGCAAAGATACTTCCCTCTTCAGCAGGTAGCCGTGAACACAGACGCTCTCAACTGGCCAAAGTGTGGAGAATAAGAGCGCTCAGCCCTCAATGGGACATCTGTATCATCTGCTTCCAAGCCTCAGAGAATATCACAGATAGGGAGCAGAATGAATATAAGACACAGGCATTGGGAGAAAGTACCCCCAAACTATCTTCTGGATGAGGCACAGCCACTACATGCCTGAAATCCCCGCAGGTGTGGTTACTTGCACAAGATCTCCACTCTCAGGTCCTTCAGCTTTCATAGAGTAGGAGAAAAGGACTCACACGTTTCTCCATCTCACTGAAAAATTGCAGGCAGTTGATGGACACTGGGAAGAAAGTATTACTTTTTGGTCCTGTTTTTGTTTTTCCCTTTAGTGATGTTTCCACTGATCAGTAGTCCATGTTCTAGCAAGTAACTCCCACCTATGAAAACAATCCTGATTAAACTCAGTAGGTCAACAACAAAAAAAAGTGTTATCAAAGTAGGAGCAGGGCTTTGATGGGGAGAAGAAGGGTTTCCTCAACAGAGGAGAGAGACGGAAGAGTGAAGTGGGGGGTCAAACTCTGTCCACACATGTATAAAACTGTCAAAGAATTAAAAATGAAACCTAAAAGCCTAACATGGTGGTGCAAATCTTGAAACACAGCACTCAGTAAACACAGAGTCAGTTGGATCTCTGTGCTCATGGCCAATATAATCTACAGGGCAAGTTTCAAGTTAAGAGTGGATTCAGAACCATATACTGTTTAAGAATGAAATGCTCTGATATAAGAAAAGCAATAAAAATTGGTGAAACAATGCTGTGTTTGGGGGTTGCATATGCTAGTTTTAAATCAATTTTGTGCCAGTTCTCATAAACACAAAGTTATTGAAAAGTTATGGAGAAAATACTGTGCAAGTTACTCATTCCTTATCAGAAACAATTATGTCTATAAGTTCATGCTTTAGGTGTATGTACTTTTTCATTTTCCGGTGAATTAACAGAAAATTGCAAGACTTGAGACATCAACTAAAATCCAAGTGTTATATTAAATTGTTATGTCCTTCTTTTACCGTCCTTAATTTTGTGATGAACTTAGAAAAATTATGTAAGGAAAAAGAAGTGCAATACACAATTCCACTCACATTGTGGCTGACAATTTTGAGTGGCTACTATTATGACATTTAGCATCCAGGCTTTGTTAACTCTCCCACTTTATAATTCAGAATATGAAAGCAGAGGGAAGATAAATAAGTCTCCCAAGATTGTATGGGAAAATAGAAAAGCGATTACTTCAAGAATAGGCTTTCTGATGCCAGACCCATAGTATATGCTGCCCCATTATCAGGCTGTCTGCCTCTCACATCCATAATAGAACTCATAAAATTCAATACCATATTACTCCTTTTTACTAACCCCACAGACTAATATCACAGCGATAAACATGTTGCTCTTTAACTTTGTGTCATCTGAGTTTCATACTGAACAATAGATTGGAGACACTAATAATTCTGTCAGCAAAGGCAAATCATATTTGTTCTGATTCTTACTGGAAATTTATAGATTGGCTATGATAGTAAAGCATCTAGTCTGATATTTTTTTGTCAGTAAATTTTTTGTACTTTCATTGTATTACAATGAAAAGTCACAAATTTATTGTAGAATGACTTATTGAAAACAGAACCAAAATCTCTGATGTTGGGGGGATGCTGTAGACTTGAACGATTGGTAGCAGGAGTGAGGTGTTAGTTAAGGTTCTTAGTTACAAGCAGCAGAAACTGACTGTGATCATCACAAGCAGAAATAAAATTTGCTGGGAGATTATTAGGAGCTGAAAGTATTTATGATCAGTGGCCAGAACCAGGCTGATAAATACAACAGTTCAGAGGAGTAGAAAATATGTCATTTTGAGGAAGATGATCTGCATGTCCTCTTGCTCATCATTATTAGCGAGACGATTGCTCCCTCCTTTTAACTTTTGTCTTTTGTCCAAAATTCAGAATCCCAAGTGACTGGGTATTGATCAGCTAGCAGTTATTTGGTTGATGAAACCCAGACTTCTGCAATGGCAGTCCCCAGAATTAGGAATGCAGTTTAGCTTTCTGCCAACTGAGAATGAAAAGAGCAACATTGCGTGATAGGTCACATTTATAAAGACTTTATTTCCATGTGTAATTCTATATTGATTTTTTTAGAGATTAAAACCTCATGGCATGCTATTATTTTTGTGTTTAATGAAAAAGTCTGTCATGGAGACAGAATTTCAGAATTCCCAGAACATCTTGGGGTTTTCTAGCTCAGTCACATGTCCCATGAGAAACTAATTTCTAACAGAATCAAACTGATATTCATTTATTTTTCTTTTAAATAATAAAAGTAAGCATGTGTCTTTTAGATGTAGACAGACCAGGACTTGAATTCTTACCAATCTGTCCTACCTATGCAGGCTCTAACAGACTATCTTTGTGTAAAACTACCATTGTGTAAAACAGGAAAACCGGCAGTATTAACATTTGTGGGATTAATTATAATTCACATAAGGTGTGGAAACAGGTCTGGATAAATAATAAACAGTACAGTTTCTGTGAATCCTCACTATGATTATTTTCATCGCCAACATCATTGTGCTAGTGAGACATCCATATGCAACAACCTAATGTATTCCACCTCCCCCAGAGTGCCTTAGTACCAAGACTTTGCCCATTAAGGCAAAGGGAAGGCCAGGTTTTCAATGCAGGTGAGCTCTAGTCATCCATCCTGTATTTTTGGTTGTACTTATCTGCTCACATCCTTGGCAAAGATGTTTTTCCATCAACATAGCACTTCACAGTATCAACTTCTCAGTCAGTGGTATTGACTAGTAGACACATATATTCTGTATCAAGATAGAAAACCTGACCACTAAAAAGGGCATTCATCGGATAACGACAGAAGATAAGCAAGTATCAGATTCATGAACCTAATGAAGACAACAATTGTATGAAATTACCATTATGCAATATATGCTGAAATACACGGTGCTTTTCCTAAAATCTTTAGGAAATGTATTTGCAGTAAATTATATGCTCACTATGAAACTTTCTGAGAATTTGTACCTTTTCAACACTTGTATGCTTCATGGCTTTGTAAGCTCACTTCTGAATAATATAGTTTAAAGTTTTTCATTAATGAGAACTATGTGTTGTGGAATTTAAATTCATTTTGAGAACTTCAATTTTTCAAAAAAAATTACTGTAAGCTATTTAAGCAAAGTTAATGTATTCTGGGATGATTAAAATAGGCTGTTTAATTTAATAGTAAACAATGTTAAAATTCGATGACTCTGCTTTGTTTCAATGTACAAAGTCTGAAATCAAAACATCGACTCTAGACTGTGACAAATAATAAAACACACCAAGCTTCAAACAACTTTAATTTTTATTCACAGTAAGTAAACCACTAGATGGCACTACACAACTGCCATTTTTTTTCCCTAAGACTGACTATAGCGGGTCATAAAGGTAATCCAGGAATCTCAGTGATTGACGGAACAGTTGTCCTAAGCAGACGCATGTAGTCACCAGGTTCCCCAAGATAACGGTGTAAAGCACATGTGGGAAGCTGTCTGCTCCATAGGTTCCATGTACAGGGCAAGTAGCTAGATTTTAACACAAATAGTAAAAATGCAAATGAGCCTTGTGATTCAATTGGACTGATTTGAATTCCACTTAGAATCTACGATCTGACTAAGACAGTCTGGACTGTCTCCATACTTATGAAGAACTCAAAACTTATTGGGAAAAACGACAAAAGAAAGTGAAATAGAATCCCAAGAATGCCATTTTATGGGTTTTGAGCAATATGACTACTCTTATTTTTAATATTCATTTGTGCGTGTTCATGTGTCTCTCTGTGTGTATGTATGTGTGTTCGTGTGCATGTGTGCACATGCATGCTCACTCGCATCCTACAGCACACCTGAGCAGATCAGAGAACAACTTCTGAGAGTCGATTGTATCCTTCCACTGCGTGGTTCCCATGCATGGAAGTCGGGCTTACTGGTAGCGCCATTACCAATTGATGCATTTCACCACCTCCGACGTCACAGGGGCTAGTGGGTGAAGAGGATGTAAAACATGTTCCTTTCCTTAAGGTTGTCTGTCACTTAAGTCAATCTCCAGCCAGTGAGCCGAGCGTTAGTTGATTAAATTAGGCATGCAGTCTACTAACACAAAGCCGAAACTCCACATCTCAGGTAACGGCTGCAGTGTTTGTGATATCCTCTAGGAACAACCCACGAGCTTGTTGGAGACTGATGCATTTTCAGCCACAAAATGCATATTCAAAAGCCCGATGCCCTTAAGGCAGCACAATTTATTGCCTTGCCCTTGCATACTGTGTCCTGATGGGATAACAGTAAATGTCACCACTTGGTTGTCACGTCGTGGATTCTCAGGACTGGGGTCATACTGCAAGCTGGGATAGATGCTTACAAAATCAATGAGGAGACAAACACAGCCTATCGTGGACAAGCTTGGCTGATATTCTTTTTGTCTATCTTGACAGTCAACATCTTATTTGCCAATTATAAATTAAATTTCTTAAAATATAGTATCTCCATTAAATTTCCTCTTGTGAATTCAAAACAGAAAAGGCAATTAGCTAATAAGTGTTTTGAATTTAGACCTAAGTTGTGACTATATTATTTTCACTGTATTTCTAGCCAATATGTAAAGTAATACAAACTTAAGGTATAAAGTTTTAAGGAAAATACAAAAACATGCAAAGAAACAGACAACAGTCAACCACGATCGACCAGTATTATTACTATTATAATATATTATACACACATATATGTGATATATATATGTGTGTATATATATATATATATATATATATCGTGAATATGTAGATGTGTGTAAGACAGAGGGTGTGCCTACAGAGGCCAGAAGAGAGCATCAGATCCTTTGAAGTAGAAGTTACAAGTACTTGTGATGATGCTGGGTACTGAACTCAGGTTCTCTGAAAGAGCTACAAGCATTTGAACCCCTGAGCCACTGCACCAGCCTTTGAAATACTCTTCAATGGAAAAATAAATTTTAAAATTCTTTTGATGTTTGTACCCCCAGAAAGTTCTGGTTAATCCAAACTGGAAATGAACACCCATGAGTAAATGACATGATATACAAACTGCCCATCATGATGAATTGAAGAGTTCACCAAATATTAACAGCACTTACCACTAGCTGGTCCTCCCCTGACCATTGCTCTGGCAATGCCTTCCGGACAGGCCACGCATACCCATTGGGACAAAAGGACTCAGGCCAGGTTCCTTTCCCTGAACAAGCTCAAAGCATGAGCCATCCTCATTGTCCTGGTTTCATTTCTGTGCCGTGGTAAAAGACCCTTGCAAAAAGCAACTTGCACGAAGAAAGGTTTATTTGGCTTATGATTCCTGGTCACAGTCCACTGCTATGTAAGCCACAGAGTGGAGGCTCACTACATCCACAGTGAGGAGCAGAGACGAGCAACCTCCGCCATGCTGCCTGATTGCTTGCTTGCTGCTTGGCTTACTTTTCCTTCTGTCTCACACTGTTTAGGAACCGCAGCCCAGACAATAGAGCTGTTCACAATGCACTGTATCTTCCCTCACCAATGATCCAGAGCGTTCTCTACAGACACATCCCAGGTTAACCTATCTAGATAATTCTTCAATTGAGCGTCTCTTCTCAGGTGATTCTTGTTTGTAATAAGTGGGTAAAGACTAAACCGTACTCTCATCCTCACTTGTCATGAAGGATGGCATGAATGCCAGTCACTCCTCTAGTGTGTGTGTGTGTGTTTTTTTTTTACTTGATTCTTTTCCAGTTCTGTCCTCACACTCAGGCTTATCTTTGCAAAATGCACACATTAGCCGATTACTGCACTTCATGAGTGGTCAGTAGTATTTCATTACACTGCGTAACTAAAACTTTAAATTAAACTGAAAACTGAAAACCTGTAACTCGATTGATGAGAGCATCCAGCTCTTCCTGTGGTGGTTGACACTCTACCCACCAATTCTTTGGCATCGTTCCACTGAAGCCTAAGCATTGCACCTCTCCCCTTGAATCTGAGCCAAATTTAATGACTGGCATATCAATAAAATAGGAAGAAATGGTGTTAAAAGCCTTTGACATCAGGTCATATGAAGTAAGATTTCTTGAAATGCTTGGCAAGTGTCACACACTGCACCTTAAGCCCCACCACGCTGTGGAGAAATCTTTGTAAATTAATTTATGAACATACACTGCTCAGTAGCAGCAGAAACCAGGGCTGAGAGAAACTTTAATAAAAACCTAGATATTGAGTCTACACCCATTTTTCTAAGTTGCTATATATTACCCCAATATCCAATAAAGTGAATTTCTAGCTCTGGAATTTAATAAATGCACTTTAATAAGCAATGGAGAGCTGAAGATGAACTAAGGCATACTGTATTCATTGTTGGAGCCACATTTTTTCCTATTCCTTTGTGGCTACATACTCTTGCAAAACTCTTTGGTTGGCGACACCATTCCTTCATACAGCTATAGATAATTTGCTTAATAGTTAATTTTTGATGGTCATTTTTGTAATATTTGATTTTACTTACTTAGAAATGCTAATATGAAATCTTTTTGTATCTTTCAGCTCATTCCCATAGAAGAAAATTCTTAGAAATGTAATGATTGGGTCATAGAACATCATTCCTTTCAAATTTTTGCTATTTTGTGTGGGGGGAGGTGGGGGGGCGGGGGGGATGGGTGTGCATGTTGTAGTGCGGATGCAGAGGACAGAGGGACAATATGGTTATCTCCTTCCACCATGTGAGTCCCCGGGTTAAATTCAGGTAATCAGAATTGGTGGCAAGCATCTTTACACACTGAGCCATTTCAAAGCCCAGAATATTAGCACTTTAAAGCTGTCAAGATATTCAATATGACATTGTTCAAGTTCATCTTATCTTTCCAGTGAGTCGTTCTTATTAAGCTTTCGTCCTGTTTATCTTTCAATCTTTGGGTCTTGTTTGTAGGTTTTTGTTTAAGACTAAAGGACAGAATTCAACTGCTTTGCCAATAAAATCAATGTCTTGGGTAATATTGACCTGGTGTTTTTAAATGCTGAGAAGTTATAATTGCTGATTTTTTTTCGAGGCAGGGTTTCTCTGTAGCTTTGCAGCCTGTCCTGGAACTAGCTCTTTTAGACCAGGCTATCTTCAAACTCACAGATATCAGCCTGCCTCTGCTTCCCAAGTGTTGGGATTAAAAGCATGTACCGTCACCACCTCTCAGTTTATAATTGCTGATTTTATAAGCCATGCAGCTTGTTAAAATTATCTTCGTAAGATGCAGAGCCAGGCATCATTCTCTTATAAAGCAAAAGTTAGTAGTATTATTAAGTAACTATGTGCGGATGCATTTCCAGTAGATAATAGTAATCTTAGCAAGTGGCTGTTGAACTTTCCTTTGTATGTTACTGAGTAGTTTATATTTTTCTGTTGCAAAAAGAGGCCACTTGTTTTGTTGCCTGCTGCTCAGCCCCGGAATAACCACTCAAAACCATAGTATTTGCAATACTGTTTGGCCATTAGCTTAAGTGTATTTCTGACTAACTCATATCCTATACTGACCCATCTCTATTAAGCTGTGTATTTCCACATAGCTGTGGTTTACCAGGTAAAGTTCCAGCATCTGTCTCTGGCGGGGCTACATGGCTTCTCTCTAACTCTGCTTCCTTCTTCCAGCATTCAGTTTAGATTCGGTTTAGTTTCCCCCGCCTACCTCTATTCCGTGTGCAGGCCCAAGACAGTTCTTTATTAACCAATGGTATTCACAGCATACAGAGGGAAATCCCACACCATTTTTCTATTACATCAATTACTTTAGATCATTTGCCTTTTACCCTCTACGAGAAATATTGATCACAGCAGGTTCTCAAGGTGCGGTGGTCTATTATGAAGACTCATGAAGCAATAAAAAATAAACACTATCAGGAAATTCATTGTTGAACTTTGACTCAGACGCTTGAGAGTTACTGTCTTGAAGACGCTGCTGTACACACTAAGATGGCGACATTTAGCTCACAGAGAATTTTTCTCACCTCTGATGAGAGGTCTTAGACACCAGTTGCTAGTATCATCTTCACAGATGCCTGCCCCTACAGATCATGCTTGAGACACCTGTTAGAAGTGAGGATATAACTGTGGGCATATTTTTAGTAGAGGCACTAGCTCCTCTATGACAAGCATGATGGGTATGTAGCATGAGAAGAATAAGATTTTCAGGAGTTGGTTGGCATTCTACAAGGATGTCGGCATACTAAGTCCTAGCCTCTTCCAAGTGATATGCCAAGAAGCACTGAAAACTTCCCTGGATGCATACCTGATTTGAAAGAATCAGCCTTGGACATTTGCTAAATATGAACTACTAATTGACACTAGCCAAATAACCACAAATTACTCCATTTCATATCTAATTAAATATACTTATAAATACTGTCAGTGCCACACAGTCTGCATCTCTCCTGGAAATCTAGATCAAGATGAAGGAGAGAAGACAAAATAAAGAACAGGTTATAGCTTCTTTTATTTGGGGGTTCTGGAGCCACAAATAGAAGTTGAGATGAAAAAAGATAAGATCACAGTTTCTATCTGAGTTACTCTATTATAACGATAATCTGTATGATCAATGTTAGATAACTTTTAGCAATGAGACAGATGTCTCAAAAGATGATTTTTTTAGGTAGTATGTTTTGTTCATCCTTCTATATATATTCAGTAAGCTATTCATACGGAAAAAGCAACTAAAAATTCAAGAGTGTTTTTGGAACTCAGAAAGAACATGAGTCATTTTAGCCTTACTCCATATTGATGAGGAAGTGGTCAACCCATGATACGACTGCTCTATGCAGCATGCATATTAAGATACACAGGTAATAGAGTCATAGTATTTGTTCTTTGACTTCAAATACCAATTGGCAAGATATTATAGATAAAAGTCTCTCATTTCTCCAAAATGATAATATTTATTGAAATTATTTTTACATTGTTTTGTGGCTGTAGGATGACAAATCAACATTGTTAGTATATTCATAGGCTTGAGCAGCCATCACCAAAGTCAACATTGGGATGTTTTCACCACCCTATAAAGAAGTCCTCCACATATTAGCATTTAGTATCCATCTTCTTCACCCATTCAAATTCCAAAGAATCATTAATCAACTTTAGGTCAAATAGAATTGCCTCTTTTGGAAAATTAATATAAATGGAATTAAAAATCTGATTTTATGGCCCAGAGAAATCAGCTTCTAAATATTGTTGACATGCATAGATCTAGGCTGCTCCCATTCTTGTAAGGGAAGCTTCCTTTTGCAGTGGACAGCAGTTAATTCAGAGACTCATAACTACTCAAGGTGTTGGACATAAGTAACTGTGTGTTCTCAGCCTTATCTGGCACATAGTTATGACCTCAGAAAGGTCATAAAGGATCAGGGAACATTTTAGGAGAGGGTGTGAAAAGAATGTAGGAGCTGGAGGGTGGGCAGGTCTCTGAAATGCTGTTTTAGGAGCAGGTTGTAGTTTGGGGCTCATTTATTTCCATTTTGAATTTTATTTATCACTTCATCAGTTGATGGACATTTGGAGCTATTATGGGAAAATTTCTTGGAACAATCATAAGGGTTTGAGGGATATGTGCTTTTATTTCACCTGAATATAACAATGAATGTGTTATATGTTAACTCTATCCTTTTGAGCCAATACTAGACTCTTTCAAACACAACATCTGCAACAGCTTCTAATCACACCAGCAATACGTGAGGCTTCTGATGTCTATGGTGTGTTTTAATGACTGAACAAAATTGTGCTGGTGAGAGTGTGTTTATTAGGTCTTGTAATGAGGTGAGTATCTTCAACTTGTAATAAAAGAGATATTGGAATTCTCTCAGTTCATCAAGAAAAAGACTTCACTGTCCCCAAATTCCTAAACTGCAATCAGGGAGCAGTTTAGACAATCAACTCAGCTTAGATCGGAGGGAATCATGAAATTTTTTCACCTGTTTCCATTTGCAGCTTCTGTTTAGCAGCTTTGCTTAAATATGAATATACATAATACGTTTGTGTTGATAATGATTACCATGGGGGGTTGCACCATGGTGGTAATATCAAATTATTTATGAAAAGATGTGGGTTTTCTTTAAAGCTAAAACTAGAAGTCAAGTCCAGTGCAGACAACATTCCTACCCATAGGTTCTCAATTTCCAAGCAGATCATTGTGGGCACTTTGTAAAAGGACTTAATCAAGTGTCATTAATGACTTTGCACCCTTTGAAGGAGGAAATCAAGAAGATCATCCTATGGGCCAAGACATTATAAACCAATCTAAAAGGAGATATCTGTGTGTATTATAGATGGATATGAAAATTATAAGTTCATTTATCTAAAGAGATTACCTGTTCATGAGTCCTAATGAGGGATCCCATTTGGTGAGCATTTGGCTAATAACTCAGCAGCTGCGGAACATTATTGCTTATCCTAATTATTTCCGAGGAGATGTGATCTATATTCCACTAATATAAATGCAGGCAAGAAACAGATCTTGACGTTTCTAACTATTTAAAATTAACCACAGAATGTAGAAAGACAATGTTTACCTGTGGGCCACCTGCATTCCAAACATAATACTATGTCTATGTCATCAGTGGCAAGAAAGACTGGAGAATGAAACAATTAGATGGATAATTAAAGAAAAAGCGATCATCATCCCCTCTTCCTTTATCCTCTTTATCTCTTCAATTATCAGAAAATTAACATAGAATCTATTTTCTTTAAAAAATGAACTGTATGAGTAATTGCTTTAATTTTCTGCTTCCCTTTTCTGGAAATTCCTAGCACATGTGAATTCAATGAGGAAGACTATTTTTCTTTAACTATTGAGAAAAGTTAATTTAAAGATTTGATAAAATATCCATCTTTCCATGTGTATGGAAATATCTTTCCTTTTGAATGGAATAATTTAGGACTAGAAGTACCAACCTCTTAAGTTGCAAATACTCATGCATTTGTGCTTTGGGGCCAAAATTGAAATGAGAAACTATGATGGATTGGGATAGTTATAAACTCTGGAAAATAGGTTATATACTATATCATTTCATGTGGTTTTGCATGGTCTTGGGTAAACTAAATGATGTCATGATTAACTTTTGGAAGGTTCATGCTGAACTATTAAGACACGAAATGTGAAGATATCCTACAGGTTACTTTGCAAATGGTCACCCCCTCCACCCAACAAAATGATTGAACATGAAGTAAATACAGTAAGTTAAGGACAATGGAGAATTCATGTCAGGAGAAAAACAAATATTCATTCCATCTTTCCATCTTCTACTTTTGATCTAAGTTTACAGTTTGTGAAATAAAATGTAATTTGGAAAAGGAATGGGAAAGCACACTCTTGTTGCTTGAAAAAAATCTATCATTTAAATTCTGCTTTAGGTTCTACTATGTGTGCATGCACACGTGTGTATGAAGTAATAGCCACTCCACTGTGAATTTCACCTTCTTCAAAAACTATGATATTTTGTCATTTATCCACAAAATTGACTATTAGTTGTTTCTCCTTCTTAACAAGTGCCTTTTAACTTAGTGGCTGACTTGATTGATTTAGATATGATGTTCAGGCCATCAGTGTCCAAACAAGGAATTTTAAAAACTAGATAACACCAGCTACAGTGATCAGATGTTTATTTTGGGAAATTTTTTTCAGCTTTCCCATGGAATATTGGGTTTTCTGAATGTTTTTAATTGTTTGTTGTGAGTTTCACATTTTATTTTTTGTGATACGGACTTATGTAGACCAGGATGGCCTCCAAACTCACTATGTCACTAAAGCTGACTTTAAACTCCTGATCTTTCTAGCTTTCTCTACCTCCCAAGTTCTACCATCATAGGTGAATACTACCAAAGTCACAAAAAATTTCAATTATTCATGAATTCCGATAGACCATAGTTATATAGTTTTCAATGATCCCAGATATTAGAAACGAGTATAATCCATGGACCTATAAGGAAACCAAATTCTATTGTTCTCCTAAAGGAATTTAGCAACAAAATGACTGCTAACAACATTCTGTTACACTCATAGATCAGTGTCTTACTCAGCCATTATCAAAGAAGCTTCCTACTTCAGTAGGTGGGAAGTAATCTGCACATCTGGACCATGAGCAGAGAGACTTTGGAATACTCAGTCTTCAATGGGATGTCTACATCAAATCCCTCCCCTCGGGGATCAGGAAACTCTGTATAAGAGAAAGCAGAGCCGGGAGGTGGTGGCGCACGCCTTTAATCCCAGCACTCGGGAGGCAGAGGCAGACGGATCTCTGAGTTCGAGGCCAGCCTGGTCTACAAGAGCTAGTTCCAGGACAGGCTCTAAAAAAGCTGCAGAGAAACCCTGTCTCGAAAAACCAAAAAAAAAAAAAGGAAAAAAAAAAAGAGAGAAAGCAGAAAGACTGTAAGAGTCAGTGGGGATGGAAAAAGAGGTCTTCTAGACACGAAGAAGCCAACACATATATGAACACAGAGAGATTGTGGCAGCATGCTTACTTGCTTCTTGCATAGATCTAAGTCAGATGGGGTTTCAGTGCTGATGGGGAAAGAGAAACTAATCCCCATCCCTTCCCCTGATGCTATTTCCAATTGATAACTGCTTGTGACAGAGTCTCACTGACTCAGCATTTACAAACATAGGGACCAACTTTCTGCAGGTCAGCACTCCCATTCTGGGAATGGGATGCAGAGTCAGAAAAAAAGAGAGAGAAAAAGACTGCTTTTTCTTTTCTGGGGGATAAAGAATTTATTATTTTTGTTGCTTGTTCTACTCTATTCTTTTTGTTCTGTTCGTCTACACTGATGTTTCCACTCTCCTCCTTTCCTGATGACGTCCTTCTAGAATACTTCCTGGTGTCTTTCTTTGACATCTCTCCTTCTGCATCTTACAGCTTATTATCGCTAGCAAAATCTCTCATGCAGTATAAAAATTAAATCACAACGAATACAAGTAAAAGAAAGCATAGTGTCCGTATCCCTACATGACTAAACATTTTACATATTATAGGTAAAGGACAAGCTATCCCAAGAACCCACATACAATTGTGTCCAAGCAGCTTGTCAAAGTTTAGCAGAGTGCAAGCAAACAAGGTCTTTCTCTCAGCCATTTTGTTTTTGTTTTTGTTTTTATTTTACTTGCAGGCTGCCTTTTGTGATTGCAAAGAAAGAACTAATAATTTATTATTTATCTATAAAAGTAAACTCCTAAAAAGTCTTAAAAGAATCGTAAAATTAAACTTTTATGTATGAAAAACAACCAGTCAACTCTACTTTAAGTCCTCCAGGTGCATACCCACTCATCAACAGGTTTCTGTGTCAGCAACTGAGGGCAGAAATGGCACAAGCAAGCATCATCTTCAATCAGCAAAACCATCCTAACAAGAAGGCACATCAGCCAATAATAGCCGGCTGCTTTGCTCTCGTTCCTTAACCTTCTTGATTCATTCACTCAACCATGTGCCTTTCTAAACTTTAGATTGTCTCCCCAACTTTTTCACCTTAAAGCTATTAACTAAAACATCTTAACCTGACCTTATTAAACTCTACATGTCTAAATTCTTCCTAAGGGTGATGGTTGAATCATTAATCTTTCCAAGCAGCAATGCTTGGGAAAAAAGTCAATCACTATTATTTTAAGTACCAGTAACCCTGTCCAGTGAGGAGCTAGAAACTTCCTGAGAGTTTTAGTGCAGCCCATAGTTTATGAGGGATGTGGTGACCATGAAGGAAACAATTAGAGCATGAGGTCCTCAGGACATGTAGTCCTTTTTGCCTCTCCATGAGTTACAGTGTTGACGTTTGGTCCCCTCACATGGCCCCAGACACACATTGAGGGGCAGGCAGTAGATGGCCAACAATTAACTCAACAATATTTTTGGAGGTTTTTTTTTTTGCCTCACAATACTTTGTCATTTGGATGTTTTACTATTTTTCTTCTTTGTCTTTTCTTTTCTTTTTTTGTTTCAACCTTACAAATCTTTTGCTTACATATTATGGCTTATAATTATGGTTTTGTTTTTATGGGTTCTCTGTGTATATGAATATGTGTGTCTGAGTTTGGATGTGTTGCTTGCACTTTTTCTTTGACTTTTTTTCCTGTTTGTTTGTTTATCTGATTCTTGTTTATTTGTTTTTATTTTTATAATTATTATTAATTATTTCAAAGACTGTGTCCTAATGAGAGACAGAGACAGACGGGGGGTGGCTATGAATTTGGGTTGGTGGGCAAAATGGAGAAGATCAGAAAGGAGTTGGGGGATTAGGATTAGGAAAGCCTAATCAGAATATATTGCATGAAAAACAATCTATGTTCAATTTAAAAAAGAAAAAAATCAGTATAATCCAGAATACTGCTTCCCTGGGGAGATCTTTAATGGATTTTTCTAGGGCTTTAAAACTGAAAGAGTAAGCCATCTGAAGAGTAAAATAATGGGTAAATAATGTGTGAAGAATACATAGCGGCCCCATTTATGTCTAGTGATTTCACTCCCAAGGCAAGCTGCAGCAGAATAACAGTGGGGCCATCCCCACGCAAATCCATCAGGGTGCTGAGCCAGGATCACCAGAGATCCCAGATTTGTCCAGAAACATCTGAATGCTTTTATGAACTCTCATCAACCACCAACGATTAAAATTAATTAATAGACTCTCAGGATACATTTCCAAGATGGACGTTTGTCCTTTTTATCTACATAAAGCTGTATAATTGATTTCAATGCCTTTCATGTTAAGCATCATTAACTCACGACACTCAAGGACAAATCCTTTAGGCAAGCTAATACATACAACTGTGAGCATTCTACGGAGATAATTACACAGGTAGCCATGGGCAAGACAATTTGTCATGACAGCACTGAGGCTGACCTCAGATTGGACCTGGTTACTGAGAAAATTATTGAAATGGAGGATAGTGATAGAAGATAATAAAGAACATAAGAGTTATATGCAAACTAAAGATCTTGATTTATGATGCTATCCTTGAGTAATCAAATGAGAGTGATCATTAAGTAATTATAAATGATAATCTTCAGTCAACAAATTATAATGATACATTGTAGAAAGATCTAATTTATGGGAGAGAAAATAGATATATTCATAGTTTCAAATGATATAATCTAATTATTACATTGGGAACCAGAATGTTAGTACATTTGCTTAACTGAAAATTAGAGTTCAGCTTTGCGAACTCACTGGCCTGTTGGAATGTTTCAAATATGCCAGGTCGTGTCCCATGCTCCAAATTTTGCCTGCAGCAGCCTCTGTCTGAAAAAGGTTGTTACTCGATTTTCCACATTGCTTGGCTTCCTTGTCTTGTGGGTGTTGGCTTCAACGTCATCCTCTCAGGCAAGTGTTTTCTGACGCCAACCACCTAACTCAAAATCGTCCACATGAGTGTCTTTTATTTTCTGCATCACATAGTGTTTATTTCCTTCCCAGAACTTATCACAACCCATATGACATTGTTTAATTTCGTCATTGTTTATGCTTGCTTCTGTTTTTATCATTCCTTTCTTGTCTGTCATTTCTAACATTCTTCAGCCTCTACATGTTCCTCAAGCACTGTTAAAACTTTAGCATGCAGGGGTCCATTGCAGAGCTGAAAATAAAAAAATAAAATAAAACCCTCCTCCAGATGTTGACAACATGAAAGTACATATGCCAGCCTGGCTTTTTATCTCATTTCTATCTGAGCTGAAAGAAGCTTGACAATGTTAAGGTAGACTAGTTAGGCATATATCTTCAAGTAGAACATGCTTCTGTCTCATGAAGCAGCAGGGACAAGGGTGCTATTTTAAGTTAACAGAATGGAAAGAGAATAGCTAGAGAAACTCTGACACCACAACTGGTCCCATGCCCAGGGACCCACAGTCATCTAGATGGTTGAGCAGCCCCAAGGACTAGCCACCACAGATGTCCAAGGACCTGACCTTCAAATGGTAAGCATCATCTCTGCCGTAAGTGTATGGAAGAACAGCCTTGTCTCTTTGAAGATCTTGATTCAGCACAATACAGGATATTTATAAATGTTTTTTCATCCTAGAAGTGTCTGTTACAGATATGTAATCATAAACACTAACGTATCACTTTCCAGGGAGCTTGTGGACCAGCAGTACAATGTGCTTATAAATAATTAGTAGCTGCACACATTGAGACATGCCATGATAGAGTATATTGGAACAAAAGAAAGGACTAAAGCTGAACTGACCTTAGAGTCAGGCCAGGAAACACAAAGAGTTTACCATTATTATTGTAGAATTTCAAAGGAAAAGACTAAAGATGATTTGACCTTAGAGTAAGGCCAAAAGACACAAAGAGTTTACCAAATTATTGTAGAATTTCAAAGTGCAATGTTTCCAGACCAAATAATATTATCTTTACATTTCTAATTAATATGATAAATATATATTAAAACTTTTACTGTTCATCACTGAAAATCTGATTCTCTGTGATATTTTTTAAATAGGCTATGCTATTAATTATAGAATGTGAATGTGAAAAGCATGAAGTAGATTTATTTTTTTAATTGAACTCATTCCACAAGGCCAAAGCCTACATTTTAGAATAATAAAAAAATTTTAATAGTACTTATTCAGCATGTTGCACAGTCATTTATGAAATATACACCTGTCCAAGTAAATACACTCAGTTTTTTAATTAAATGTTAATTACATTGAGAGTTTTTAAGTACTCCTCAAAAGGGAGAGGACAATACAGTTTATTCTGACTGATAAAATGATCTATAAATGTCAAAAACCTTAATTTTCAGTTGCCTACTAGACCTAAGAAGAGATAAGATGTCTTGGTAGTTTCTGAATAATAAGCAATAATTATTAAACACCAAGCCATATGCACTGTAGTAAGGGTAATACATAAAATCAATAAGGTAACAGAAAAGTAAGTAGCAGAAGAGGTAACCATACTCAACTTTGTGACAGAGCTGTGCTGCCCACAGCTTTGTGGTGTTTACACTGACTTAGCAGCAAAGGCTAGAAAGCAGGTAATCAAATGGAAAAGGCTACAAGAGATACATGGCAGAAAAGGAGGTATAGGATTTAAGGGAAGGACATACTGAAAAAGAAATGTTGGACACTGTATGGCAGATCTCAAGAGCGCTGTATATCTTTAATTGGTTGGGAATCCAAAGGGTTCTTATGTATGATAGATAGCAATCCGACAATTTATTGAGTAAATAAAACTATTAACAAACTAAAAAAAAAAAGAACTTTTAATGAACCATAGCTATATTTTCTAAGAAAAAAGTGATGCTGTTTTTGTAAATATCTTTACTATTCACCAAATGGAAAAAGTTGAAGTTTGGCATATGTCTTTGTATTTGAGCAACATTTTTAGTGTCTGGATGAGGCAAACATTAGTAAAAATCTGGCTCTTACAGATAATGGAGTTGAGAAAATGAAAAGGACCATAAATAATCATGATTATTTCAAATGGTTTTTACAGATATTTGTCTGCAATTACAGATACTCCAGAACTCTACAAGTGATACTTCTTTAAAGTTTAGTCTCGACATAAAATCAGAAAAATTTAATAAGTTTTGTACTACTAAATTAAAATGCATTGTACATTCTTTTGTTTTAATACATTATTAATTTTTAATAATTTTTAAACTGAAAGCCCAAGTCATTCAGAAAATATTGGGCTACTGAATTCTGTTTATCTACTAAATATTGCAATATTTCATTATAGATTATTTACCAAAGCTGTCTATATTATAACCACCCATCTCATCAAAAAATCCTTTACCTTGTAAGAGAGCATCCAGTGCAGTGGTTACAGATTTTGAAAATTCTGAATTCCATGTACATTCATTATTTGAGAGTTCATGAATATTTGCCGTTATTCTTCTCATTATTTATTTTTGAAAAATAGGCTTCCAAGCATCCAGATCTGGACAATCACTGTAATACAACCGGAAAATACAGCTAACTGGGATCTCTTCAGTGTATAACTCAAACAGTGGTCCACGTTCTTTACCTCAAGGGATTTGTGTGTGTCCCACTTCATTTTACAGAATATTGAAAAGTTATCATTTGTGCAGGGGTTTCAGTCCTTGCCCATGTCCTTGAGGTAGGTGGTCCTACGTTTATCTGCCTTTTCTTGCTAGAGTGTGCTAGCAATAAGAGGGTCACCTTAACCCTGAGGACAAATTCTTCAGAAGCAAGGAAGCCTGAGTGACAGCAAATTAATGATGTGAACATCTATAAACTTAAGGCAGAATCAATAAATGAGCATTTTGTTTGTTTGCTTTCATTAGCTTGTTTTTCATAGGAATCATGTTAATTTCAAAAGTGAATACTTTTATGAGAGCATAATATAGAATATAGCTTGTATTCTCTATTTTTGAAATAGTATTTTCATTATACATATCTATATTTGAAATAATTACTAGTAAATTATATTTGGGGCACATTGACTTAAAATTTTCAATAACTCCTTTTCTATGTTAGTATATACAGACATTTTCAGGTGTTAAGTACAGATCCATTCTCCATAGAAGTGCAATTCATTACACAGTGGAACATACTTTAAAAAATTTATTTGATAGATAAAAATTTCTCAAATATAAATGCCGTTATAAGAAGCACTAAAATGAAACTATTTGCAAACACGATAAAAGTATTCTTAAAATTTCTCACTTGTGTCATATAAGCATTAATGAATGCAACAACTTTCCTCTTTTATAGCCAGTTATTGTCCTTCTGATTAAACTAGGAGGTCTATTTAATTGAGGAACTTATGCTCTCTGACATCGTGGCTGATTCTGCCTGTGTCAGCTCATAGTCCCCTATGGGATGCTGAATTGCACTTTTCCCCCATCTCTGAGGGCATTGAATGTCTATTATTGTTCTTCTTCTGGCCTAGAACCTTACTCCTCTCCCTCCATAACTGACTGTAGGCAGATCTTTTCAGTCTTGGATTTCTAGTTAAGCTATTCAGATACTAGGCTCTGAAAGACAGACTCAGGAGGGGGCTGGCTTATGCACAGGAGAAACGAGAACTAGGCATTTAATACCTGAGATGGTCACTGGGTAGCTAGCCTTATACCCAAGAGAGATATGCAAATTTTCAGAGAGTCTGTAGAAGTTGAGATGAAAACAGATGGGAAACTTTCCCAGAATCCCTCACTAAAGACACACCCTTCCCAAGACACTCTTCCCCCACGCTGTGCCTTGGAGCTCTTCTGCAGCTTTTCTGTGCTTATTCCCTTCTCTGGCTCAGAGTCCTCATCCTCTCCACACTACCTGCTCTATTCAATGTGCACGACACGATCTTACCATGCAATACTGTGATGTCACTTAAAAGCAGCAACAGATATAATGCTGTGTGGAGTGTAGATATAGCTCATGACCCCTTGAAAAAGTGAGCAAATAGGAAATAGGACTCCATATTGTACAGTCTTTATTACATAGGTCGGGGAACAAATGACATTTACATACAAAACATGCATAAGGAAATGAAGTCTGAAGAGTCACACAGAAAAATATTGATAGTACTTGCCTCTGTGTTGTGGCAATTTAAAAAAAAATATTTTCTATTTTCCGATCAGTTATTTTCTGTGAACAAGATTTATTTTCAACTTGACAAACATAAATATATAGAGGTATAAAACAGAAAAATATATATATATATATATATATATAGAGAGAGAGAGAGAGGTATAAAACAATTGTCTGTGTCAGTTCCGACTAAAGAATCAAAATTATCTTTCACCCCTCCTCCTCTTCTGCCCTCCCTTCTCTCACCCCCACCCCGACTCCCAACTTTCTCAGGGATCTTGTCTATTTCCCCTTCTCAGGGGATCCATGTATGTCTCTCTTAGGGTTCTTCGTGTTACCTAGCTTCTCTGGAGTCATGGACTATAAACTGGTTATCATTCTTTACATCTAATATCCACTTATGAGTGAGTACATACTATGTCTTTTTGGTCTGGGTTACCTCACTTGGGTTTTTGTTTGTTTGTTTGCTTGCTTGCTTGCTTGCTTGTTTTTTGTTGTTCCATCTATTTGCCTGCAAATTTCAAGATGTTGGAGTGGGGAGGACTACATGAGGGAACAGGATGGTCGAGATGGGGGAAGGACAGAGAGGGGGAGCAAGGAAAGAGATGTCTTGATTGAGGGAGTCATTAGGGAGAAACCCGGCACTAAGGAATTTCCCAGGAATCCACAAGAATGACCCCAACTAAGACCCTAAGCTATAGTGGAGAGGATACCTAAACTGGCCTTCCCCTGTAATCAGACTCATGACCACCTTAACTGTCATCATAGAACCTTCATCCAGCAACTGATGGAAGCAGATGCAGAGATCCACAGCAAAGCACTGGGCTGAGCTCCCAAAGTCCAGTCGAAGAGAGGGAGGAGTGATAATATGAGCATACGGTTCAAGACCCACAGAAACTGCTGATCTGAGCTAGTGGGAAGTCACTGACTCCTGACTGACAGCTGAGGAGCCTGCATAAGACCAAACTAGGCCCTCTGAATGTGGGCAACAATTGATTGGGGGCAATCTGTGGGTCCACTGGCAGTGAGACCAGGATTTATCTCTAGTGCATGAACGGGCCCGTTTCCTTAGGAAAGACACTTTGCTCAGCCTAGATATAGGGTGGAGGGCTTTGGTCCTGCCTCAAAGTGATATGCTAGACTTTCTTGACTCCCCATGGAAAACCTTACCCTCTCTGAGGAGTGGATGGGGTGGGGTGGGAGGAAGGAAGGGGGAGCAGGAAGAGGGGAGAGGGGAGGGAGTGGGAATTGGGATTAGTATGTAAAATGAGAAAAGAATGTTCAACAAAATTGGCTTGGAGAGGGGCGGAGTGGGGGTATGGGTGGAAGGGAGGGGAGGGAAGGGGGAGGAGAAGGGGAGGAGATGGAAATTTTTAATAAAAAAATGAGAAAAAAAAAGAAAAAAAAAGCTTAAAGTCAAGCATCCGCATGTAAGATAAAATATATGATGATTATCCTATGGGCCTGGGTTACCTTGTTCAGAATGATGGTTTCTAACTCCATTCATTCAGCTGCAAATTTCATTATTCTTGAGAGCTGAATAATACTATATTGTAAAAAAATAAAATTAATTAATTTTAAAAAGCTATCTTTCACTTTACAGCTCAAGGAAGTATTAAAACTGGTAAAAAAAAAATATGCCTTCTCCAAGAAGCAAGCAAACAAATGTCATCAGGAAAAGCCTCTACTCGCATTCATCCCTGGATACCGGTTATAGAGGCATCTTACAGAGCAGTGAGCATATTGCCATTTGCTCCCATAAAACAAAAGGGCTGTGCCGGGATCATGATTCCAGTTGACAGCGAGAGATTAGACAACAGTTCTTTTCATCTTCAAGCAAAAACGTGCCTCTGTGAGAGGATTGGGCAGGATACTCATCTTCGAAAATCTTGCTCAATCGGTAGGCTTCCTCCAATCCTCTGGGCGGTGATTCAGATTTACTCTTGACAATGGTTGAGACATGAAGGCTCATCATTCAGTGAGAGCCACTTTGTGTTGTCAGAAGCTCCAGGCCTCTGGCAAGACTCAACATTAAAGGGACAGGAGCATCCACAGGGAAAGCAAGTCATCTGGGAATAACTAGGGAGTCTCGGGAGGGAGTGCCACTGGGCACAACCTGGCTGGGAGTTTCCCAGCTTCCTTAAGAACCCATCCCAGGCCAAAGGGACGCTGTCTCTTTCATGGATTTCCCCACATGGCCTGGTTTTTCCTGATTGATTGCAGGTTGTCCTAAGTTTTAGTGTGTTTGAGTACCACTTCCTGATTTTAACAAAATAACTTTAGTGTGGAAAGACATGAAGCAGCTGATTTTATTTTGTTAACTGCTCAAGAGGAAAAGAGGAGCAACATGCCATTGCATCTCCACTAAAATCACAGGTAAGTAACTCAGAGGTCGTAGGCCAGTGTGGGTTTCAGCAACTTGAAATGAAGTTCAAGGGTACGTGAAACAACTTCTTACCTGGAAGGAAGCAAATTACACTTCAGGAAGGCAGTGACCATGCATGGTACGTAACTGAAGGAGAGAATGCAGGGAGAAAGCAACTGTCTTCTTGCTGGCAAAATCAATGCCTTCTCTCTGAGATAATTTATGATAACAGATTGCAAGGCATGCCTAGGAAAAGTGGTAAGGATGTGACTTCACAGGCGCAGACATCAGTTTTGTGGTTGAAGAGTTAATGTTAAGAACTGGATGCTTTAATAAATCTGGGCAAATGATCTCTATTTGACCAAATCTTTTTATCCGCACAATTTTCATTGTTATTTTATTATTTTACAATGTATTTCAAAAACTGCCATTATAGTTGTCTTGGCTCCTCTGAGAGTCCTGGAATAAAGGAACACCTAGACACACACAGATATCAATCTGATCGAATCTTATCAGCAACGTGCTTTATACATATCTGGAGTTAGTGCTGTATTTTCTATGTCAAGGGTACTTCGCATCTAGTCACCAGTGTTTGGCTTGGTTACTTCTTATTCACTGGGGGGACTTTTCCTCCCTTTGGGTGTTTACCACAAACTAGTATTGCTTGGGGAATCCCTGAATCCCATATTAATATTTAATTTCAACTGGTGAGCCTAAAAGCTATTCGCACATACTAGAAACTGGACCTTTAAAGAAGCTATTGAAGTGTTTATATGTTCTTCAGGGCCTGGTAACTACTGGCATAATTCATATAACACATTACTATTTTTCTCACCATTTCACCCCCAAATCGATCAGTGGCTTTCGTCTTCCTCTCTGCGTGTTATCACGTTCTGCGCATTGGAGAGATAAGGAAAGAGAGCCTACCTGGAGTTTTCCTGTGCGAGCTGAGAGTGAGACAGAGAAATGAAGAACCTCAGAGGCCGGAAATCTCCCTCCCACATTCCAGGGTATTGCATAGCATATGTTCATTGCCTTAGACAAACCAGACCTGGTTGACCCACTTTAGAGGATGAGAATAAAGCTGGACAAACCCTACAAAGTCAGACAGCATCAGGACAGGGACAACACGCACATCAAACTTCTCCGGCTTAGCTACAAAGCACTACAAACTCTACTATTTCTGTGTTTTCTGTCAACCATAAAGAAGAAAAGTTGTGGGCTACAATTCACAACAAATAAACAAGAGCACACATGCACAAACTTAACAAGAATATCTCTTCCCACTCCCCTCTATAACTTAAATAAAATGAGTTATAGTCTCCAGAAAAAGTCACAAACAAGGGGCTAGTCAAAATGAACAATGGTAAATTAAAAAATGAAGGACGTGGTTGTTCCTTAGGTGCTACAACAGCAAGAATTATAGTTCTCTTAAGATCGCTACATCCTAAACCTTCTGACCCAACAGAAATGTTATCATATGTGGTTTAAGGTACTCTGTGGAAATGATTCAGTTGAAGGTGTATTGTGGGATAATAGTGTTACAAGGATTATTATATGTTGGGAGCAGTAAGACCCCAGATCCTGAATTTCTTGTAATCCCCTGATCTAAGTGCCTACAGCTGCTCTGAGAACAAGACCTTCAGGAGTTCCTAATGGCAGGAGAGTGGTTTCTGGTTGGTTTGGCTGGGGCGTGGCTATCTCTATATAATCTGCCCTTGAACACAATAAAGGGGGCATTCTTGGGGAATTCAAAGATGACCCGTGTCGCTGTCTCTCTGTTTGTGCGTGTCTGTGTATTTTAACCTCCAGCTCCTTGCCCGAAGCTCGGTAACAGGGTTCAAGCGCACGGAGCGCAGACACAGGGGTGCGGTGCGTGGCACTTATAAGAGGGAAACAGGAAAAGCAAGGTATTACAGACATGTATCAATATTCTTTGATGTTTGGAAGAGGCATTCAAGATTTCTATGGAACTACAAAAGGAGCTAACATTGGTTCTAATTCTTTTTTTTTTTTTTTTTTTTTTGGTTTTTTTTCGAGACAGGGTTTCTCTGTAGCTTTGGAGCCTGTCCTGGAACTAGCTCTTGTAGACCAGGCTGGTCTCAAACTCACAGAGATCCGCCTGCCTCTGCCTCCCGAGTGCTGGGATTAAAGGCGTGCGCCACCGCCGCCCGGCTTGGTTCTAATTCTTAAGGATCACTTCTGATATCCAAAACTGTAACAGAAAAAAAAAAAATACGTTGTCTTAAGCCAGTAAGTTTCTTATCATATATACAGCAACTACAGATAATGAATAGAAACATTCCTCAAAAACAACTCAGAGTGAAAAGGTTGGTTCTGTTGTTGTTTCAACCTGATTCAACATAGTCAAGGGCCACTTGTGTGACGTTGATCATGTGTGATTACTGGTTGTTAATCACATGGGAACTGTAAGACAGTCAACAAGACTGTTATCTGTGAAATTATTCGACAATGGCAAGCCACCAAAAGTAACGTTCTAATAGCTCCCAAGAACAAGAAAAAACTATCATAAAACGATGCAGTACATAAGCTTTAAAAAGTAATGATACCATCAGATATAAAATTCCAGTGTGTCCTACATTCTACAACAAGATGCAAATAAGGATATCATGAAAGAGTGTATGGCAGGGCTAGATTTAGAACATTAGGATACACTCCATTAGAGAAAACTGATTTCCCCTTTTCCACTAGGTATCAATGCAAGTAGGTTCCTGGTTAGGGGTGAGGCTTGTGTCTACTTCCCGTTCTCAGTGCTGGGATTTTGTCTGGTTTGAATCTGCACATGTCTTATAGGTGCTGTCACGGTCTTTGAATTCACATGTGTATCCGTTCTGTTGTATCTGGATAGCAGCTTCCTTGGAATCAGCTACCATCTCTGACTCTTACAGTCTTTCTGCCCTCTCTTCTACATAGACCCACCAAATTCTCTCACTGTACATTGTCCAGTTTGTCTCTCTGTTAACTCCCATCTCCTGCAAGAAGAGGCTTCTCTAATGAGAGCTGAACAATTCTCTCATCTGTGGGCACAGGAATATACCATTAGTAGTCATTTATTGTCATAACCTTTTAACAGAATAATAATTGTAGGTTTCCCCTGGGACACAAGACTTACCTAGTTTCACACTCTTGGTCACTTTAGTAAAGTCAAATATAGATTCCAGCTCATAGAGTCAGCCTTAAATCCATTTTTTTAAAAAATGGTTGGTTACTTCCATATTTGTGCCACTTTTACACCAATATATCTTGCAGGTAGGTTTCTGTTGTAGGTAGCAGGCTTTGTAGCTGGGTAATAGTGGTGATTACTTTTCTCCTCCGGTAGGTAGCATGAAAAGTATCTTCCATCACCATGAATTCTTGTCAGTAGGGATGAAGTTTCTATTTGGGCCTATGTTCAATGACATAAGTAATCTGTGTCTTCAGAAACAAGGACTCACCATCAGGTTATTAAGAGTAACCAATAATCTTGGCAATAACCTGTGATGGTTGGTTTGAGGGTAGTGTATGGGACCCATCTGGTCAATGAATCAAAAAGATGGACCCATTCCTAGCACTGAAGATATCACTTGGTGCAATATAATGTCTAATTAGGGTATTGTGTACCTCATTAGATGGTGTCTCCATAAATTCCCTTCATATATATATGTATATATATATATATATATGTGTGTGTGTGTGTGTGTGTATGTATGTATAATGTGTGTGTGAAATATATACAGCATCTTAAATAAGTATATATATTTAAAAGAGGCTAAAAAAGGTATCTGACTCCTGGAGATGGTGTTACAAAGATTGTGAGCTGTCCAGTTTGAGTGCTGGAAACTGAATGGGTCCCTGTGGAAAAGCAGTACATGCTCTTTAATTGTAGCGCCTTCTCTCTGGCTCCTTGGTCTTGCCATTTTTAGACTTCTCCACGGGAGAAGCTGGAGTGCTTCTATTTTTCATAAATGTGTTCTTATGAATAGCTTTGCACATGAGTCTATCTGCATCCTTAATTATTCATTGCACGTTTTAAGAGAAGACAGACTATATCAAAGGCTATGAACACTGGAAAATATCTTGATAAATATGACTTCTTAAATGAAGGGAAATAGTAGTCGTGGTTGTTTCTGATACCAAGAAAATTGGCTAATTTTTCTGCATCTGTATGCTTCCTTGAATTGTTTGATTTTCCTTGTATAATGAATGTCTGACATATATTAGAAATATAAATTTAAAAGAGCAAGCAAGTTCCTAAACAATCTTAAGGTACTCTCAACTCTTACTTCTTCCTTAAGGCCCTTATTGATTTTCCCAGAAAAGAAAGTCTGCAAATCCACAGATGTTACAACTCTGATCCTTCACATATTGGGCTCTTTTGGTTTTCATTAAAATAATAGTAAATTGAGGATAGACATTGTAAGATGTTCGTTTATTTCTCGACTCATTTAAGCATAATAAATGTGTGAGCAGAACATTCAAAGCAAAATGGTAAAGCAACAGCATCAAAATACATTTTCCCTATTACATAAAACATACATAAATACTGTGAATTTTAGCCACACCTTTATACTGTTGAGCACCAGAACTTATTGTTCCTATATAACTGTGCCTGGGTACTTCTCTGTCCTTCTTCTCTCTTTTCTCCTTTAACCCCTCCAGACTGTTGTAGTTACTGCTCTATATTGAGACCAATTATTTTTATGGCATCCTCATGAGAACATACCATGTTTGTTTTTAAAAAGTAAGTACAAAGAAATGAACATTTTAATTGCCTTGATTTGAGTGCACATTGTATGCAGGTATACATGTCATATACATGTACACTTATCAAATGTTGATAAAAATCTATGACAGTTGTGGTGGACAGTCTATGTAATCTCAACGCTTGCAAGGTTGAGACAAGAGGATCGTGAGTTCAAGGCTAACCCTGGACTGCAGAGGTTGATGTTATCTCACACATAATTTTAAATTTTAAAAAATGTGTAGAATTGGGTGTGATGATTCACACAATGTAATCCTAGCAAAGGCAAGAGGGTTGCTATGAGTTCGAGGCCAATATGGACCAAATAGTAAATCTGAAGCCAGCCTGGGCTGTGGAATGAGACTTTGTCTTGGAAAAAAAAAATGAACAAGAAAAAAAAATTGAGGAGACGTACTAACTACCCCATTCATCTGTAATATATCATACAGATGAATGGAAATATCACATCATGCCACATAACTGTGTGTAATTTAGATGATACTATTTGAAGAAACATAGTTCTTGGGAAATGCCTGGGGCCTCATCATAGCTCAGTAGTTTTGATGGGACTCGACTCGACTACTGTTTCACATTCGACTCTGCAGCAGATGAGCCCTCTTGTAAATGGCAGAGAGAGGCAGAGCAAGGCACCAATGTCCTTAACACTGATGTCTACTAGAGCTATTCTTTTTTTAAAAAAAACTTATTTATTATGTGTACAGCATTCCTTCCATGCCAGGTCTCATTATAGATGGTTGTGAGCCACCATGTGGTTGCTGGGAATTGAACTCAGAACCTCTGGAAGAGCAGTCAGTGCTCTTAACCACTGAGCCATCTCTCCAGCCAGTAGAGCTATTCTTATATGTGTACACGCTAGATATGGCTCTATTATCACTGTCCATTGCCAATGCCTTGCTAACCAGAACAACGTAGGGAATAAGGAAATAAGATCTCCCAATCCAATTGTCCTCCTTATTCCTCTGAATTCTTACTGCCTCCGAAACATGGGAGTTTCAGCAGCGCGTAACTCAGGTGACTATCCCATCCTGCAGAGCAGAGTCTTACAGCTTTCCCATCAGCGACAATTCCTATTCTTCATATTCCATAGTTGTTTTGGAGACTGCTAATCTCCTGTAATTCACAGTGGCTTAAAAAACTATTCTTTGAAATTTTTCCTCACTCTGATGCATAATGTAGGGATTAATAGCTTGCATATAGATGACAACCTAGGAGTGAAAAGATACTCCACCTTCTCCAAAGGAAGGCTGACCTAGTTAGGAGTCATGGTAAAATGAGATCAATACGGGGTGTGGGCAGATAGAAGTATCCAGGAAGGGTCTGAGTCACAACTGAATTTAAGAGAACAAGAGCATTAAATAATTACACTCTCATAAAAGAGGCAGGGTAAATGGCAACATAGGAGAAGCAGCCTAAATGAGAAAACAGGGGCAACTTAATACTCTACTGGAAATCTCACACCCCTAAACTTTGCCCTGCATGGATGACTGCTTTGGGCGAGAACACTGACCAGCACTCTGAAATGCAAATGCACTGGGCTGTCTTGCAGGCAGGCTTAATGTGTGCGTAGCAGAGAACACCGGGATATAGGTTAGTGGGAGGCGAACCTAGAACAGAGAACTAGCTGTGGTCCCCAGGGAAAGACTACAAAAAGAAACTGTGCTTTACTGAAACACTTGCTCCCCAAGCAGGGAGAATTAAAGCAGAAAAGTGATTCTAGAAGAAGGTATAGATGAAATGGCGTCATCTTTTGTCTTGGAGGAGCTATTAGTAAACCAGGTACTTCAAACAAAAATTGATTTAATAACACCTGACATAGCGGCTGGCATCAAGCTTCTACAGAAAACTATTAAACAATATAATCTGCATAACTGTATTATAAAGAAAACTATTAAACAATGTAATCTTCATAACTGTATTATAACTCTTTATGCATGCAGTCCTTACAACCATGTAAGCTATATGCTACTATTATTCCCCTTTAACTAATGAGCAACCCTCCTTGAGTCTTGAGGAGGTCACATTAATATTCTATTTTTTTTCGATCACCCAAAACCAGTTTCTAATTACAGTGGATGAACCATTACTCTTCTATAGTAAAACTATATTGTTACCCTTTCCTTGTTGCCCTTATAACTCATTAAAAAAAATTAACAGCAATCCCAGTTTTCCTTGGGATGGTCCTCTCCACGGCAGAGTGCCCCTTGCCTGTGATATTCGACTACCTTCAGAACAACTTTAGAAACAAACGCCTCAAGTTTATAGAAAAGATGTTAATGAATAGGAGGGTTAAAAGATCCCCCAACCACTGGGCAGTGGTGGCACATGCCTTTAATCCCAGGACTCAGGAGGCAGAGGCAGGTGGATCTCTGTGAGTTCAAGGCCAGCCTGGTCTACAGAGAGTGTTCCATGGATAGGCTCCAAAGCAACACAAAGAAATCCTGTTTCCAGGAAAAAAGAAAGAAAGAAAGAAAGAGAGAGAGAGAGAGAGAGAAAGAGAGAGAGAGAGAGAGAGAGAGAGAGAGAGAGAGAGAGAGGAAGGAAGGAAGGAAGGAAGGAAGGAAGGAAGGAAGGAAGGAAGGAAGGAAGGAAGGAAAAAAAGAAAAGAAAGAAAAGAAAAGAAAAGAAAAGAAAAGAAAAGAAAAGAAAAGAAAAGAAAAGAAAAGAAGAAGCCTCCCAACAGAGGGCCAGGCAACTGAAAAGTAGAAAGTAAAGACCACCAATCTCTTTTCATCTTTCATGCACAATATAGGGACCACAACTGTGACATTGTGACATTCTGCAAAGAAATGGAGGCAAGCTATTACTTTAGTGTGATGTTCCCCTTCCTCAAAAGAAATCTTGGCATAAGAACATTCTCATGGGTTGTGGATTTCGGTGGATAGACACATAAGAAGATGGGGAGGAAATGAAGAAGAAGAAACTGTAATCAGAATATTTTACAAGAAAAAAATCTATTTTCAATTAAAGAAAGGAAAAACAAAACAAAAACCCATTCCGGCTGGGGATAAGAAAGCCATACGGAGCATTTGAGCTCATTTGCTTGCCCTTGTTCAGGCTGCAGACCAGTACACCGTAGTCTGCTGTAGGATGATGGTCTAGTACCCTGTAAAGATTCGTCACTTATACTGACTTAATATAATGCTGATTGTCCAGTAGCCAGCCAGGAGGTATAGGTGGAGCAACCAGAACAGGAGAATTCTGGGAAGAGGAAGGTTCAGTCTGCAGTCATCACCCAAACACAGAGGACGCAAGATGAGAATTCCTCACTGATAAAAGGTACTAAGCTACATAACTAACACAGACAAGAATTATGAGCTAGTCTAAGATGTAAGAGCTAAAAAGAAGCCTGAACTAATAGGCCAACCAGTTTATAATTAATGTAGACCTCTGTGTGTTTCCTTGGGACTGAACAGCTGCGGGACCAGGCAGGACAGAAATCTCTGTCAACGGTAGTCCATCTGAAAGCCATCAGCTTAACTGTACATGGGTTGTTATTAAAAGATCCTTATGAGGTCTGTGAGAAATTTCAAGTGCTCCAGAGTTAAGACATAAAAAGGGACGTCACTTACATTTTAAAATCTCGAGTCTCTGAATTGTGATGGTCCACGTGGTAAAAAATGTTACTAATTTAGGGTAATTATCTTGTTGTGGTTTCACCATGGAACAACATCATCTGTGTCGTTCCTGTAGGACAGGAGGTAAATCCTTTAATCTCCCAACCAAACCTCACCTCCAATCATTCCCAGAGTTTTCAGCATACGTGTTGCTTTCTATTCCATCAGGTTCTAAGCTGTGTGAAGTTTTGGGCAAACCATGAGAAAAACTTCCCCAGACATCCCAATTCTCTCATGACAGTTTTTTTTTTTAATTGAATACCATTATCTCTTGAATCTTTATCATTGTTTATCAATTTCTAGTTGTAAGAGGAGAAATGGCAACAACTGGACCAGATGACAATGGAAAACCATCCGTGGCTTAAGGATTTCACCATTATCTCAGACTGATTGACAGCGCTGGTTAAAATCTACTCAATGGCTGCCATTTGCCAGGCTGCAATTCCATGTGCTTTAAGTGTATTAGTTCACTTACACTCACAGGAAACCTACAAAATAGGGAGCGTTCTGTCCTCTCTTTCTAGGTGAGAAATGGAGGTGAAGAAAGGTGATCTAAGTTCCCAGGACCACATAGTAACGGAGGAAGCTAGAATTCAAATAGTGGCTGCTTAGTTGTAGAGTCTGAACATTGTAACTACTATCCTTCAGGGAGACCTAGAAAGAAAAAAAAAAACTGAATCTCAGTGGCCATGAATGGTAAAATTGAAGATATGATAGAGAAAATATCAAGAGAAAAATGTTACTGGAAGACCTCGTTTTTCCCTTTCCATCTGGAAATATAATGCACCAAATAAATAGAAACCAATAAAGAGGGACTGAACACTTCTTCAGTGCAAGGAAACAGTCAAATGTTAGTCAGAAAATGGTTCGTGCTAGAGCAGAGCCCTGTAGTTTTAATTCTAATCTCAGCTTTAGGCACCAATGCACCAAGGACATCCATAGGGTAAAAGGATTATGTGCTTTGCCCTATGCCTGCATGCTCCACAGCCCTCCAAAGGCTGTTCCAGCTCCAGTGCCTTCCTAGGTGGAGAGCTTGGGTTGGACAATTCATAAGGCTCCTCTAGCTGCGTGATGTCTCTGTGATATTGTCAGTGTGTATACATCTGAACCACACGTGTGCTTTGTTCTTCTGCCAGCACAGGGCTGGGCTCTTTGGGGCTGTACAGAGGTGGAAGGCATGAGCCACTCCTTCAGGGAGGGACCACTGTTGTTCACTAGTGAAGGTGAGCTTCCTGGAAACACGAGGCTGTCACCTAAAGTCAGCTCATCCCAGTGCTGTAAATGACTCATAATTATTAGACATCCTCATAATTTTGTAACTGCCAGATGTTTATTCAAGAATTATAAATAAAATCTGGGGATCATGAAGAGATTAGAGACAGAGAAAAAAATGCTTGCATGTTCCTCTGAATGTCTTAATTTTGTTACTGTGTTATATTCTTGGTTGTCCCCAATATTCATTGTCTTGTTTTCTACATAAATATAACTTTCCAATACAGATTGATATAAGTGTCTTTGAGCCAGGAAATTGTAAGCAATAATTTGTAGCTTCTTGTTCCACTTTTAAGAGCATCATGGCTCCATCTAGGTCAGATGCAAATCTAGCCTCAAATACAGCTGATGTTGAACAACCTGTGTACACAATGTTCTGACAAATCAAACTAAGGTTTAGAGTAGAAGTGTGCTCGTATGAGAGACATGACACGCTTCAGGGAATCATTCTACCTTCTTCTCTCTGTCGTTATGCTGCGTATTTATTTAACGTGTTTATTCAGTTTGTGTTGTGCTTTGAGGTCTTTCACAGACGCTTGAAAAGTCATCTTGTCTGACTCGCACAAAAACAATATACAGAAGAAAATGCACGCAAAATAAATATAAGCATAAAAATTATAATAGGCTGTCAGATGTTTCAAATAGTGAGCATTTGCATAAATAATTTTAAATGCATCGCTGCCACTAGAGTTCCGTGGACAAGTGTTGGAGTGAGAAATACCAGAAAGCATGGTGCTTGTAGTATGTGTTGAGTTAATCATTAAAATTAGGTAAGCTTTAGATAAGGTTGTAGATGTGCAAACCCACTCAGTATTGTCATAACAATTTTAAAACGTTGCCAGGCTAGATATTTTAACATGTGAAGATAATTCCCACAACCCTGTGGACTATTTAATAGTTTATTTAATCATTAAAGCCTACGGCAAAAGAAAAATTTAAGAATCCATTCCAGTATCGTTTCTATTAATAACAGAAACCTGATCATCTCTGATAACCTGAATCAGGATCTCTCTCTGTGCCAATATTTAACTCAGAAAGTCAGTTTTCCAGCCATGATGCTGCTTGAACCTGGAGAAGGCAGCTTCCTTACTGCTGCATTCTGCATCAATATTGAGCACATGAAAAAGAAATCTCAGCACAGCTTCCTATTACTCAAAATGCCTAGGAGAATACAGAACAGTCTGTATTACCTTTTACTGGCCCTGTGTTTAAATCCTAAAGCTATCTTTAATATATCACAAAGCAAACTTTAATCTGTATATGAAAGTACACTCCAATCTAGCAAATATTAAACTTTCTTATGTCAATGTATGATAGAAATAAATTCTTAAAACTCTTCTAAAAATGGCATGAATATTATTCCTTTGCATTTTTATCTCTTTCATATAGTTTAATGACATTTTTAAATTTACATGATATCTCTCTTCACACTCATATTCTACCAGGGAGTGATTTTGTAGTACATAGACTAATTCCTCAAAGACTCTGTCTTAATGTTTACCACTACCTGAGAAGTAATGAAAGTCGCCTATAATTAACCGAATCGAAAAAATGATAATGTATCAACTCCTTCTGCAAACACCTTTCTCTACAAGGCTCTAAAATCTACTCTAATTTAGCTGGTCTATCGTTTCGGCAAACAAACATAGAATTATTTGGAACTCACCCATCTTCTAGTTGTAATCTGCATCTTTGCCTGACAGCATCCTTTATCATTTCAGTCTGCTTTTGTAGGGTTATCAGTCAGAGGGGAGGCAGGCAGGCTTGTTCACCACGGAATTCTTTACCCATTGGAAAGCTTATGCTTCAAGTATTAATCACTCAAAACGTGGGTACCACTGAACAAATGATAACCAATGTGCCCTTCCAATTACAATATACATACAGGGCAACTTAATAATTCAAAAAATTTTAGGTAGATGCTTAAAACAGCTGTAGAGATCAAGCAGCATATAAAGTTTGAGGATTACATCAAGAGGGCTCATGAGAAAATGAGGTGTGTTTGTAAATATGTCCCTTGTCTCCACCTGAAGTCTTGCCCAGTGTGCCTTTGCTTTAATTTTATTTTATTCCTTGTCTTCTCATTTTCTGTTCTAATACAGATATATACTGTCCTACATTCAATTTTTGACTGAAACGTTCATTGTTTATTTCTCATTGATTGCCAGTTCTTCCGAATTTCCCAACATGAAGATCCTTTCTGTAAAAATCAATAGGTATTTATTAATAAAAAATAATTTTAATGAGCATCTATTTCTGCACACTAGTGGCATGGAAATGCTTCTAAAAAAATCAGTCTAATACAAGAGACTAGAAAGGAATTCCAGTGACTCGATGGTATATACTGGCTAAAGAACTACCAGGCAAGACCCTACGTTGAGCAGGGCTTGCACCCAGCCTGTTTTCCTGTTGAAGTCCTCACTGCAGTACATCCCTACTGCATAGACCCCATGGTTCTCACTGTAGTACATCCCTACTGCATAAACCCCATGGTTCTCACTGTAGTACATCCCTACTGCATAAACCCCATGGTTCTCACTGCAGTACATCCCTACTGCATAGACCCCGTGGTCCTCACTGCAGTACATCTCTACTGCATAAATTCCATGGTTCTGACTGCAGTACATCCCTACTGCATAGACCCCATGGTCCTCACCGCAGTACATCCCTACTGCATAGACCCCGTGGTCCTCACTGCAGTACATCCCTACTGCATAGACCCCGTGGTTCTCACTGCAGTACATCCCTACTGCATAAATTTCATGGTTCTCAAGCTGCTGTGAAAGCCGGCAGAGAAGAAAAAAATATGCCTCCATCTCACTTGTAAACACTGCAAGCAAGAGCAACTGGCCTGTCAAGATATACCCACATATGTAAGAGCAGCATAAATATTACAGGAGTAACCAACTATTTTCTGATTAGATCTAAGCCCTGCTTCATAAGGTAGTGGTTGTGCTCAGTCCTATTAACTGGGCCTGAATCTGTGCTTCTTAGATCGTAGTTTCTATGGAAGGCCTAATAATATTATTCTGCTAAACTGACAAAGTAATAAACTGCCCCCCCCCAAATTCTTACCTTTGTACCCACAGATTAGTACATCTCTTAACTTTCATCAGAGAAGTGTCCCCTTATAACATATGTCAATTAATACAGATCTATCCCCTCAAAGACTGCAGAGTTCTCAGCCCTACATGAGACATTCATACCATACCGGTCTATTGAAGACTCAGGGATCTTTGTGGAAGAGCACACAGAAAGCTTCTAAGAGCCAGCAGTGGTTGGTAACTCCAAGAAACACTGTTTCTAATACACAATAGAGCAGTTTCACATGAGACTTCACAGTGGTTGTGGTGACAGCATGCCCAAGGCCTCCGTGAAAAAATTCAGCATGGAGGGGAGAAAGCAGACAGTAAATGGCATCACTAGTTGTGAACCTGTTGGCATTTGACAGTCTCTGGGAGATGGAGAGTCACCTTTCTGTAATGATGTAACCTGGGTAGACTGACCATATCCCAGGGAAAGCCCCACTGCCAAGACTAGCAGAGCCACACAAGCTAGGTTCAAGGATGAAAGAAGAAAATGAAAAAGAAATAACCTGACAGTTGGTTGTGAAGGGATGGGAGGATAGAAAAGTCATTCTGGGAGGAGTCAGGAGGAAGAATATGTTCAAAATATGTTTTATAAAATTCTCCCCCAAATTAATAAAAATAATGCCAAAAAGTTGATAATACAAAAGAGGTAATAAAACATTATTTGTATTAGCCTACACAAGTCACTCAGAGTCTGCAGAAATTTTGATTTTCCAATCTCTTACCATAGTCAGTGGACTAGGCTGCTAAGAAATCAGAGATAACACTCAGATTTGGCATGCACGACTTCAAGTTTATTGAAACTTTTAAATCAGGAAGGGAGGACAACAAAAAGTCAGGCAGAGGACAGCTCACCAAAACTCCTAAGACTCAATGCTCCAGGTTAGACAAACAGCAGCACCTCTGCCCTTCACAGTGCCCAACAATACATGTGCTCTACACGATGTTACCCTCCCTGGATAGCCAGGGCCACTAGATAGATCTAGAGCCCTGTTCCCTCCATGATATTCCTTTACCACCCCTAACTGTCCCAAGGAGAGAAGTCAGAAAGCTAGAATTCATAAGTGATAACATGATTACCTCAGCTGACTTTGTCCTTGCATGGCCAGCACGGCAAGGCTTGACAGAAATGCAGACATGTTCCCTTCTATAGAACAACAGTTTTATGTTCTGCAAGAAAGGAAGCTGGTGACCATCTAGCCAGATCCTACTCAAATTTCCTAGCCTTACTCCTTCTCCATTGTCCCCCACCACGGTAAAAAGTCTCAGAATGAGAGAACTTCTAGAAAGAAAATAGTGGGAACTGTTGAAACCCTATCTTTATCAGGTATTACATGATCAGCACAAGACTGTCAGCACCTGGAAAGCAGCGTAGATTAGAGGAGAACTGGGTCTATCTAAACCATGTGCTTTGAGATGTTATGTCAGCATCTTAAACATGTCCTGCTTCAGTGAGGATATTGATCTAGGTTGAGGACCAAGAGTTCAAACCAGCATAAGATAATCATATTCAATGTCAACTTCATGTTCTATGGTAGTATTAGCCATCTCTGCAGTAGGTGTGGGTGGGGAGGGAGTTGAGTCTGGGGTAGTTATAGTAGTCGAAGACGGAGTGGTCTCAGGTTCAGGAGGAGGTGATGAAGTCAGAGATGGCGTCGAAGCAGTGGTGCAGGAATCCTGACTGGACCCCCCATCCGTGCAAATGATGATGGTGGTATTGGTAGGGTTGCCAAAGCGGCCAAAATAAAAGGCCAGAGCTGTAATGGCTGTGGCAACTAGACAAGCCAACAGACACATTACAAATATTTTCCAGAGTGAACATGAGTTTTCTTTAACCTGAAAAGCATTACAAGAGTGATTATTTCTGCAATTATAAAGTAGTACCAGGTAACAGATTTCATCTAGCATAAGACCAATGTATTTCATTATTCTAAAGACTGTTATGAAACCACAAGTCCCCTGACACACACACACAGACACACATACACACACCATATGCAATCTTGTGAGGACAGCAAAATCCTTCAGTGATTTCTTTGTATTACATCAATAAGCTTTCATATTAAATAACTAACCTTAGAAATCATCATAATATTATCAGGTACAGACCTCTCAAAGTAGATAACATTTTCTAATTAGTAGTGACGTGACATATATACAAATAAAGACACTGAGATAATTGTCTTTGGAAGGTGGAAACTTGCTGAGACCTTGTTTATTTTTGCTCCTTGTTCATTGTTTTTAATCTTTCACATTAAGTATTAATATCTGTAATTAAAATTACTTATTTAATATATTTTACGTGTCAGGCATAAATACAAGGGATCTTACTGAAATATGCAAATGGGCAAAGTGAATGGTTTTGATCTATGGGATCTTAAAGACACACTCTAGTACTCTCACTGTGTAGGAGAGCTTATGTCCCCGGAACCTCATAAAAGTGCCAGAGAAGGACTTGATGGTCCTATTTCATGCTATTCAAAAAAACAATAGATGCATCTAACCACCTCCCCTCAGACCTTACCGAATGCAGTTCGCAAGTCACATGGTGCGATCTACAGCCGCATTGTGTTCCCTCGGTTGAACAGTATGGATTTCTTAAAAACTATACAGAAAGAGACAAGGTAAATAAATACTCAGGTAGATAGCAAGTCTTAAATTTTATGAATGAGGAAAGTTTTTGTAATCTATGTGCTATACATGGATTTATGTAAATATACATAAAACAAACACAAAATGAGTGTAGCATGGCACAAAGGAAGAAATGAGTAAATTCTATGGCTATCATAATGGTTTAGTGATATAACGCAGATATGCTTGCATTTCACACCAAATGACCAAAGAAGGAAAATACATTGAGCATATCAATAGATGCCTCAGCAGCACTGAACAGTGTAAGCATCCTGCCCTGGCAAAAGGAGGCAAGCAAAATGACTCTACATGGACTAAAATTGAAAAAAAATTATTTCTAAATGTGACAGGAAATGTTTACTTCAGCACAATGACCCATATATTTTAATAGTGAAATATGAGAGCCCTCTCATTACAGGAAGGAGAAGGGGATTATATTTTCCTGAAGGTTCTACTCAGTACATATGGATAAAGAAAAAGTAAAAACAAGGTTGCCAACATTTGAAGGATGGCCTGTTATCAGAATCTTGAGTAATCAACCATACAACCTATCCAAATAACAACTTAATAAGGTCATTGGTTGTAAATGTGTAAAGAAATATACATAAGAGTCCTTGCTTTTTTGTGGTGGGTGCAAGTATGTCACTATCCACAGTAGTAATCAAGCACATAAAATGTGCAAAACTTCATACAAACACATCATAAGTCCTTATTGAGGAACAAATGACAACTTCAGTAAGTGTCCTCTTACAAAAAGTTTCAGTAGTAATATAACCTATCAGTCCATGAATTATAATTAATATTATATTATTATATATAGTATATAAGTATAGTTAATTAATATATTTGATAAAATTATAATTTTTAAAGAAAATGATTTGGCTATTTGATAATAATTCCATGTAATAAACAAGCTAGAAGGATTAGATTAGGTGAAATTCAAGGAAAAAACACCAGTGATATAGGTAGACCTATGGGTTTTTTTAAATGATTTTTTTCAGCTTCCCAATACAAACATGCATAGTTGCTTTAAACAAGACTCCCTTGTCTCAAGTTTAAGCATCTCAAGAGTGGTCAGGTTAACTGTCAGTGCTAAAAATAGGATAAATTTTTATCCCTTCTTCTGTTCATTCTTCCTTTCTTCATATCTTCCCTCCTTCCTTCTTTCTTTCCTTTCACCCCTCCCTCCCTCCTTCCTTCTGTTCTTTCTCCCTCTCTTCCTTTCCTTTCTGTTTTTATCATCATGAAAGTTAATCTCATTGTTTTCCTGGCCTAACTAAATACTTTACACAATGCTCTAAATTGCATCAAAATTTCTGCCATAGTGAACAAACACTATAAATCATATTCAGCAGCATATGGGGGCACAACCAAACTCTCTACTATATGAGGCTAAGGCAGTGGTGTCATGCGCCATTCCTGGAATCTGGGAGAATATACACTAAGTTTATGATAGTCTAGTTTTGAAAACTAAATTGCTCTCCTGTGCAACTTCAATTTACAAAACAAGTTTCTAGAATATTCTAACTTTGTTGTTATTATGTCATTTTTTGTACCAGGGACAGATGTTGAACTTAAAAGTGAGTTTTTTTTTTCTATAAAGAAGCATATGTAAGAAACGGAATTCAGTTTCTCACTCTGAATAGCTAGCTACATGTGTTGACAAACACTTCAATTTCCTCATTTGTAAAATAAAGGCATTAGTTTGAGTATGGAATGGGACCATTTAGATTTGTTTTCATGGGTCTAGAAAAGGGGCTGATTTGCACATTAGTGAAGTAATATATTTTCAACAAAGTTCCCCCCTCCATGAGTCATTTCCTTTCATTGTTATTTTGATTACAATTAGACCTCATTTAGGGGGAAAGATCAAAAATAAATAATTTCAATGGACTAATCTGTGTAGAAATAAAAATAATGCTGCATTTTTCCTATAAAGATGACCCTTCAAATCATCTAACGAAGTTGGTTTTATTTTTGCTTTTTTTCTTCTTATTATTTTTTTTATTTTCCATCCTGGTACCTCATCATATGTTTTGATATAAATACTAAAATACAACCACCAAGCCTAATTTCCAGATTATCAGGAATATAAAAACACAATCTGGCATACTGAACAAATCTATGATAACTGAGACCAGATTCACTCTGCTATGGCAAACTTAGAGTTAAAAAGTCCCTGCAAGACTGAGTGTTGAAACCAAGAATCTTAAACAGGAGAGCAATTAAGAGTTTTTTTTCAGTACTCACCTGTTCCCCTGAATTTTGCTCAACGTTCAGGGTGTACTGCTGCTGCTTTCTACCCATTCTGGGGTGATGATCTCAGATGCAACTCCCACAAACTCTGTGGCTGCTGTGTGGATGAGAAGGCAGAAATGCTGAACCACTGCTAAATTAATAACTGTGACTTTAGCCAACGTGAAGTCTGTGAACCAATAGTTATCTTCCAGTACAAGGTGATAAAGGCTATCACACAATTAGATAAAGAAAAATAGAGCCACTGGTTGCTCTTTAAAGTACCGTGGAGGAAACGTTCTCTTCTATATGAATGACGTTAGACTGCTGGGAATATATAGGCTCTTGCCCCGTTGGTTTCATGAAATTTCTCACAGTTTAGGAATCCTGCGAGGCTTCTGAACAGGCCACAAAGCCACTCCCTGATTATTCATGTTGAGGAATCCTACACCTAAGCAAACATAAGGATTAGGGTGTTGACTAACTTCAAAGTCTCTAGTGATAAGACATGCTAAGATTTCAGGTTTAAAATAACCAAGTTTCACAGTAAATACAAATGTCTTTATTTTTAACAAAGGGACGATCTTACATTGGTAACGGGTTCATTCCTTCTCTTGAGACAGTTTGGTAACAGCAATCACACACTTGAAATAAGCAAAGCTTCCCTCTAGGCTTAAGATTGGACTCCACAAAATTAGATAGAATTAAATACTTTCAAAGTCTTGTAATAGGAAAAGAAAATGTAAATGAATTACCAGTGTTAAACCCAATTATAAAATTTGGAGCACATGTAACTGGGAAAACATTGCCAATGAGCAATAAAAATCATTATCTTCTATCCTTACAAAATGATAAATTTAAATGAATGCTGGAAAACATCTATTGTGTTATTAAAATCAGTGACTGTAGAGATGGATCCAGAAAATAGCATTGGCATGATTTTTAGCAAAGGTAAATATCAGAGATAACATATTCCAGGAGCTCTCAGTTCTGTAAATTAAAGACGACATGAGAAAGGACTCTTGATCTTCTGGAACAGAAAGGACTCAGAGAAAGAAATGTGTCTATGGTTAGTTTCCACACTTCACAGGGGAAAGTGAACACAATATGCAACGCTGAGGCGGTGTTTGATATCAACTTCAGAGTCGATGTTCTCTGTCCCAATGGCAGAATGAAACTGTAGTAGACAGCAAAGAAAACTGACTTTAAAGACCCTGTGAGCTTCAAGTTTCTAAGAGAGCCCTCACTTTTTAAATTTTATTTATTTATTTTTAAAAACAATCTCTTTTTTTTTTTTCATTTTATATACCAATCTCAGTTCCCACTTCCTCCCCTCCTCCTGCTCCCTCACCTTCTCCTTCCTGTTACCCCATTGGAAGTTAACAAAGTCTGGCACTTCCACTTTGAGGCAGGACCAAAGCCCTCTCCACTGTATCGAGGCTGAGCAAGGCATCCCTCCAAAGAGAATGGGTTCCAACAAGCCAGTTTAGGCAGCAGGGATAAATCCTGGTCCCACTGCCAGTGGCACCAAGACTGCCCCAGTCATACAACTGTCGCCTACCTTCAGAGGGCCTAGTTCGGTCCTATGCTGGTTTCCCCGCTCTCAGTCCAGAGTCAGTGAGCCCTCGCTTTTGCGCGAGTAAGTCGCATGCATTTCTAAAACATCAACCGATCTACACTCATGCTGTAATCCAAGAGCCATGAGGGAGTAGATAGAATACTATCCCAATAGTAATCTTGAGACGACAGATGAGATCTTCAACATACTTACTCAGTTCCTGTGGATATGATCCAGTAGTGAAATGTCTTGATTACACAAAATTTCTATTTTAGATTGTCAAGGATCCTCTACACTGTTTTCCGAAGTGACCCCACAATGCATGGTTTCCTTTTCTCTCTATTCCCACCAACTTTTGTTGCCTGTTCATTTACCTGCTAGCCGTTTGTGTTTGTGTCAGGAACTCCCTATCTAGGATCTCTACTCACTTTTAAGTGGTGATATTTGCTTTCTTCTTATGAATTACTGGGTTTTTGCCTACTTTGGATAAACAAAATGGGTATGCTACTAATACTCTTAGTGGATTGTCTGTCCGCTCTGTTGATGTTTTCTCTGCTGTGCAGGACAACACATCCATATTCATCTGTTTTTGTCTTGGGGTCAAATCCAAGAAATTCCACAAAACTAGCGCCGTGTAACTGTCCCATTTTCTTCTACAGTGTGTTTTCTTTCCCTATGTGTTTTCAGATATTGCATTTCTATGACTCCAGTCTGATTGTTAGTGCATCTGTTCACCAGGTGTGACAAGGGTAGTATCCCATGTATCTGCTTGTAGCATCAGTTTCTAGCACCATGAATTGAAAAGATGGTCCTTTCCCCCATGGTGTGTTATTGGCACATTGTCAATAATCAATTAACAATAAATGTGTCGATTTCACTATAACTTTCTGGATTTATTTTAGTATGTTCCATTTGTCTATAGTTTTTTAAGACTATTTTATTAACTGTGTGTGTGTGTGTGTGTGTGTGTGTGTGTATGCACATGCTTGTAGGCACCCACAGAGGCCAGAAGAGGGTGTTTTACCTCCCATAACTGGAGTTACAGACAGTGTGTGCTGGGAATCAAACCCAGGCAAGAGCAGTAAGTTGTCCCAACTACTGAGACATCTCCCCAGCTCCTATCAGTGTATTTTTTAAATTCCTTGTAGTTATATTACAATAGCTTTGTAATAGATTTTGAAGTAAACACAATATGGCACCTGACTTTATTGTGTTTGTTTGGAATTATTTTGACTTTTTTATTTCTTATTTTTAAGATTATTTTTGGTTTCATAAAATTGTAAGATAATTCATTTTTCTTTCTCTGAAAAATATGTTTTTTTCCTTTTTCTTTGAGTATTCAATGAGGATCTCTCATTGAACTTATCATTTTAGCTGGCCACCAAGCCTCTAGGATCTGCTTGTCTTTGCCTATCTCTGTGCTGGAGTTACAGATTCTCTCCACTATGCCAATATTTTCACATAAATGTTGAGGATCCAACTTGGGACCTCATGTTTGTATAGCAGACACATTGCCCACCAAGCCATCTCTCTAGTCCATGGTATTTAAAGTTTTATATGGGAGTCATTGAATCCACAGATCAAACTCTGTAACATAAGTTTATAGTACTAAGTTTTCTACCCATGAACATAAGATATCTTTCCACTTCTTTGTGTTTGTGCATCTATTATCTATAATTCGACTTTGATATTAAACTTCCATTTTTAAGAACTGATGAGGATAGGAAGAGATAAAATATGAAGCAAACTGCTTCATATACTTACTGTTTAGCAAAATCATAGTATTCTTAAAGTTAGCATTGGTATTTACTTTGTGACAGTTCCCTTTCTATATTATAGCTTCATTGGCTTCTAATCCCAGAGTCTTAGCGCCCCCCCCCCCCATTTCACCAAAGATGCTGAGGATATTGAAACTTGGTACCTCCTGATAGGAAACAGAGTCAGCATTTCGGTACCAGTCACACATAAGTCATTGTGCACCTTGACTTTATGTGAAACATTTTCTTAGTTTTCTGATTCATCAGCGATACCAATTCTTGTCAATCCTTTAATCTAAACTTGAATCTCAGTCCTAAGCTCTCATGCCTTAAGTCGTCTTGTTTGGTTTTTCAGGCCTGTTCTTCACCTTGTCATCAGAGACTGGAGAAGAGAGCAGAGAGTAGACACCTGTCTTTCCTAAGTTTTTAAATTTTTGACAGTTTTTTTGTTGGGACCATATGAAGTCCTGGCCTCCAGCTGCTCTTCCCTCCTGGTGACCTTTGCTTGGCCTTCTGATTTGAACTACTGAAAGCTGTGTCAAAGCTGTTTATCAGCTGTGCTTGCCTTGCCTTAAGGATCAGGGGATAAGGTTTTCACCTGCTGGCCCACCTGACTGTGTTGGGTCTATAAGCCTACATGGTGCTATTGAATAAAGGGCTTCTTACCAGTGACTAGAGGTCCCTTTGTGTGTGTCTTTCTGTGTTTCAATCTCCAGCCCCTTGCCCGAAGTTACATGTGTATGTGTGTACATTTGCATGTGTGAGTGTGTGTGCATGTATATTTAGGCTCTAAGGCAATTACAGACATCACTTTATTTTTCTTTTGACAAAGGGTCTCTCACAGACCTGAAGCTCCCAAAGTAAGCTCGGTTGCCTTGCCAACAAGCCTCAAGGAGTCTCCTGTTCCTGCCTCCCTAGCATTGAGATTACAAGCATGCCAAGTACTTTACAAAATGAGCCATCTCTCCATCCCCTAAAAATGCAGTCTTAAAAATATCTTTAACTTGTGTTCATGGTTATATCATCCATTGTATTTTGCAAAGTATCCCTGTGTTGATCAGCGGTTCTCTATGAGAACACCAATATGCTAAGCTCATAAAAACAAACACTTAGTTGGGAATCGTGGCGAGAACACAAGCTAAGTAAGTGAATGTGCACACACACACACACACACACACACACACACACGTAAAGAGAGACAGGCAAACTGACACTGGTTTATAAAGATAAAAAGACTAAATCTCAGGAAATTAAGAAACTTTCAGGATACAAAACTAATAGTTAATACAGAGTCTACTCTAAATCAGTCCCTACTCTAGAACAAACACCCATGTAAAGACAGGAAATCAAGCCATTTCATATGAGTATCAGCAAATAAATCACAGAGGGGCAGATTTTCCCACTTAAATAAGTTATCTAGTAATATAGCGCAAATTTTTAATTGTTTTATATTTCATCTTTAAAACAATGCTTACAGGTACTGTATACAAATTCAAAGAAGCCATGCATGCATGCATGGGATCAGATTAACTGACTCACTACCTTGTTGCATTTGTGACGATGTATTGCGTTGAGAAAAAAAAATCCAACCGCATGTATCCCTCTACAATTAGGATGGCAATGTAGCAGATGTTATAGGAATTTGGGGAAATTAAACTTCTCCACAGCTGGAATTGTATGGACTCTTTCCAGACTTTTCTCAGCACATATGGAAGGGCTTTTGACCTTGTGCCTGACTGTATAAAATCCCCATCATTTATTTAATCATGCTTTCATATGTAAGTACATAAATGATCTAACACAGAATTAATTAGATTAAAAGCTACTGATGAATATGGCCACATGAATGGCAGAATGACCGGTGATGCTGTCATTCACTCTCTAGCAATGCTATTCTAGATGCTGTCCTTTGTGTTCTTGTCACCTTTACACTCGGTCAGACTATGATTACTCAATCAGATCACGCAAAAATCAATGTTTGTCTGACTGTCACTCTACGTGCATGTGTGTGTTTGTGTTTGTGGTGTGTGCGTGTGTGTGCGCGCGCACACACACTTACATGCATGTAAAGAATTTCCCTTGATTTTTTTCACTCTAAAAACAAATGCAATTAGGATAAAATTAGCCATTAATCATAATGTAGTCATATGTGCTTATCAAAATCATTTTATTAATTTTGTTCAAATATATATTGTATGGTAGTGTAGCTCTTGTGGTTTGTCTTTTTAATGAGCACGTTATTAAGGTGTATTAAGAAACCAATGAGCCGGGCAGTGGGGGCGTACACCTTTAATCCAAGAATTTGGGAAGCAGAAGCAGGTGGATCTCTGTGAGTTCGAGGCCATCCTTGTCTACAGAGCCAGTTTCCTGGACAGGTTCCTAAGCTACAGAGAAACCTTGTTTTGAAAAACCAAAAGAAAAGAAAAAAAATGACCTGTATCTAGAAATTTTTCTGTATTTTTCATTATTGTTCCTTCTCCAAATAATTTTGGACTTATAAAAGTTGTAAAGAGTTAACAGGTTAGACTAGTTTTATCAGATACTAATTTTCTTTTTTCTTTTTTTGGTTTTCGAGACAGGGTTTCTCTGTAGCTTTTTTAGAGCCTGTCCTGGAACTAGCTCTTGTAGACCAGGCTCAGATACTAATTTTCATCAGTTAATTCACCGACACATTTCAAACAAAATTCTGCTCATTCTTCAGTGTTCCTCAGAACTTTTATTGCATACTTTCATGCCTGCCAATTCATAATCATTTTTCATTGTACATTGTTTTGTTTGGTTTTTTAGTAGTAATTTACGCTAATTATAAACCTATTTATTTATTCTGAATGTAAGAACTATTAGCAGTTGGATTTCAAACCCTGTTTACCACATGTAGGCCATGAAAATGCCAACTCTTACACTTTGAGTTTTAGGAAATACTGGAACTTACACATTTATTAAGTGGTTATAGAGTTGATTGACATGTGCATTAGCCCTGCTATTTATCCTTCATAGCAATGGCCCATGTCTGTGTCAAATGTAGGGGCACTTGGCTTTTGACAGATGTGCTGTCCTTCAACATTGTCTTTTCTGCAACACTTTTACACCCTGATTATCATCTGTATTTCTGCATTTTTATCCTTTGACTCTCAGTTTTCTCTCTACGGATGCTCTATTACTAGGTTACGCATGCTATAGGACTGCCATATGCAACTATAATTTAGAGCATTAGTTCTTCAAGGGTGTGGACTTGATTTATTACATAAAACGAATTTCCTGAGTGGTTCATATCCAACCTTCATTATAACCTGATTAATATGGAATTACTAACTGATAAATTACTGCTTTGGGCTTAAAGAGTTCCACTCATGATAATTAGAAAGCATCTTCCATTTGTTTGAGACTTTGTAACAGCTAGTAGAATCGGCGGAGATGAGGAAATTACTGAACATAAATGCTGGGTGTGAGTTTTCTATCTGAGAATCCTACCCATCCTACAAAAGGCTTCCTTAACAGTGGAAGACTAAAATCTCTCATTTCTGCTATCTTGATAGTTTTTAGTTCTCAGTCTGTTATGTGGCTATCACTGCTATAGAGCAGTTAGCAGCAAACAGAGACTAAAGCCCCCTAGGCTTCTATAGCCGTTGCTTAGATGGTGCATAACTGAACTCTAAAACACTTTATTCAGAGTGACACAAACAGCCAGCCTTTACCCAGGAATATGAGTTAAGGAAGGAATGGGGATAATTTCGTTATTAGGATATATTCTAGCAATTCACAAAAATTATCAACAAAAATTAAAAGAGTGAAAAAGTTTTGTGTCTAATGCCTATTATAACAGATAGAAACACTAATATTAAAATCCAATCTACACATACCAGGCAATGCCTTCTGTTTACCCAAGATTCCAAATCCTTCTTCTAACATTCCTGCAGTTATTCTCGTAGATTCCATATTTCTGTAGCTTTGAAAAATAATAAAAGTATCAAAAGTATGCTTATTGACTTGCTTTTACTTTGTCATTGTTAGAGTTATGATGGCAATTTTAAAATAAATGATGCAGACCCATACAGACCCCGTGCTTGCCATTTCAGTCACCATGAACCCATGTGAGCCCTTGATTAGTTGATTTGGTGGGCCATGTTCTCCTGGTGTCCTCCATCCCTGCCGACGTCTACGGTCTTTCTTCCTCTTCTTCCATGGGGCTCCCTGAGTTCCCAGGCAAGGGGCCGCTGTACTAGGTACTCTGAGTATACATTATGGCTGTTAGCTTGGTGCTTTGTGAGAACCCTAACAGTGGGAGCAGGTGTATCTCTGATTCTTTGGCCTGCTCTCAATTTGAGGGTTTTCACCTTGTCTTATTGTAGTCTTGTTTTGTGCTGCTTAGCTGTTGTCTCTTGGAGGCCTGCTCTTCTCTGAAGACAAAAGAGAGAGAGTGGATCTGGGAGGGAGGGAATTGGGGGTGGGAGCTAGGGGGAATGGAGGGAGGCAGAGCTGTGATAGTGATGTATTGTATGAAAAAAGAATATATTCTCAATGAAAATAAAATAAATAATACATTTATGAACAGCTGGTACACATTTCCTGCTGCTTTCCACTGTCATATTCCATGGGATCTAATTTCAGTTTTACAAGATATATGCATTGCAAACCTGCTGTAAAATTGCAAATAGTTTCCTATTTGCACATTCTTCGTGACTAAGAACACCCACCACTATAGCTCACTACCCATATTTCATAGTTTCAGAGCTAAAAATATTTCCCAATCTAGAGAGTATAAAATATTTCAATGCTGTGAGAAATTTCTATTTCCCTCATAATAAAAAAAGCTACATGTGTTTGGAAGAGATGTTCTTAGGCTATCTACGTTTTCACAAGACATGAGACAGAAGTTCTCAACAACCGAGAATCTCAGGAAAAGCCCTGACGAAAATAGCACTAATTCTGAGAAATGAAGCTGTTAACACCGTTCAGGGAATTATCACGTTCTGGAAAATCTAGGGATTTGATTGTTTGTAGTTACTTTCCAACTCCAGCAAAATTTTCTCGGCTTGAGAGTTCTTTCTTAGTTGGATGCTTTCTGTGCCAGAAACAGGCAAGTCGCGGAGTGATAAAAACTAAATAGAAGCTAAAAACAACAGAGTGCAGGCTTGGCGAAGTGGTCGTGAAGAAAGGTCATGGGAAGAGATAGGAGTGAAAAAATGTTATGTGATGGAAACCACAACCACGAGAGAGAGAGAGAGAGAGAGAGAGAGAGAGAGAGACAGAGACAGAGACAGAGGGAGACAGAGAGAGAGAGACAGAGAGAGAGAGAGAGACAGAGAGAATCATCTAAACAGAAGCAAAAATTCCATGCCAATGGTATAAAGATGAAAACTTGTGGCATTTAGAAATGTGGTAAAGATAAGGTCACTGGTGAAAGTCGTGGCGTAGGGTCCTCGTTAGCCCAGCAGGTGGCAAGCCAGTCATAACGGTCATGGATTACGGAAGTGGAATGAGTTTAATGGCTTCCAAACATCCCGAGACTGATTACTGTACTCTCTGTACTCGTTCTACAGCTATGAACTTCCGTGTCCATCGCTAATACCCTCAATACAGTATTTTGTTCGTTTATCAGATTTAATACATCCGGAATGTCAATTAATTTTTGCTTTAAACCTTTTGTTTACAGACATTGTTCTTTTTCCATTTTACAATGTTTAATTTTATGTACTAGTGACTCCAAGCAAAATTTGAGAATTCAACCCACGTCAGCCATAGGATGAGGTATTTCTTTCAGTGGCATTTCCAGGGTCAGTGCTTCCCTCTGAATCTGGATCTTCTCTCTGTGTCCCTTTTAACACCCCTAAACTCCCAATGACTCTTCCCAAGTATCTTCTCTCTTTTCATTTCCCAATCTATTTTCTACATTGCCTGTAGGGTAGTGACTTTAAATTCTGGTTTGTAAGACATTTCATGACACGGAAGATAATGCACAAATGCAAAAGGATGCTGAGCCAGGTATCTCTCTCTTAAGACCAACACCAAGTGAGAGTCCTGTGGTGTAGAGAAATAAGAATTCACAAGCTAAAGGTTTCTAAAACAATGCCTGTCCTGTTAATATATTTCCCTTTTGCCTACCTGCAAGGTCCACTTCAAATCAGGAAAGCCTGGCTTTCTACTCCTGTCCTGCCCTCCCTGTGCTTAGCAAATAAGGGAAGTACGCATCCTAGGACCACTGCTACAGGGGGATTCCAGGTCGGACTAGTTCCCCACTGGAAAAAATAATGTAATAGTTTAAAACTAATGGATTTGCCTGGGGATACAAAATTACAATAAAGTACTTGTTTAGGAAGGGTGAGGCCCTAAGGTTCAATGTCTGGCACCATTAAAACTCCCTGGTGCCGTTTAAAAAGAAGCATGTCAGCAAGCAGACTCAGCCAAAAGGCTCACCACCTGCAAACCTGGAGACCGAAACCTGATACCTGGAATCCACATGGGGAAGGAGAGACCAGACTCCAGCAATTTGTTGTCCTTTGACCTTCACATAAACACCTTGACACATGTGTGCACACTGACTGGCACATATGTAAACATCCACCCACCGCCCGTTACACACTCACTCAAGCACACACAGGCATGCCCACAAAATAAATAAACGTTAAAAATGCAAAGCTGTCTTTCATTGCTGTGGATCAGAAGTCCAAAAGCACACCCGCCGAGCTAAAGTCAGGGTGTTGGCTTGTGTGCTTCCTGTTAGAGGTTTTTGAGGGGTAATCCACTTCCTTGTCTCCTTTATCTTTTCGAGACTGTCTGCGTTCTGTGCCTAGTGGCTCTTTCTCACCTTCTTCTAACCTTACTTCTACCATAATCTTGGCTACTTATTCCTCGATCCTCCTCTTATGATGGCATTCAGCCCATGGAGTCATTCGAACTAATTGTCACATTCTTCATAGGAATATATCCGTTGTGTAAAATGAGGCATTCCGCGTGGCAGCTCCATAGGTGCACATGTCCTTTGAACGCACTCCATGCCACTGCTCTGTCTTCTGTCCCATCCTCCTTCCATTTCCCTGAGTTATACTCATGTCTTTCTCCCCCATGTTCCACATATGAAGGAAAACAGGTGACTCTTTGCGAGACTAAATAGTATGATCTCTGTTTCCATCTGCTTTCTTTTGCAAATGACAAGAATTTCATTTTCGAAGCTTAAATAAAATCTCCTCTTTGCCCATGTACCAGTTTCTTCATCTATTCTCTCCTATCGTCGTCTTTATGAGTCAATTTTGAAATAGTCTTTTCCTCCTGCCAGGTTTTCCTCTGCATTCACAGTACTTAGCACCGATATGGGCATACGGCAATTATCCAAACCACAGCAGTGGACTAAGATGAACAACAGAAAGAATTCACTTTAAAAGATATTGCTAATTACAGTATCTTGGTGACAGGTGACAATAGTTTTTCATTCGTGTTTGGTGGCTAATCTTACTCATCAGAAAGAAAGATTCTTTCTAGGATATAAAAGTTCTCTTTGTACATACCTGGGCAATTGTTAAATAGACACCACTTTGCTTGCTTTTTCCTGGTACTTAGAACACATTATCTTATTTTTATATTCATTATGCAGTGGTTTATCATCCACCAAATAAGCCTTCTCTTGTATTCAGTAAAATATAATTAGAAGATTTAAAAATATTTTTTTAATTTATTTTATATAGTGTTCTGGGTACCAGATCTCATTATAGATAGGTGTGTGTCATCATGTGGTTGCTGGGAATTGAACTCAGGACCTCTGGAACAGCAGTCAGTTCTCTAAACCTCTGAGCCATTTCTCCAGCCCTAAAAATAAATTTTTAAAGAAGAAAAATGATTAGGTGGAATTAGGAACCCACCATAAATTAAAGAGACACAACAGTGAAAATTATACTAAGTAGCGATTTTTTTCAATTTCCACCTTTAAATTTTTAGCTAAATCCAAAAAAGGAAAAGCAAATAAAGCACTATGAAATAGAATGAGACAATAATGATGTGACCCCTATCAATGAACAAGGCTTAACTTCTCACACGACTCACACTGAACCTGCATTTGTACTCACTGAAGCCAGTGCCATTGTTTTAAAGTGCAAAGCAGCCTCTTTATGAAGCCCTTCTACCATTTTCTATTTTGCTGACAATAAAATATGTCCAGGTTCAGCATTGTGGGATCGCTGCTTTATTCCAAATTCATCTCCTTTTAGCTGGCAGCTCTGTCTGACTGCATAAGCCTGTGGCAGAGGGATCAACACCCTCAAGCTCTCTTGTGTGTCTTCTGTGTTTGTAAACTGCTTCCCTGGCGTTCTACAATTTCAACCTTGTTAGACTCGACTGAGATACAATGGCACTCACTGCTTTACTTGGAGGTTACAAAGCAGGCACTTCTTGCATTCAGATTCACACACCCAGGAAAAGCGACTCCAATCCTTGCTTTTCCCAGAAGCAACAGACACCGCCTTACAGAATTGCAGCTTTTGTGTCTTTAATCATCCTGGACTAGCCAAGCATCAGTGACTTTGTCTTTCCTGGCAATAGCTGTCCCTTTAACTTTCTATTTCCTGCTACTTTGAAAAGGGAGCTTCCCATGGGAACTTAGCTGAGTAGAGGAAATGGAGGTGGAGGGATGGGAAGAAGAAGACTTAGCACAGTCTTGCCGATTCTGAACTCCAAGGCCTAATTGTTAAATGATTGAAATGCCAATTCAGCAGAAGCAAATTATTTTACAACTTAATTTCTTCAAAGTTAAAATTAGCATCAGAAAGCACTGTGTCCTCCAAGGGTGTGTTAATCCTAAAAGTAGACGGATGGTCCTAACGATCGGATAGATGGTTATTTATTCAAGCCTCACACTGACCGCTGCACTGTTTTAACTGGGGAAACCATGAGCTTCATCATAATTCCTTGCCCGCACTGGGCATTTTCAAAAGTCTAAGTCTATTAGGCACAGGCACTTGCCCACGATGAAATGTTATCATTATTTCAAAAGTGTTTTTCTACACTCATTTTCTAGAATGGAAGCTTAATGTTAGTCTAGAGAAATAAATAGATTTTCCTGGCGATATGCTTTACATTCTGAGAAAAGAATGGGTACTCGTCACACAGTGAAACCCTAAATCACCCCATTAGATACCTACCTTCACTTTATGTTGTCCTTCTTTCACTTCCTAGCGATGCTGGCAGATGACAGACGTTGGACTGCCGCATTCTGGTGACCTTATACCTTTCTCTGCCAAATGGCTGAGAAGTCATCTCAAACAAGTGAATGGGAAAGGAATTTGAATTCAAAGACCAAGATGAAGTGTGATGGTAAATTCAAAAGAAAAAATGAAGGCGGGGCATTAAAGACAACCAGACTATTATCAGCGTGACAGCCAGAAAACCATGACAAGCTGCACACAGAAGAGAGAGAGGCAGCAACATCTAGGAAAACAGCCTAAATAGAAAGAGCAAAGCCTAGGTGTGGCCCCCGAGCAGAGTCCCGTGGAGAGGATTTGAATCCTGCTCTTGGTCTTTGATGTCTGTGTTCCATTTAACTGGGAAGCGCTATTCTTTGTGCTAAAGCGATCATGTTGAGAAGTGTTAGCTGACAACCCGCAAAAACCAGACTAAGGTCTCCCTCTGGAACATTACAAGCTCTGCCCTGTAATGCGACCAAGAGGGGAAAATACCATTATCTGTGATGCATGCACAGTTTCAAAGACGTATGTGCCCAAATCTAAGAGTAGGTGTCAAGAAACCAAGCGCTATAAAGAGCAATCAATGTGTGCAGAGTCTCAGTAGGAAACTGTGGGAGAATGATGTTCCAGAAGAACGAGTGCAAGCAGAGGCTTAGAAAGAGCATTACCAGGGAACAGGAAGAATAGACTCTCAAGCACAGTCCTCCTTAGGATTTTCAGATGACTAGCAATGAAGAAAAAGAAAAGTAAGCCTGAGAAAAATTATGTATAAAAGTTAACCTGCCAAATCTTATAGTTGTAAATATACATTTATTTTTTTTTTAGTTCAAAATACACTTTTTTCCTTCCAGCCTTCCACTTAATAGCTTTAGTGTCGATTCATGATTCTTGCCTGACTTAATTATTTCCATAGGACTGTGAAATATTTTCTAGTTTTCCTCCACGTTTATTCTGGAAAAACTCTGTGCCAAAGAATTTTCCTTCATCAAATGGACATAACTCCACACTCTGCTGGAAAGGTACATTAGATCTGTAGTTAAGTGGTAACTTAATTACAAAATTTTGGAGGCAAGAATCCCTTCAGTAGAACACACCAACAAAATGACTCTTAGCGATATTCTGCTATACACATAGAACAGTGCCTTGTTCAGCTATAATCAAAGAAGCTTCCTCTTATTAGTTCCTCTTGGAAACTAATATGGAAACTTATAACTGGACCACGGTGTAGCGAGTGAGAGTGTGTTCATCTATCCCCTCCGCTAAGGGCTCGGGGAACTCTGTGGAAGAGGAAACCAAAAGATTGTAAGAGCCCAAGGGGATGGATGACTCCAAAATATAGTGTCTTCCAAACACAGCAGGACTTCTGCACATGAAACCTCACAGAGACTGCGGCAGCATTCACAGGACATGCTCGAGTTCAAGCTAGAAGGGGTCCCAGTGCAGAGATGGGGAAGTGGACTTCTAGCTCCCATTCCTAACCAAGAAGCTGTCTTCAAATGACAACCACTTGCAATGGAAGAGTCAGTTTTCTCCAGTGGAGCCTCACAGCTTATATAGGCCTCATGCCAGGCAGTAGATGGCGATCACATAACAAACTCAATGGTGTTTTTATGTTTTACAGTATCATAATACTTTGTTTGCACATGCTTTATCTTACTGGTATTTTGTTTCTATATTAGGTTTTTTATTTTATTTTGTTTTTTATGGATTTCAGTGTGTGTGTTTCTTGTGCTTTTTATGTTCTCTCTCTCTCTCTCTCTCTCTCTCTCTCTCTCTCTCTCTCTCTCTTTGTATGTGTGTGCTTCTGGTTTGTTAGCTTTTTATTTGTCTGTCTATTTTCAAAAAAGAAAGAAAGCATGGAGTTGGATGGGTGTGGGAAGTGAGGAGGTTCTGGGAGATATGGGAAGGGAAACCACGATCACAATATATTATATGAATTTCCAATAAAAAGAATTCCTTAGGCCAGGAGATGGTGGCGCACGCCTCTAATCCCAGCACTTGGAGGGGGCAGAGGCAGGTGGATCTCTGTGAGTTTGAGGTCAGTCTGGTCTACAAGAGCTAGTTCCACAAAAGCTTTTGTTCCTTCCCATGACAGCTGAAAGAAATAATGTCCCAATTAATTCTCGTCAAAATTAAGGGTATAATTTAATGAATTTATAAACCTATTTAATCTAGCCAACAGCATTTGCTGTGTTTGGAAGGGTTTTGGCCATCACAACAGGGAGATGCAGCTGACACCTAATGAGAAGAGAGCAAGACTGTCTCAGAGACTGTATTCCAAGTTGTACAGAAACATAGACGCAAACGAACACTTTACAGCTTGGGATCTGGCAAACATGGCCTTAACTAAATGATTTGTAAAACCCAATGATTTGACAAAACCAGTGACTTTCCTCATATGGAGACATATGTCCCTCCAGTGTGACATGGGACGATGGATCCTTGCCCCTCTGGCGCTCTTCTCACCAGCTCATAGTACCAGAGTAAATAAGAGAAAATATAAGAACCTGAGAGCCATTCTACACAACAAATGGCCAATACTCTCCCAAACTGCCAATGCCGTGACCACAAAAGACAGAAAATATTTCAGGACAGGTGGCATTAAAGGATGCAGGAGAGAGGCAAGCACATACAACTTATTTTATGAAGTCAGTTTGTAATTCATATTGGAAGTGATGAAGATGTCATCCTCAGAGGTGACTGCGCCATGCCCCATGCACCCGACAGACCAGGAGGCTCATACTGAGGTATGCCTGTACTACCAGTGTTAGCTTATTTCACACTTCACCCAGTTTAGGGGCTTTCCCAAGCCAAGACTGCAAGATACTTTAGGGCTCATCCATTCTAATTTCTTTTTCAGATCAGAAAGCTAAGATCCTAAGGTTGCTTTGAACAATGCACACAAAACGTGTTCTTACAGTAATAAGCTTATAAATGAGAGTCCTTTGTGAAAAAAAAAAAACAGAAACAAAAAAAGCAAAATCATCAGACAGAGCATAGGAGCAGGCCCAAAGGTCAGTTTATTCAATCTCACTGAGAACTCAACAAACAATAATAATAAATAGAATTTAATCTTTTGTTTAGATCCACAAAGAAGGGTAAACTTGATGTCTAGGTTTCATATTTGTTTTTGCTTTGATGATTGTATTATAAAAGTTCATGTTTATATGTTTAGGAAAAGGTTTTAATCCAGCTAACAACATTTTGGCAATGGTTGAAGTCATTTTGGGTCATCATAACGGGAGGTAGGTGCTGCCAATTTCTAATGAGTAGGAGGCACGAAAGCTGTTGCTGGACATGCTACACTAGATATGAAAACTGCCCACTTGAATTATTTAGCATGAAAAGGCAATCAATAGGGGTAAGATTGAGAAAGTTCTAAGTATGGTGATCCTGTCTTCACAACCACTACTTGCTCATCTTCAACTCTTTGACACTTACTTTACCTCCATTTTAGTGTAAATTTCAATTGCTGAAATTGTGTCTTTTTGCCACGATGATGTCATCTCATCCAAGTTAGAGCAACTATTATTAAAATGACAAAAATATGCTGAAGAAGAGGAAGGAAGTGGATAATTTCATGCAAAATTAATGGAAATACAAATTAATACAGACATAATGGGAAACTGTATTCTTCAAAATCCAATGATCCAACGATTCCATCACTGAGTACAGATAAAAAAGAAAAAAACAATTGAGGACACATGTGCATGAACCGCACGTCCATGTTAATTGTAACCCAAGTCACAACTGCCAAGAAATAAAAATAAAGTATCTATGCATGTGTGTATACATGGCTGGATTGATGAATGAAGAAAATGTGAAATCTGTACATAGTGAATATATTTGACCCAATACATAATGGAATTCTGTCATATAAGGTAGCAAGTTTGGAGCTATAAATCATTACCTTAAGTGAAACAAATCAAGCATAGAAAGACAGAAATCCTATGTTCTCACATGTGGATGCTAAAAACATGATTTCCTAAAAGTAGAAGATAGAATAGTCATTCGCAGAACCGGAGAGGTAAGAGGGAATGGAGAAAAGACACGTATGTTGTATATGCCATGAATAATTTCTAATTATTGACAATCACTAAGTATTTCAAATTAGCAAATAGGTTTCAAATATTTCCTATTTCAAAGAACAGATGAGTGCTTGAGGTGTTAACGCATGCACACTTTAATCATTGCTTGAGGTGTTAACGCATGCATGCTTTAATCATTGCTCGTGTGGATGCCTTGAAAGAAAGATCACTCTATACCAGTGGTCAGTACAGTGCAGCTTGCCAATGAATGCCTTAAACAAATGTAAAAACACAACTACTTTAGAATAGCTCAAATAGTGATAAAATTACTAAATATTCTTAGTTAAATATAATAAAGCTGAGAAAATCCCATTTAGTTCAGCATTTACTGAAACAGGAAAAGATAATAGAGAAAATGGTAGGCCACAGATTTACCTTGTGGTGGAACAGCAAAGTATAAAATGGAGATGAAACCGTACACCTGGAGAGCCCTTATGATAAGGTCTGGTATATAATAGTTGCTTAAGAATTATTTTTATCTATTCTACAAGCTTTACTTTCAAAGATAATAGTTTTTAAGTCTTCAAGGTATATAAATAGAGATTCTGATTCCAAGTTTACAAAAATGTGAGCATTTGGGGGAAATAGCCCTGTGCTTGATTTTAATATGAGAGATAGGTTTTGTGAAAGAAAGATTTAAGAACTGTAATGACTTAACCCAAATAATAATAGGCTAATGTGTTCTTTTAATGCTAGTATTTAAAACACCCAATCTTCTCTTCTTGCAGATTCATACTGTTAAGACAATTTTTCATTTCACAAATAATTACCAAGGCCAACTATATGTCAAAGGGATATAATAATAGATAGCACAGAATGTTTATTCTCACAGAAATTATATAGATCAATTTACTTGTCATTGATTCATTTATTTCTCAAGCACCAATTGAGCCACAGACTGAGTCAATCTAATTTTCTGTAACACGATATGCAAATATGAATACAATTATGCATAACCTTTAAATTCTGTACCATTGTAGTGACAAGCATAGCGGTGAATGAACATGAGAATGGTGTAACTATAAATAAGACACTGAACATCTAGTGTCCAGTTCAGTTACCATCCACATCCTGGGCCTTAGGCGGGCCCATCCTAACATCATGCCATCTATGATCTGAAGAAAGGACTGGTCCTGTAAAATGGTAGTCACAGGACCTTCATGACTTGGGGTAACAGCGGGATATCTGAGAGGAGTTTCCATGAGGGTCTAGTGATGATGGTGTGCCAGAGGCCAGAGGTCTTGAACCAGACCAATGACTCATTGCAATGACCAATTGTGGGTGAGGTTGATTGGACGAAAGGGTACACTGTGTGACACACCAAAGCTCCAAATTGCCACTAGAACCAATGAATATGTGCTGGACAGGCAGGAAAGAGTGAGAAGCGAGGTGATTTTCTGTTTGTTTTGTTTTTAATTTATTTGAGGAGGTTTATTTGGGGGGGGGGAGCTGCAGAGGTGAGGGGTAGACATGGTGGGACCAGGACATAAGCAGATTAAGATGCATAATGTGAAATATACTGAACATCTAACAGATAATTATGTCAATAGTGTCAATCAAAACATCAGAGAGGAGAGGAAGGGAAGGTCAGTATGAATTGTTGGCCAAAGTATTGTAGTTACTAAAATGTCATTACTTCTAGGCAAATAAAAATAAAATAGCACATTTATCAGAACCACCAATGACTATCCCCTTGTGTCCAATGTAAGAGATTAAATTATCTAACATTTACATAAAATCTTGAAATTTTAATTTTTCTTTAAAATGTACCTTTACCATTTAGTAAAAGAAGCATCCCCTTCTTAATCATAGAAGCTTCAGTTAAAAAATATTTTTGATCATAGGGTCTTTGTATACAACTTAATCTATGAGCTTTTTTCTTGCATGCTGAAAACATAATTCTGATTGTCAATAATTTAGTGATAATTTTTATCACTCCAGATAATATCACTATTAGTCTTTGAATTTTGAGTCTATGATTTTCAAACTTTCATGGGCATTACAGGCATCTATGACATTTTTGTTGAATTATAGTTTGTGAGTTCTAATTAAAGACCTTGGCTTAGTAATTTTGGGGCACCATTAATTGTTACTTAGATTTTGAAGGAAAGTTTAATGATAAATAAACAGTCTGGGAGTATTTGTCACTGCCCTGTCCTTATTCTGTACCCCTGCAGTGCTGCCAGACACAGATCCAAGAAATGTCATTTAACTGAGTGACTTGTAAAAGTGAAGAAAGTCAGGGACTTTTTAAAATACAGAATCAGATCCTCAAGTGCATTAATACAAATTATTAGGAGGTATTTACAATATGGAGAACAATGAAGAAACACAACAAATTTCAACATTGAAGAAATAATTGTTTTAATTTTACATTTTTGTAAATAAATTTGTTTAAATCTCCTTTATATAAAATTTCTATTTTTGTGCAGATAATTTATGCACTGGGAAATGCGGTGTTGTGAGCTTAAGCAAAACATACTAAAATCTAAGTGTCTTTCTTTGCTAGATTGTAGATGAAGCCTCATAATGGGCTCCCAGATGAACCAGTTAGAACATTTTCCAATACAGAATTACCCTGTTGGAATTAAGGAATCAAGTTCACATTCTTAAAATTTGAAAGCTCAGTCATATCAAACATGTTGACACTTTTAGAAATTCTATGTTGGTTCTGTGAAAACTGGGGTAATTGTTGCACTAACAGTGGTTCAATTACTATTCTTCAAGTTGTAGCCATGTTGTGGGCATGCTTTAGACATGTCGATGATACATATTCAATTCAGCCAATATGGGAGAGGTAACTGCAATTCATGATTGGAAAAAAAAACATTGTGGAAGTAGCTTTAGGATTGGTAAGAGTAGTGGTAACTAGAAGTGTACTTGCTGTACAAAAAAAAATATTTTTATGGTTGACAGAAGTTTAAAGTGGTGTTTGTGGCAGGCTCCCATGACTAGATGGAGATTATAACTTAGTGAAGGATAATAAAGAGTGATGTTATTGTACACTAAGCAGAAGTTACAGTTGTCGGTTAAATGGAAGTAGTAATAAAAGTCAACTCAGTTGAACGGAGGTTCCATCAAAATGATAGGGAAGGCTGTGACTGTTTTGACTGCCAGCTGTGTCTAACTTGGAGCAGCATCTGCTGCTATGGAAGCTTCCACCATTAGGGGGCTTATTAAGGTGGCAGTATCTTGGTTCAAGCAGATGTTGCAATTGTGAGCATGGAGCTCCAGATGGAGACCCGATTGCAGCAGTGGTGCTCAAGACCTCTTCCATGCTAGGTTATACCAAAGTTGTGGTTTCTGTAGCACTGGTGGTGGGTGTGGTTTCACTTGAAGCTGCAGGATGCTCCAGAGGTTGTGGGCTGGGTTGAGAAGGCTGCGTGTGTGGGTCCTGTTGAAGACATGGGGTTGGCCATTGCGGTTACAGGTTGAGTTGAAATCATAGCAATGGTCATTGTGGTGCTAGTTTCACGGGATGCTGCAGAGGATGGGTTGTTCTTTCTGGCTCAGTAGAAGTTGTGGTCGCTGTTGTGGCTGTTATTCCAGGGGATGTTATGGTCATTGTAGACCCTGTAGAAGTGGCCACAATGGTTTTAGAAGTAGGAGAAATTGTTCCAGGTGTAGCTGCAGGAACTTCAGTGTTGGAGGGTGGTGTAGAAGGGTCTTCTTTCTATGTGTTGCTTTTGTTGGTCAAATAAAGAAACTGCCTTGGCCTTTTGATAGGGCAGAACTTAGATAGGCAGGGAAGACAGAACTGGATGCTGGGAGAAAGAAAGCAGAGTCAGGCAGACACCATGGCTCTCCTCTCCAAGACAGACACTGGTTAGACTCATGCCGGTAAGCCACAGTTAAGTGGCAATACACATTAACAGAGATGGGTTAAACTAATATGTGAGAGTTAGCCAGAAGAGGCTAGAACTAATGGGCCAGGCAGTGTTTAAATTAGTACAATTTCTGCATGGTTATTTTGGGGTTTAAGCTAACCGGGTGGCAGGACGCAGACCTCTGCTTCCTTTTACTACAGAAGGGAAACTGTAGAGTAGTCGGGATTTGTTTCTATTCACCAGGCGCAGGATAAGGGCTCCAATCACTGAGTTAGCACAGAGGCTAAGAGGCAAGCCAGGGAGACTTTCCATAGAGACCAGTCACAGCTATTTCCAGTCACCTATTAAAAGTATAAGTGAGAATGTGGGTAATAAAGGAAAATGCTTGAGATTTATCATCTCTCTTGTATTTCCTTAAGTTAACTGCATTGGCATTGCTTGAATGACTCATATCTGAACTTTTGACTTAAAATCCTGGTTATAATCAGATTGGAAGTAATTCCATCCTTTGCCTAATGTCAGAAAAAAAGACAAACCTGTTAATATCTCTTTTCTCATTGTATTTAAAATATACTTTTGATCTTTAAAAATAGACTTCATATTTTCTGGCAGCTTTAGACTAACAACAAAACTGATGGGAAGATACATAGACATGCTACATGTATTTTGCATCTAACTGAGCCCAAATGGTCCAGTTGTCAACAGCTCCTACCATAGTATGCTTTGTTACAACTAATGAACCTATATTGATAAACACTTAGTAACCAGAGACCACAACTTACTTGAGGTTAATAAAAATTATGTGAGCATGTGTGTGTGTGTGTGTGTGTGTGTATGTGTTTCTGCATATGAACTCACACACATATGCATCATATATAGGAGAAAGAGGGGTATAACACAATAGTATTGTAAAGAGTGGCTTCACTATCTTAAAATTCTCTGTGCTCTAGTTGTTCCTTCCTCCCTCCTTTATATGCTTTTGTACTGTTTTGTGAACAACAACAAAAATACATTAAATGAAAATTTTTCTTTGTCTCCTGTGGATGATGTCATTTCCCCAAACTGTCTTCAAGAACTCTGGGCTCTGATCACTGGGTCTTTCCTTGCAGCTATTTGTCTAATTATTCCACAGTGACTTTGAGCCTGACCAGCACCTCTACTTCATGAGACCACATTTACTTATATTCCTTCTTAGTCACCTCTCGCTGCATTATTTCAAAAGGAATCTCTTACATGTTCCTCTTTTGTCAGGAATCAATGCCTCTGCTTTCTCTGGAGCAGCTCCATTGGTGGGGCAAGTGAAGAAGCTGGGAAGAGTGACATCAGGAAGAACGTCCAATCATTGTCCTCGGCATCTTATACTTTGTTCTATTATCCCATTGTATGGCTCAGATCAAGATATTGATTCCATATTTAAGTACTTTCGCAGCCCTCATCTCTCCCTTCCAGTCTATAACGTCCACCCGTCCAGTGTCACGCATGTATCATCACTTCTTAGTCCTATCCAATGACTTTAATTTCTTCCTATTGCATTGAAAAATTGAAAACCACCAAAAGAAAACTCTGCAAGCTTCTACAATACTATTGTGTTATACCCCTCTTTCTCCTATATATGATGCATATGTGTGAGTTCATATGCAGACACACACACACACACACACACACACACACGAAGCACCAACTCCCCATTCTTCTTAACTGCTGCCAGAGGAACATCTCTGCTTCTGAGAGTGGTTACCTATCCTCTCTCTCTCTCTCTCTCTCTCTCTCTCTCTCTCTCTCTCTCTCTCTCTCTCTCGCGCGCGCGCGCCTTTACATCAATTTTCTGTTTTGTTCTCTATCTTCCTCATAGATTGAATAGTTACCACTTTCCTCACTTCCTACTGTCCCAAAATGTCCCATTTTACACATATACAAACAAATACCCTTTGATGCCAAAAACTTCCTAGCATTTTCTTTTTCTATGAAAAAAAAATCTCTAGTATTTGTCGACATTTAGTGTCTGCATTGCACTTTCTTCAACCCAATGCAACGTGGCATCGGTTCCCATCCTGCCGCTGGAAATGTCATGAATGACATTCACAAACTAAGATCTAACTGGCGTGTTTCAGTCCTCTTCTGAGTTAAGCTCTTGGCAACAACTGCCAATGGGGACCGCTGCTTCTTTTTTTGGACCCATCTCTTTCATTTGCTTCTGTGATATTCCAGTCTCTTTGATTTCTTCCTAATTCCCCAGAATCTTCCCAATTTCTTTTGAAGCCTCATTATTTATGCTCAGCCCTGATTGTTAATGCTCTCCTTCAGTGTTGCTCTGGAATCAGCAATCTTTTTTACATATGGATTCTCGGTTTCTGTCACAATTGCTGCAATCTGCCACTGATATGAAAGTAGTCGCTCTGTGTGTAGTATAAAGAAGGACACTATATTTCACTGAAACTTTATTTCCAAGTCAAGTGGTGGATAATAAAGGGCCAGTCTTGCATCCTTCAATCTGTTCCATCATTTCCATGATTTACCACCATAACTTAATGGCTTTCAAGGGAATCTCCAGTCCAGGCCTATCCTCCAATCTTCAAATCAATACACTCCTTTGATGTTTCAAATCTGCCTTCAATTCATAGTAATATATCTCCAGTGAAACCTGACCAGCTTCTCTGTCCCATATATGCTTCCCAACCCAGCCATTGTTATGTGGGATTCCCTTCTGTATGCTGTGAATATTTTTTATTACTATTGGTTAATAAAGAGCTGCTTTGGCCTATGGCAGGACAGCATATTGCAAAACAGGCAATTCAAGCAGAGATAGAGAAGGAAAGAAGATGGAGTCAGGGAGACGCCATGTAGCAGGCAAAGGAGACAGATGCTAGAACCTTACCATAAGCCACAGCCTTGTGGTAATACACAGATTAATAGAAATGGGTTAATTTAAAATATAAGAGCTGTTTAGGAATATGCTTGGGTCATTGGCCAAAAAGAATTACAGCCAGATAGAAATAAGTGAATCAAAAATAGACTATATAGGTACATTAATACATATAAAGATATATACATAGATATATAGATATAACTCAGAATATATATCCTATCATCGTTAAATATATGAGATATATATCATATCATTATTTTATATACATGTATATTTTCATGAAATCTCATCAGATAATTGAACACACAGAAAAAAATCTGATTACTAATTTTACTTTCTTCTTTGATTTATTGCTTTGGTGGAGAAAATGTTCATTCAGATCCTTTATATTGTTCATTTCAAACTACATTTCCACATTTGTTTATGCTATGAAAGCCACTATAAAAACTAAACAAGGATATTGTTCTCATATATAAAAACCTTGAGATATTACCACATAAACCAAAGATACTTGATTTATTGTGCCTGTAGAGTATTAATATTAGTTTCTGCTTTTCAAATCATGATAATTGTTGAGTACTGACAATCCTAGAAATACTTTAAATGTTTAATTACATACCAAAACTGGACATAATTTAAAAATGTTTTTTCAAGTAGCTAAGTATGCATGGTTATAACTGCATAATATTTAGTTATTAATAATTAAATAATATACCAGGAAAATATTAATGTTTAGGTTCATACGTGCATTAGAAAACTCAATGTTTTGCCACCATGAATACCCCCAAAGAAGCAATTTCTGATTCTTAAACAATAATTTGAGTTAAGACACTGTCCCTCAACACTCATAATTATACTCTTTGGGGAGAAATGGCATAAGTATTATTTCTATGATGTCATAGGAAAACCATAGTTTTCTCATAGAACTAGAGGTCAGTCTCCAGGGCCCTGCTACTAAAATGAAGCAGCACTTACCAACTGTTTCCAGATGTTTTTCCCATACTTCTGCTCCATGCTTGAGCTGCCAACATGACATTTCATTTCAGGGTTGTTCTTCCTTTTGATTCGTGCTGAGAGAGCTTTGATACTGAGTCATATTTTACTTGACTGATGGAAATGAACTAGGATGCAGCAAACAAGTGATAAATGAGGCACTAACTATCACTTCTCACAGAAGACCTGAGCCACCTTCAGTCAGAACCTTCAGAAACTAGAAAGCCACCCTGCCTGAAACTGCAGCTTCTCCCTCAGCAATCACAAAGTTACTTAATACTTTCTTACTTATCCTTTTACCCTCATTCTTAAGATTCCATTCCACCAGATCAAAGACCAGTCCGTGATAGAATTCTAAAACAAATAAGATTCCAGCTGGTCTCCCCTTCTGCTGAATCCATGGCAGGTTTGACTACAACTGCCCCCAGTGCTCTGATCTTCCCAATTCTCCACATCAGCACAGAGCAAAAGAAAAACGTCCTGGAGACATGTTCTAAATCAAGAGTAACACCGAAAAATAGGCCAGAAACTGCTCGTGCATTTGCTGGGCTTCTTTTTCTATCCTGGAATAACATATAAACATAATGTTTTGAGGATTTGGTGGACTTTTCATAATTTAACACTATAGTTGAAGGAATGGAAGTAAGCATTACTTCCAAACCTCTTCTCTTATCTCAGAGGAAAGTATTTTTTAATTCTTTGTACAAATGTCTGCTTTTATTCGGTGTAATTGTTAAGAACTGAGAAATAAAAGGCTACTTAATAAAATCAAGTATGTCTTAAGTGACCTACCTAAACCAGCACACACATGAAAGATTTTTTTTGCAAAAATGACAATAAAATATTTTAAAGTTTTCAAACAAATTTATGTTAAGTAATCAAAACTAATGTCATTCAAAAGAAGCCAGACAAGGCAAATTAGGTCTGTTCTTTGCAGAAAGTGATAATGTCCCTATAATTAATTATCTAGGCGTCCATCAAACTTGTCAGGTCAGAATTACCCCTGACAAGCTGAAATTAAAAAATTGAAGTGCTGGTGATAGCAAATGGAACGCTCAGGTGTCACTGATGGCAATGAGAAATGACATCTACCTCAGAAAGTTATGTGACAGCTCTGTTGATGCTATATATATATATATTTACCCATCCTGCTATTTACCGACTTTGCTCATATTCCCAAGAGACTGAATGTACATGTTAAAAAAGTTATTCACAAGAACATCTATGTGGCCTTGTCATCTAGAAAACTAGAAAAGATTCAAAATCCCATCCATCATATATGAGGAAGTTTTGATATGCTCATATACTAGACACAACACATAATCAAATAAGACACAGGAATATTAAATATTAAAATGAGTTATTGTTGCAGGCAATAGCATTTTGCATGACCACTCAAACTGTCCTTCAAAAGGAATCAGATACATGTATGATTACAATATGAAGTTGTGGTTGAGTAAAAGTAATCCAACACTAATAGAGGTCATAAGGAATGTGGTTGGAGGAGTTGATACAAAGATCACCACAGAAGATCTTTGAAGTACTGGAACTGCCCTCTGTCGTAATGTGTGGCATGCACATGCATTTGAATGTATTAGATTGATGAATTTTATGTACACTACACTTTGAAAAATAGAAAAGAAGGAAGTAAAGCTAACCAGTACCACTAAAAATTAATTTGAAATGAGGAACCTGCAAGTTAGGAAGCACCACCCACCTACTGTGAAATCCTGTACCGGTGTCTCCTGTCTTTCAGTCTTGCTTGCTTTCACAAAGTCAAGCACATGAAAGATGTAAGAAGACATACTTGAAGATATCAAATGTAAGCCCTTGGAAGAAGTAAAGTAAGACAGAATTCTCAACACTAAAAAAATATGTTATTGATGGAGGTTTCTACTCTCAGCCCAGCAATGAATCTGAGATGGGTAGTCATACAAACAAAGAATTACGAAACAATCTGCAATCTCTGTGTGCCATGGGGACTGTTAGTGTGCAGTGTTCCTCCAGCATCTCTGGTTCAGTTCCTGCTTTGAGTTCCTACCCTGGCTTTCTTTGATGATAGACTGTGATGGGGAAGTATAAGCAAAATAAATCCTTTCCTTCCCAGGTTGTTTTTGGTTATAAAGTTTTATCATAGTAGTAGAAACCCTAAGACACTCTATAAAGACAAATGCGTCTCAATATAGGAAGGGTTCTACTAAGGAATATTTAATAATCAATGTGGATTTTTAATTTTTCATGTTCAGTTTTATCATTTAATATCATTTTAATATTTAGTAGCTGTAAAGGTAATATTACAATAGAAAATATATACTCAAAAAACACGAAATTACTGGATCACATCATCTGATGATCATGGGTAGCCAGGAGAGTACCTGTACATTAAAGAACTATTGGCTACATTCAGGAGAGTTACAAGTTCATCCTTACAATCAAAAAGCATGCCAACCTGGCCCAGTGGCTTCTCTATGCAGTGATGGACCACTGGGCACATACTATCAAAATTAGTATTGGTTTGATGTAGTGCGTTGTATAAAATAATTAAATATTAAAAGAAGGAAAAGAAAAGTTGAAGGTGAATTTTTTCATTTTATTTGGGTTTTGTTCTAAGACAGAGTCTTACAGTGTAGCCCGCACTGGCCTACATCTCAAAAGCCTCTAATTCTGAGTGCTAGGACTACAGGCATGCACCACCACATTTGGCTAAAGACTGGTTTGTTATTTTATCCAGTTTAATTCCCAGCATCTTCAACAGAAATGTTTACAACAGATTAAAATAAATGAAACATTAGAAATAAACATGGTATAACAATTATTAATATGATTAAAATTAGATATAAACAACTTAACAAGCACATTAGAAAGCTGGGTGGCTGTTAAAACAGTGCTTACCATGTAAGTATGAGGCCCCAAATTCTGATCTCTAGAGTGCATATGAAAACCGAGTGTGATGGTGAGCATCTGTATCCCAGTGCTAAGGATAGAGATTAGAAACTTATGAATCCCTGAAGTTTATTGGTTACCCAGGCTACGTGTACCAATGAGGCCCAGGTTCAACGACAGATATTGTCTCTAAAGCAAGTTGCTCTGAGCACAAGACCCTGATGGCAGTGGAGTGGGTTCTGGTGAGGCCTGCAGCTGAAAGATCGCGATAACTGGGGCATGGCTATCAGTTAAGGACCTCTATATAAGCTGAGCACAATAAAGTTGGCATTCTTGTTTCAAGGATGACCCATGTCCCTGTGTCTCTGTCTGCCTGAGTGCATGTGTTTTTAAATCTCCAACTTAGTTCCCAGCTTGGGTACTGTCCCATAGTACAGGCGCTACAGACTTTCAAGCTTTAAGGTAGAAAACATTATCATATATTAATTATAGATCACTGTATTATCATTTAAAAATATATAATAAAGTATTATCATTTAAAAATATATAATAAAGAAAAACGGAGGAGTGGAGGGCTCTAGGTTCAGCATTGGTATATTAAGGGCATGCTTCAGACTGCATCAAGGAAGGTTCCCAGCAGACATGCCAGTTCAGGGCTGCATGTTGCAGTGGTCACATTGGGAGATTCATTTACTTGCTTTCCTAATGTCTTTAAAGATGACAGATGACAGATAAAGTACTCCTGTCCAGTATCAGGAGATTAGGGGTTGGAGAACTGGATTAATTACTTTCCCCAACATGTTAAGTCTAAAGCCAAGGCAGAGTGTGGAGAAAGGCAGGGATAAGACGAAAGGTTTGAGCTCCAATACTGAGGGGACCTAAGACAACCTTCATCCAAGATTTTTGGCAATATTTTTAATCTTGGCCATTCTGGTGAAAAACAAATCTTGGTGAAAATAAACTATAGTCAGGACTCTTATATAACACTGCTGCTGAAAACATAAATAGTTGTTATTCTCTAACGAAACTGTTTGGAATATCTCCTAACTTTGAACATTCCTGTCCTATAACCCAAACATCATTTTTGAGTGAAAGCCCAAGATATAATATATATATATATATATATATATATACATATACATATATACATATATACATATACATATATACATATATACATACAGATAGATAGATAGATGATAGATAGATAGATGATAGATAGATAGATGATAGATAGATAGATAGATAGATAGATAGATAGATAGATAGATAGATGATAGATGATAGATAGATAGATGATAGATAGATAGATAGATAGATAGATAGATAGATAGATAGATAGATAGATTGATGATAGATAGATAGATAGATAGATAGATAGATAGATAGATAGATAGATGATAGATAGATAGATATAGATAGATACCAAAACATAAAAAGTACTGTTGCTCACAAGAATAATTGCAGTATCGCAAAATTGAGAACACCCAAGTATCTACCAACAACAGAGCGGGTAAGCTGACATACAGTAACAGAGTCAGCATACCACAATGCAAGTGAAGGGTGCATTGCTGTCATTTCTGTTGTGACAGCTGAGTTCGTAGTGGAGGGTTCAGAAATAACAGATATGGAGGTCACCATGGTTGTAGAACTAGCAGAAGCGCTTGCAGTCATTGCCACAGCAGCATTTGGAAAAATGGTGACTACAATTGAGGCTGTTGCTTCCTCAAAAGAGGTGGTGGTAGTTGGAGAGTCCATAAAAGCGGTTGTAGCTGCCATCATTATTGTATGTTCAGAAATGCCGGCCACAGTTAGCTTCATCATTACTGTTAAATTATTGAAAGCAGCTGTAAAGAACCTGAAAGCAGCAAGAATGAGCGGCTTGATCTGACCTTAGGCAAGACCATGTTATTCATAGCAAGGGGCAACAAACGCTGTGAGTGTAGATGGCCAAAAACACCCAATGAAGAAGATGTGATGTGTCCTCTTATGGAGTGTAAAAAACGACAGTGTCATAGTCCTTCCCTTCTAGAACTGCTTGGCGTAGCCATTGGGAAAGTGGGCAGTTTGGCAGGGACCTACTTTTTCTAAGTATACATAAAAATGATGTGGGAGAGTCTACTGTTTGTGTTGATTTCATTGGTTAATAAGAAACTGACTGGCCCATTAGTTTCAGCCTCTTACTCACATCTTGACTAACCCATTTCTAATAATCAGTGTAGCACCACAAAGTGGTGTCTTACCGGGAAAGATTCAGCATGTCTGACCTGGTGGCTGCCTTCATGACGACTGTCCCACTGAGGAGAGGCATGACGATTTACTAACTTCCCTTCCCAGCATTCTGTTCTGTCTACTCCACCCACCTAAGGGCTGGCCAATCAAATGGGCCAAGGCAGTTTCTTTATTAACCAATGAGAGTCCTCCATCATAAAAATGCAGGGCAGGGGTGTTAGAGCTGCCTTCTGTTGAGGAGGGTCTTTATCAGAGGCAGTAGTTCTGAGGCTGTTGAAGAGGGAATCCTCTGGTCTCATAGTAGAGGGAGAGTCTTTACTTGATCACTTGCAATGAATTACACAATTGCCATCCCGCATTCCTAAAGAGACTTGAAAAATAATTATTAGAGGACTGTGAGTGAATGATTTTGTTACAGAGTAAACCTGGGGGGGGGGTTGAGGGACAAAAGGAGCAGAGACAGGAGAAATGGAGTGGGCCAGGGAGAGGAAGAAGGCATGGAGTTCATTCAGGTTGACAGTGATGAGTCCCATTGGGAAAGCTGCTTTGCCAAAATAAGCTAGCAGAAGGATGTGGGCTCTATAGTGCATCAAAGGGATGGAATGGGAGAAAATAGAGGATTATATTCTCAAATTATTACAAGGGAGTCCATTTTAGAGAGAATCTCCTTCAACTAAGGCATCTCCTGCTGCAGAGCCTAAGTACTTGATATATCACTGATAGAATCATGTGTAGACTCTACAGGAACAACACCTGCTGTCAAAGACATGACTTATTCTAAAATTCTAAATAATTTTCTGTAGTAGCGATGGTTATTGTTCTAGTGGGTGCTTGCTGTGGGACAATGGTCTGTACACTGTCAATTGTATTTTAATAAAATGATGATTGGCCAGTAGCCAGGCAGGAAGTAGAGGTGGGGCAACAAGAATTCTGGAAAGAGGAAGTTTAAGTTTGCATTTGTGACCCAGATGCAGAGGAATCAAGATGTGACTGCCTCGCCTAATAAGGTACCGAGCCACGTGGCTAACATAGACAAGAATAATGGGCTAATATATGTTATAAGAGTTAATAAGAAGCCTGAGCTAATGGGCCAGTCAGTTTTATAATTAATGTAGACTTCTGTGTATTCCTTTGGGACTGAACGACTGAAGGACTGGGTGGGACAGAAACTTCGGTCAACAGGTGCTGCTGTTCTGATAGAAGGTGGAGCTGAAGTTGGTGATCTCCCAATAGTTCTGTCCCATCGTCTCCATGAGTGAACGCACCCCTCACGTTCCTGACTTTCTCCTTCATGTTCTCGCTCCTTCTGCTCCTCATCAGGACCTTGGGAGCTCAGTCCAGTGCTCCAATGTGGGGCTCAGTCATTTTCCCCATCTATCGCCAGATGGAGGTTCCCTCATGGTCCTGACTTTCTTTCTCATGTTCTCTCTCCTTCTGCTCCTCATCAGGACCTTGGGAGCTCAGTCCGGTGCTCTAGTGTGGGGCTCTGTCATTTTCTTCATCTATCGTCAGGTGGAGGTTCTATGGTGATATGCAAGAAATTCATCAGTATGGCTATAGGAACTGGCCTTTTCAGGCTCCCTCTCCTCAGCTGCCCAAGGAACTAACTGGGGGCGTCTCCCTGGAAACCTGGGAACCCCTCTAGGGTCAAGTTCTTGACAACCCTCAGGTGGCTCCTTAAATTAAGATATATGCTTCCCTGCTCCCATATCCACCCTTCCTGTATCCCAAGCATCCCATTCCTCCGAGCTCCCCCCATTCTCCCCTTCACACTTTTCTCTCCCCATCTTCCCTTGGACTGATGGATCATGAGACCAAACCCGTCTCTCTGAATGTGGCCAACAGCGGGGGCTGACTGAGAAGCAAAGGACAATGGCACTGGGCTCTGATTCTTCTGCATGGACGGGCTCTGTGGGAGCCTTCTCAGCTTGGTTGATCACCTTCCTGGACCTGGGGGGAGTTGGGAGGACCTTGGTCTTAGCATAGAGTAGGGAACCCTGATGGCTCCTTGGCCTTGAGAAGGAGGGAGGGGAGGTATGGGTGGAGAGGAGGGGAGGGAAGGGGGAGAAGGAGGGGAGGGAGGGGGAAGAGGAGGGAAGGAGATGGAAATTTTTAAATATAAAAAAATAAACCATGAGAGAAAAAAAAAAGAAGGTGGAGCTGAAGTTGATGCTGTAAGCATGGAAGCTGTAGGTTTAAAACTCATAGGAAATTTTGCAGTAGTAGATGAAGATGTCCCATGGCTCTGGAGAAGTTTGAACAGTTTTAGGAGCATTACTATTTTTCCTCTTATATACTAAGAACACTCACTATGTTGCTGTTGTTATCACAATTGTTTCAATTACTGTTTTTATTATAGAGGCTAAGAGACAGAGTAGGAAGGATTTCCACAGAGAACCATCACTGAAGAGATTCCATGCCACCTGGAGAAGATTATATTATTACTGAAAATGAAGGCAATATCCAAGAAAAGCTAATGCCATTGATCATCCTTTGTATATTAGATTTCTTCTAGTTATTTTATAGTTCTAGATATTACTTTTAAGTTTTTTATCCATTCTCTGGTGGTTTTGTAAATGCTGTAAGATGAAAGTTTAATTTATTCTTTCGTGCACAGTATACCTAGGTTTCTTAGTAATATTTGTCAAAGATACTATTTTTCCATTTGTGAATATTTGACATCTTGTGACTATTGACCATAATAGGAGGATTTGATATTTGATTTGGGGATCTTTTGAGCCAGTGGGGTGTGTGTGTATGTGTGTATATGTGTGTGTATATGTGTGTGTATATGTGTGTATAAGTGAGCATTTGTATATATGTGTGTATATGTGTGTGAGGGTGTGTGTCAATGTGTGTGCCTATGTGTGTGCCTATGTGAGTGTGTATGTGTGTATGTGTGCACGTATGTGAGAATGCATGTGTGTGTATATGTGAGCATGTGTGTGTGTATATGTATGTGAAGATGTGTGTCAATGGGTGTGCCTATGGATGTGTATATGTGAGTATGGATGTGTATGCATGTGTGTGTGTGTGTGTGTGTGTGTGTGTGTGTGTGTGTGTGTGTATGCGGGGCTGTGCTTGCTAGCAGACACTATAAAACTGAGCTATACCTGCAGCCCTTTACGTGTCTTTGTAAATTCCATTATCAGCCTGTTTTGATTTCTAAAGCTTTCCAGTAGACTATTGAAATAGCTTATTTTATTAAAATAATTTATAAAAATTAAAACTAGCTTAAGAGTCTTATATAAGAAGTATTGGGTTCAAACTTCCTTTTTGTTCAGAATGGCTTTTTCTTTACTTTTTTTTAATATTAGAGAAAGCCATTTTCAGGAATGTCTCATGCTTTCTCATTTTATGTCTATATTTCAAAGTTTAAAGAGCATAAACTTCTTTGGATATAAAAACTCTTTACCATTGGTCGACTTCTCTGTTTTTATGCCAATACCAAGCTGTTTTCAATACTGTAGCTCTGTAATAGAGTTTGAAGTCAGGGATGGTAATGCCTCCAGAAGTTCCTTTAATGGTATAAGATTGTTTTGGCTATCCTGGGTTTTTTTTTGTTTTTCCATATAAAGTTGATTATTATTCTCTCAAGATCTGTGAAGAATTTTGATGGGACCTTGATGGGGATTGCATTGAATCTATAGATTGCCTTTGGTAGAATTGCCATTTTTACTATGTTGATCCTCCCAATCCAAGAGCAAGGGAGACACTTGGTTCAAAAGTAATTTGTCTTAGGAAGCACTGATTTGCTAACCAGATATTGATGAGATTTCACAGACCAGAATCACCCAATAGTAGAATCTCAAGGTGTCTGAGTGACCTTACCCCAGATAGAGCATTTTATGTATAAAATGTATAGCCGAAGAGATGAAGAGATAAAATCAGTTGTGGGGCAGAACCATCCTAATAGCTCACTGCAAAACATGTTAACTCATAGTGGCATTTTACCGAGATGGATAGCCTAGTAGGCAATGAAGGAAACAAACTGAGTGACGGATTTCAAATATCTGGCATTAGAAATGATCCTTTATGGAGCCTATAATGCACCTGGTGCCGACTCAGAATGAGTCAGACACTGATAACCAGGAAGTCTGACTCTTGGTCCAAATGCCAATTGACAGGTGAAAAATATACATAATTGGGAGGGTGATTGTGGGGTATTTTAATGTCTTTAGGGGAAATGTATTTGTGGAAGAAAAAACTCAATTTTTCTAAATTTAAAAGTGATGGGGGTGCTTATTCACTCAATAAGCACTGATTCTCTTCTATATTCAGTAGGAATGTAAAAGCTGGGAGATGTGTGCGCACCTGCATTGTTCAGTGGGGCAGAAGAGTCAGCATCCGTGCCTCACAGAGAGCATTCCTTAATTTTTTTTTACTCTTTAGTGTTCTTTTCAGTAAACATTTTGGATTAAAGAGTTTTGGTTTTGAGACAGAGTTTCTCTGTGTCACAGTCCTAGCTGTCCTGGAACTAGCTCTCGTAGACCAGGCTGGCCTCGAACTCATAGAGATCTGCCTGTCGAGTGCTGGGATTAAAGGCGTGCACCACCACTGCCCAGCTAGATTAAAGTTTTTACTGAAATGCAATGAAGCAAAATAAAATGGCCTTGGATCTTCAGCACACAGAGGGAATATTTTTTAAAAGCCCAAGAAGAGACTTTTGTTCCCAGGAAATAGTAATTTAATAAGTGATTTCATAAAGTCAATGAACAATACAATATGCTATTCAGATTGCAAGATTTCACTGTCGGGAAGCATGACCACTAAATAAGACAATGGATGGACAATTTATATGTAACTCTAGAAACCCACATGTCAGTTGGACAGAAATATGCAGTTTGTTTCAGTTTTTCTTTAATTTTTGAAACTATATTTTAATTATAGCATTTCTCCCTTCCCTCTTCCATCTAAACCCTTTCCATGTACCCCAACCACACTCCTTCAAATTCATGGCCTCGTTTTTCATCAATTGTTATTACAAGCATATATATATTCCTAAATATAACCCGTTAAATCTACATAATGTCAGTTGCATGCATATTTTCAGAGCTGATCATATGACTATGGACAACCAATTGTTGTGCTCCTCCCTGGGTTCTAGTAACTTTACTCAGCTGCCTATATTTCTTTGTGTAGGGTTGAAGCCTCTAGGGCTTTTCCCCATCCAGTTTGTCACATTTGTTGGTGTGATCCTTGTTCAGGTCACATTTGGGCAGTCATGTTAGCGGGGCATTCTGAGTGTAGCTTCTGATGTTACTAGGAGGCAAAATCTGACCCTCGCAATCTTTCTGGCTCCTCTTCTGCAACATTCCCTGAGCCATCAAAGTAGGAATGTTTTGTAGAGTTATCCCCTGGGACTGGGATCCATAATTCTGAATACCAATGGATTTGTTTCATTCTTTAACCCAGTATTTCTTTATAGGGATTAAACAAGCACTTTGAAATAGTTCATTGACAGTTAGCCATTAAGTGGATGAAGCTTAGGCAATATCTTCTTTATTTCTATAGCATGTGGCATTGAGTGCCAGGCCTATTCAAGCCTTTCTCAGAGGCCCTGACAAGAAGACAAAAGGAACTTGGCAAGGCTAATCTGAGGCTACAGCCAGGGTATCAATGAATTTAAGATTTTGATTCCTGAAAACTTGACTTTTCCCTGGAAGAGACTGGAGCTATTATTCCCAAGATCACTGGGTGCTCAATCTGTAATCCTCTTGAGATACTCTGTGTTCCCTTTATGAAAATGTTTCATGATCCTCTTGCTTAGTTTATCCCATTGTATGATGATTTCTGCCAACTGTCCCATTTCTCCCCAGAAATTGTGTATAAGATGCTGTACTTCTTAATAAGTTTGCTTGCTATGACTTCTCAATTCCAAACCTACCTCCTCATCTTCTAAGCTCATGGTCCTCTCTCTTTCTCTCAGGACCTTGTCACTGAAGAACAGATTACTAATCCAGGTCTCTATGGCATGTTTATGATCCTCTGAGTAGCAAAATATTAACACAGTGCAGAATTCACTGCCTTTAATCAATTAATATTTACAAGAGTCACAACAGAATTGAAAAATAAAGTACCATATGCATAACTGTTTAGTATAGAATTAAATCTTTATTTTTCCAAAATATTTGTATTTGTTGCCTTACAGAACAGCAACTAGTATGCAATGCACCTTCATTATCACAGTGTGGCTAGAAACTGCAGACATCTCTCATTAGTATGCCACATATATCCAAAGAAGCTTTTTATATCTGCAGAATTTTAAACTGGAAAACTTTGAAAGTCTGTATTAATTGAGAATGGCTGGCACTCTTTTAACAACTAATAATTTTTTGAGACAAAAGAATTCAGAATCTGTCAGTACATGCCATCTGTCTTTCTAAAAGTAACCATACTGCACTCTCAAAGATTGTAACCCAACTGATTTGTGGGTCATGTTGCCCATATTCCACGGTTGAAATTTCACCATGTTCTGATACTAATCAAGACATCTTTGTACCTCTCCTTTGGTCTTCTTAAATGATGAAAGCCAGGATGACAGCTCCAAGTCTCTCATCTTTAGCAATTTTTCAGACCTGAGTTTTGAGCTCATCCTGTTGTGTTGAGAGATGAATTAGTAACCAAGTAAATAGATATCAGAAATCAGAGACTTCAGTACAGTAGCTACACTGGGTCATTTCCATTCATTCAAACTGGAAAAGGTGCTGGTTCAAAAGGTGTGGTAATTTGTAAATATCTAATCAAAATCTAAACAAGCCCACATTATATGAGAAAAGGTGATAAGGAAGAAGACTGGAACACCTAACTGAACTCAATAAGAACAAAATCGGGCTTAATCCTACCTTTCTCAGCATATGGAGAAGGGTAACTGCGCACATGTAGGTGACGTGCAGAGAGACAGAAGTTGCATCCCTTGCTGTGGAACACGCTGGGTCACACAAGGGTGCTGCTTCACACCAGAGGCTCTGATTCAGCTGGGACTTGTCATCGTCTTATTGGCATCTCTGTGGGGAGACGCCTGCTTCAATACATGCCACATCAAGCATGTATAATCCTAAATCCTTCCTGAATTATCATTTCCCCACTTTCCTCATTTAAACAAATACCATTGTACCTAAAATTGTTTGATCACTCCCTAGTTGGCGCCTCCTCCATTTGTTCCCCAAGAAATGAAGTAAAATTCCTACCCTGGTCGCTGTGCGACATTAAATGCTTAGAAATTTCAGAGGCAGATGAGAGAGATAGAAACTTGATTACATATGGATAAAATGTAAATCAAGAAATTCTATATCCTAATTATGTGCTCCAAGATTTATCAGAGACAGAATAAGAAACATAGCCTTGTAGTCGCCAATCACTACAATGTTCAAGAGGCTTAGTAAAGCAGCAACATCTACATAGGCGTACTAACACAGGGAACTAAAGGGTCCCCATCGGAGCATCAGACTTTGTCAACTCAAGGACACGAACCTGTTGTCAGGGCAAAGTAGACAGCGTGAGACTCTAGCATCCCCACATTCAAAATCAAGGACTTAACTCCAGAGTCTACTTACAATCTCAGTCATGGAGGCGTTGAAATTAGAAGCCACTCTAAGGGACCAGAATATGTTCTGGCTGGAGAGACAGAATGAAAGTAGCAGTAAACACGCCAAGGAGGACTCATTCATGGAGTTGGTCCTCTGTATCTACAGGTTGTACATCATCTGATTCAAACAATTAATTAACATCTGTACTAAATATTTACACCTTATTTCCTTTAAAATACATTATAACCTGGAGGGACGTAAGAAGATGGTTCTGTGAATACAGTAGTTGTTTCTGTACTTGGATGAGGGCCTGGGTTTGGATCATTTACTTGAATAAGTAAAATTTGGGCTGCCAGAATGCACGTGTAACCCTAGCACTAGAGGGAGCAGAGACAGGGGAACCCCTGGGTTTCACTGGCCACCAGACTAGTGGAATTAATTTTGACCCCAGGTTCAGTGAGAGACAAATACATTGTATTCAAAAAGTACAGTATAGAGAGACTGAGGGAGATGCCAGGCATTGACTTCTGGCTTCCACATAGAGGCACACACAAATACATGTGTGTGCACACACATAAATACCATGCAAATACACATACATTCACACACTTAATTACATACACACATACACTCACACACACACAAAAGCAACTTTTCATACACCATTTACACTGAATTAATTATTAGGAATAATCTAGAGATGTTTGCTTCTGAAGATGATTTAAAATGACTAAGATGATTTAAGTGAGATATTCTGCATGAGTTTTATACTCGAGTATCTTCCTTAAATGAGGTGTTCCTGTAACCACCAACACTACCCAGCCAGCCAGCCAAATACTAATAACGCATTTACATAGAGCAAAGCCAGTGACTGGAAGCTGCTTTGAAGTTGTAAATCTGGGAGTCAGTCATTAAAGGGTGTCAACAATTGCGTAAAAGAAACCAAGAGCCTTTGAGACAGGAGCATAGACAAACATGGATGCTTTGGACGGAGATGCTGCAGAATACCTGGGTGGCAGCAGATGACCAGCATGAGGCAGGAGCCAACTCCTGGCCTGTGCTAGGGTCTTCAGCAGCTCTTCCTTTGACAACTGCAGGAGCCTCCTGGATGGCCTCCCCAGTCTATGGACTCTCTTGGGAGACAGGATGATCCTTAGATGCCCTCACGTGATAGCATGCCAGCTCAATGCTGATTCACAAAACCTTCAAGAAAAAATATTTGACAAATTCCAAAGGCCCTTTAAAAATTCACAAAATCAACAGATATCTGCTTAGAATGCCTACACACACACATACACACACACACACACACACACACACACACACAAACTCCTACTATCTTAGGCAGATTCCTATGCAAAGTAAGGACTCAAGGACCCTCTGGGAGAGACCCATTTCCCAACCTTCACTAGTCATTACATAGCAGGGACATCATAACTACAGAAAGAGGGATGTGGTTGACTGGCTACTCTGTAAATAGAGAGATTTTCTCATGTGGTTCCAGCAACTGCAACTGTAGCCTCAGAGAAAAGAAAAGCGGCTGACCCACAAAATGATTTCAAAGACATGAAATCTTGCTGGATTTGCAGATAGCAGGAAGAGGCTGTGAACGAACTAAGGGATGCAGGCAGACTCAATATTGGTAAAGCAAGAAAACAGGTTCACATTTTGAGCTTCCAGATGTCCCCAGATACATTGATTTTATTTGGGTGAAGTGCTAAGGTGTACATAGGGCTTCTTATCTTTAGAAAATGATTTCTGTGTTTTTGAAGTCACTAAGCTAGTGGTTTTTGCAGGAATAGCCACAGAGAACTAACACACCATCCCTCTGGGCTCACTTCAAATCGCATTTTCCAGTTTAATTACCTTGCCTTTTATAACCTAGTACTTTGTTCTTTCTTGGGGCTTATCAATTGATCAATACATATTTATTTTATGATTATTTATATAACATCTATCATTCTTTTGGTACCAAAAACATCCACAGTTTGGAACTTTGTAGTTTTCACTCTTTTCTCCAGGACCTGGACAAGGCCAGCTTACACTTAGCATCTATTGAATGAGCACATGAAACTATTCTCCATGCCTTCAATGTATTTTATATTAAAAATAAACTGAAGTTCAGAAATGTTCCATAATTTACTTAAGGCACAAAGCAATGTCATTGCTACTTGAGAATTCAAACACCAGTAGGTCTTGTCATAACCTTCCCTCAGGGACAGTTGAACCAGACAGGATCCAATTCTTAGCATACCTCCACACACCTCCATCTCTGGGACCACTCCCCATGGCAGTCACTCCCTCTTTGAGAATAGCATTGGCCCCAAAGCACTGACATTTTTTCTGGGGCTTTTAATCTAGCTAAGTTACCAGATGATGTAAGACACCTTTCCTGGCCTTTCCTCCAACAGTCCCCCAATATGTCAATACATTATAGCAATCTATTTTAAAACCTTTTCTCAAGTGTTAGATCTTTCCTGATGATTCTCCCACACAGCCAGAGTAGAGGATCTCTGATGTGGGGGGGGGGGGGTTCCTGGGTGTTCATCTCATTGTTCTCTGGTTAGTCATGACTTTAAGGTATCTTGTCAAATAGTTGTTAATTTTTATGTTTTTTTCTTCAGGAAATTTTGTATTCTCTATGTGTAGCGTCCATGCTACTACTGTCCTGTAGCACCTGTACTACGTGTACTACGGTACTATGCTTGCAATGCAGCACCTGCACTATGAGACAGTTTCGGAGTAGGGCAAGGGTCTGGAGATTTAAACACACAGATAGAGACAAACAGAGACATAGGCCATCCTTGAAGCGAAGCAAGAATGCCCCCTTTATTGTGTTCCAGGGCAGCTTATATAGGGATCTGTAACTGATAGCCATGCCCCAGCCAAACCCACTAGAAACCACTGCCCTGCCATTAGGAACGCCTGAGGGCCTCATGCTCAGAGCAGCTGCAAACACGGGCGAAGAAATAGTTTTGCTCAGCGCAGCTGCAAGTGTAACAAGTGGTTCACAGGAAATTCAGGGTCTGGGGTCCATAGCCCCCAACACCTATGCCTTTGCATGACTTTAAAGCAAGTTAAACTTATCAAATACAGAGGTGTCAATGAGATGGCTCACTGAATAAATGTGCCTGCCATTTAAACCTAGTGCTTTAATTTCAATTCCTAGAACCCATAAAGAGAGGAGAGACTCGTCTCCCAAAAATTGTCCTCTGGCATCCACAGTATGGCACATGTATGCCCACACTCACATAAAAAATATACAATGATAATAATACTCAAAATTTAAATATATGTGTGAAGGAGAAAAACATGCAGACTAAAGTATGGACCAGCACAAGCAAGGACAGTATTAGGGTCAGCGATCGCGGGAATGGGAATCTTGTCACTGTATGAGGCTCCGGTTCTTGCAAACCCCTCTGCAAGCCCATTGTCCTGCCCCCAGGCCCTGCTCTCAGAGACCTTATCCAGTCCAGCACCCCAGGCAGGGCCCCTGCACACCTCTGTCTTTAGTCTGGCTCTCTGGGTCAGGTGCCTTGCCAAGAATCTGATGCCAACATCTAGGAGGTGAGCTTGGCAACTGTGACAGTGGTGGCTGTCATCTCTGACTAGCAGCTGGCAGGAGCCAGATCCTGTCCTTGGCATCATCTGTCACAGATTCCTGTACGCAAGTGTCAGACAAAGAATGCCAGGCATCTGCAGGTGAGCTAGCAAGGTCTCATCTTAACCTCCTTGCCCAGCAGACAGCCTGTTCTAGTTAGAAGTTCAAAGGCTCACAGTCGATCTGGCTAAGTGAGGAGAGATTGGGACTCCCAGGGCAGATGTTAAGCTCCATAGGGACATTGAAGTTAATGACTCACTCTGTGTCCTGTGCTAATACACACAATGTACCAGAGCTGTGGCACACACCACCTCCGGGAAACTACCAGAATCCATAATCATATCTGAGACCTGGTCCCCCAAAGAGGGAATAACAAAAAACTTTTGAGATGAGCATTTGAAACATATAAAATTGACTACACTTTGAGTCATAAAACCGTATCTCATGTGGTTAAATTCTAATGTGCCTGATACAAAGGAAAACAGGGCCTCTAAGGAGTGGCTGCCTCAGGCTCACAAGCAAAGGCACCTAGAAAATCTGTACGCTAAGAGGGGATCCAAGTCACACTGAAGTAGCAGGTTTTCTCTCTTAGGTACTCACCTGGAAGAAATACTAGAAAAGGTGTGCTTCAGCCTTTCCGCTCAGCACAACTTCTCTCTCCTGTATGATACTCCAGACTCAGACAAAGCTGGACTCAGTTGTGTAAGCATCTCTACAGTTGAGACTCCAGGAATCAGGACGACCCAAATGAGAATTGTCAGACTGAATGATTTCAATGGTCCTTTTCTCTCCACTCTTCAAGAACTTCTGAAAGGCAAAGGTCAAATGCATCTCAACTGTACCACGTCCAAATATTCCTCAAGCATCTAGAGTTTGCTTGATCGCATTGTTTCATTGCTGAAAACAACAGAGATGAGAATGGGAGGCCACACTGGGCTTCCGTGTTTTCTTCGGATGTGACAGAGTCTGGATATTTGTGACCCTAGTGCACAGCGTTGATTCACAAAGAATGTGGGATAGTTGTTATTCTGGTGGATGCCATCGATTCCCTAAACATGTAAAGACATCAGTGGGCGAGCGTATGCATATAGCTCAACTCTGAGTTGCAGTGGCTGAGGGATGGGGCTTTTCCCTATACTGATTGTCTCGGGCTTTTTACTGGCTTTGCTTACTTTCACTACTCCTAGCATCTGCTGGCTGGCAGCAGCCTGCTTAGCCCCAGGCGTCTCCCTCATTCTTGTTTCTCTTCTCTTGTTTTTCTCTCTTAATTCTAAATATCTCCTATTTATTCTGTCTGCCCGCCAGCCCTTCCTGTCCTTTCTCCTGCCTAACTTTTGGCCTTCATCTTGTTCTTAGACCAATCAGGTGCCCTAGGCAGGCAAGGTGAAACAGGAACACATCTTTTCATAATTAAACAAATGCAGCAGAAACAAATGTAACACACCTTCATGCAGTTAAAGCAATAATCCACAGCATAAGCAAATGTAACACATCTTTACCTAGTTAAAATAATATTCCACAACATAAATATCTTAGTTAACAAAATTAAAATAAATATTTAAAAAAATAGTTTAACACTGTATACATTTTAAATAATAATAAATAGAAATAGAGAGTTTTCTTTCTAATTTTCCCTTTTTGTTTGTTTTTTATAATTAAATTTATTCTTTGTCAATTTCATACCTGCATTTAATGCATCATGATTATTCTTACTTATTCTTTCTTATTTTCTACCCTAACCCACCTACCATCCCATAAATTACTCTACCATTATCATTCATCACAACCAACTTTTCCCCTGGTGGAGGTCGGTACCCCTGAATCCATCCTCTACCCACAATAGCCATTCTAGTACAGGTAGAGTGTAGGCAAGAACAGTTGATGGGAGTTTATAGTTGAAGAAGACAACATTTGCTCAGAAGACAACATTTTTGCAAAGTCTTTGTATCTACTTTCACATCCCTTGTTCTCCTTTCTCAGTATGTTCTTAGATATGGTGGTATGAATACCTTGTTTAGGGTTGAGAAGCCACTTATGTTCAATACCTTGAAGAGTCACGGGTCACTGCTCCCACCACCATTCACCAAAACAAAAGTTCCCTTGACCAAGACTGAGAATAGCATTTATTTCTAGATATAAATATAAATATTGAAAGCTGTTTGATGCCATGTCAGTTTAGCAAAACCACAGTCATTTGTTTCCCCGAAGGAACCAAGACCTTCTCAGACATGGTTTTGGTTTTCGTTTTGATTTTTTTTTTAACCAGGTTTAAAGTTCCAGTCGTAAATCCCTTCCTGCAGAGAAGGTCTCAAATCCAGAGGGTGGAAGGTTACCCACATACAGTCTTATCAATTCAAAACAAGGGAGCAAATTTGACTTTGCATGTTGCATGCAGCACTCAAGGTTCACAACTGGTGAAAAAAAGTACTGAAGAATTTTCTCCGCCATCAGCCTGCTTCACACATTTTAGCAGTATGTTAACCAGCAGGGGAACAGTTTACAGCTCAGTTCCCCTTGATTCTCTATGCCTTACAACCCAAGTGTGGAGGGGTGCTCGGCAACAGCATCTTACCAACAGTTTTGGAAAAATAACCAAGAAAACCACAACAGCTTATATCATTTTTCTCATCTCTGGGGCTGTCTTTAATCAACAACTCATAGGAATATATTCTGCACCTGGCACTAAGATTTTTTTATTTGATTACTCACGACACATGAAATTGGCATTATCCATTTCTGCTGGCTACCTCCAGCCTAACTCTTTAAAATATATTATCAATGTGGTCCCTGCTCGGCCAACCATGCGTCCATAGATGGCATGTACAAATCGACCTCTACTGGTCGGAGGAATGGGATGCTTGGGATCCAGGAAGGGTGGATATGGGAGCAGGGAAGCATATATCTTAATTTAGGGAGCCATCTGAGGGTTGTCAAGAGACTTGACTCTAGAGGGGTTCCCGGGTTTCCAGGGAGATGCCCCCAGCTAGTTCCTTGGGCAGCTGAGGAGAGGGAGCCTGAAAAGGCCAGATCCTATAGCCATACTGATGAATTTCTTGCATATCACCATAGATCCTCCACCTGGCGATAGATGAAGAAAATGACTGAGCTCCACATTGGAGCACCGGACTGAGCTCCCAAGGTCCTGATGAGGAGCAGAAGGAGGGAGAACATGAGAAAGAAAGTCAGGAATGTGAGGGGTGCATTCACCTATGGAGACGGTGGGACAGAAATAATGGGAGATCACCAACTCCAGTTGGAATGGGACTAATGGATCATGCGACCAAACCGGACTCTCTGAATGTGGCTGACAGTGGAGGCTGACTGAGAAGCCAAGGACAAAGGCGCTGGGCTTTGATTCTTCTGCATGGACAGGCTCTGTGGGAGCCTTCTCAGCTTGGTTGATCACCTTCCTGGACCTGGGGGGAGTTGCGAGGACCTTGGTCTTAACATAGAGTAGGGAACCCCGATGGCTCCTTGGCCTGGAGAGGGAGGGGGAATATGGGTGGAGGGGAGGGGAGCAGAGGGGGAGGAGAAGGGGAGGAGATGGAAATTTTTAAATATAAAAAAATAAACCATAAAAAAATCAAATGATACTCTCAACTTCAGGGCTTGCCTCAGCTGGTCACCAAACTTTTGTAGCAGGCAAGTTGGTTTGATCACGCAGAGCTTCCCTTCCTGTGCTCTTGCTGTGACTCTTTTGCCCTCTTGGAGTCTGCTTTATAATCTCACTTCCTAGTCATATAGTCTATGGCTTCTCTTTCGGGGCATGTTGATTGTAAGATCTTTGTTGGGCTTCAAAAGAAGCTCCTGGGTAGAGGATGGGTTGTGAAATAAATGAACCATAGTTTAGAATAGTCTGGCAAGGGATATAAATTGAGAAGTCACTGGCCTACATGTAGAACAATGAGCAATAAACTAACAGAATGAGTAGAGGTGCAGAAAAAAACGAAGGACTCAACCCTGAAGGAAAGAAGTCAAGGAAAAGACAAGGGAGGCCACCAGCCATAAGGAAAGTTGAAAACTAAAAGAATGAATCATTTCGAAAACTTACGAAGAAAAGGAATCAATGAGAAGGGAGTGATTAATTTATATTCCAGGTACCATTCAGCCAAAGTTAAGAAATAATGTGGAGTCAGTACCCTCTCAGGACAGTAACCCCTAATATCTATTATTCCAAACAAATTATCCTGAAAGAGTAATGCAAAAACATCACTGTTGCTATGAGTACCAACTCACTTCTCAACCCTGATTGCAATCATCCAACAAAGAGAAGACCCCAAGTGACTACTCTCAGAAATCAACAATTTGTCTCATAGTAAATGATTGGATTGAAAATGGTTTGAGGTTTATATTTTGAGAAGGTCTAAGAAAGTAATTTGAGGTATGTAAACACAAGTTGTAAAGGTCTAAGGAAGCGATTTAAGGCTCAGGAAATCTCTCCCTTTCCCTGGCTCCTAGAGCCTACTATGCCCTCCAAGGCTTTCAGGAGGGTATGGCAGGCTCCAGGAGCCAGAAAGATCCATAGATGCCCTAAGTCACAGTGAAGAAGCATAGCAAGGTAGAGAAAAGGAGCAGCTGAAGAGTCAGACTCTAGAATTTGGAGAATACAGTGGATGGCAGGAGCCAGCAGAGGCAAACAATCCATATACACCTTAGGGTAGTCAAATCAGCAGCTTGGTTCAGAGAGGCAAAGTCCCTTGGAAGAGAGCTCATCTATGCCCCTCCTGGTTTTCAGCACCAGATATATAGAGGATTTGGCCAGGTATACAGTGAGGACATAACCACTCCAAGGTATGGTAAAGGGGAAGGAAGGTTTTTACTGTCAATGTGAGGGAAACTACAGTCACAGGCATATGGAAAAGTCTAGAGCAGGATGAGAAAGCAGTACAACACTGCACATGAGCAGCAGAATGGAACAGGCCGTGGGTGGAGTCAGAGAGCAAGAAAGAGGAGGAACATGAGAGAACAAAAAGGAAAGAAAGCCCAGAGAGGGAGAGAGAGGACAAAGGGAGCCAGGAAAGCTAAGAGAGAGCCAGGAGGACCAAGAGAGTGCATGACCAAAATGACAGTGTGATACCTGGGGAAGGGAAGTCCATGAGCTGGAGAAGTTTCTGGTAGAGAGTGAGGTGGGAACAGCTGAGAGGAGCCACTGGTACTGAGTGAGCCTGGAGGTACCACAGTTAGCCATTTGTCCTGAGTCCCTTTAGGTATTCACATCCTGATACATGAATTGGACAAGAAAAGAACCCTGGATAATGCTTTTGAACAAATAAAAGCTAGCCCCAAAATATTAAATGTCAAAGAAATCAAGAATAATGAGAGGAGAATCAAGTGATTTTTTTCATATGCTTCAAAATATTAGAACATTAAATACATCCTATTAAAGCCACCTAGAATACAGAGCCACCAGTAGTCTACTGTGTTCTAATTTGGACGCTTGTCCTGTTGTTAATACAGGGTAAATATCAGGATTTAATGGTATAGTGTTTCTAGCTCTCTCTAAGCCTAAAGCTCCTGGCCAGAAATGGAATGTTTCTGTCCTACCCCTTACAAGCCGCAGCACTGTAATTCAGAACTGTTAAGACTTTAATTCTGGCAAAACACCAATATTCTCTCTTTAGGGGAGACTAAATGATAAATATATTTATTTCTCGGGAGAAGAAGCACAGTTGGACTTCTGTGGCAAAGTAAGATTGCGGGGATCAGAGGGGAAATGAGGTGAGAGAGTAGATCAAAACTCCATAGACAATGGGAAACCCATCATGTCTTAACAGTGTCAAGGTTGCGATGGGACGTCACGAAGCAGGAAGGGAGAGAAAAAAATCACTGCTAAACATAAAAGAAGAGTTAGAATCCAAAATCCCCTACAGACTTTCCAGAGGATCGGGTTACACAGATCTGTATTTCTGCTTCCAGCCATGATGTGTGAAAGACTGGAGTAGAGTCGGAACAAACTCCTGTCCTTGAGCCCTCTGCATGTGTGGTAGGCGCTAAGATGCAACCAAGGATCTGTAGGATCCTTGAGTATTTGATAGTGATAATAAAAATTTAGGCTCTTTCACATCCATAATCATGAAAATAGATTCTATCTTTTAAGTTAAAAGAACTGTATATTTAACTTCTAGTTGTACATTTTAGACATCAAGAAATCACTTATCATAAAATATGAAGTGGGTCTCCCAATGACAATAGAGCTAACTTTTTTTGCCTGGCTTGTGCTTCTATTTTGTTTCCTTTCAAACTTCCATAAGCTCAAAGAAAGTATTGTAATAATATAATAATAGGCCCCATAACACACCAGTTGTTACCTCATAGAGAATAAGGATCATTGTGTAATGGTGCTGAATGCTTGTGTTTGTGTAATTATAATTATGGAGCAGGGAGAGTTTACTGCTTGTTGGGTTTTACATCAACTGCTTCTCATCTAATTCTCATGGCCACACATGAGGAAGGTATGAGTATCATCTCTATTTTATAAATGTCAAGTTCAGGGTGTGTGTGTGTGTGTGTGTGTGTGTGTGTGTGTACGCACGCACACTAAAGTTTGTCCACAGCACTTGTTGGTAAGTGATAGTCAAGGAATCAGAATTGAACCTGAATATCTGACTCCAGAGTACCTGACTCGACTACCACAGTATGATGACCAGTGGACAATGTCTTACACTGAACTATTGGAATAGCAGATGATGTCTCCAGTTTTATATGTAATTTAAAAGGAGGAAAAAATGGTGGCATGTTACATTTCTATAGCACTTAGCAGTATTTATTTAGAAGTATGTTCTGAAGCTTACATGGCCAGAACCGGCCTCCCGCCCGCCTGAGCTGCTTTATGCTGTGTTAAGGTGCCATCTGCAGCAAGCATTGAAACACTGGCAGAAAGCGGGTCTCAGAGATACTCTTCCTGTTTGTTTCAGCGGCAGCCCCTTACATTAAGCCCCACTCCATCAGCCAGGGTCCATTTTTATTCCGTGGTAATTTCCATTCATTATTAATGTCTTTTGGAATGCAGGGACTATTTTTGAAAGGAAATGAGCCAGTCAGACATATCTGGGGGCTTCACAGATGGCAGTTTTTAGAATAGTTTTGTTTTCATTTTGCGATTGAAAAGTCCTCTTAGCCCCTTTTGCAACATACAATAATGCGCTCACATTAACTGATACATGATGTGTGCTTCTGCTATTTTTCCTCTGCTTCACTTGGCAATTAAACACATGATTTCCCTGCAAATGACTATAATTTTTTGCTTCCATAATATTTATGTCAACTCCAAAGGAGCGGGGAGTTGGCATGCTGAAAACCTGACCATCTGAGGCAGTGGCAGCAGCGTGTAATTTCATCTGTATCCACTAATTACTGGATGATCAGAACACCAGAAATAAAAAATCATATGCTAAAAAACCATAATGCGTGCCCTCAGCTGGCTAAATCAGTCATTTGAAGCCACGTGCAAATGAGCACATAACTTTCTGAGTGATTTATTGCTGTTTTGGGAACACATGTGGGGCTTTGAAAATATTTTATTTGACCTGAAATATCAATTTTAAGATGAAAGCTACTCAACGCATCCTTCGGGTCAGTCCGAGGGGTCTGTGGAAGTGGCCCTTCCAGAGTCAGAGGTCTTGATCAGAGAGCAGAAGCCTATAGAACTGCCCGTGGGTTTGTCTGAACAGATGCAGTCAGTTGCCAGCAGGACTGGATGTGGCAACTCCCATGGTTGTTTGTATTTGTGCATCTGAGCCTCATGAGGAGCAGATGGTGTGGGGTTGAAGCTCTGGGTACGTCCCAGGAAATGCGAGATCTCCCTTTATACAATCTCAGTTTCGCTGGGCCTAAAACATTAGAGGAGTAGAGTTGCTGCATTTTGTATCCATTGACTGAGATCAAGGGAGATAAAGTGACTTCCCCCAAATGGCATGTTGCAACAGCGGCAGAGCCCAGCCAAGAAGCCAGAGTCCTGGCTACCTTCCCACCTGTGTCTTCATTTTATTTAAGCTTTCCCACGTGTGGCAGCTGCCCTAACCAACCGGTAGATGCAACCACAAGACTTAGGCCTAGCATAAGGTGTCCCTATGTTCTGTAAAGAGCCTGTAGCATGCTCCAAGCTTTCATTAACTTGGCAAATTTTTAGTGAACGCTGACCATTCCACTAAACATATATGTGGAGATTGACCACTCCTGAAGCCCTGAAGGTATAAAAACAGGAGTCACTTCTTACTACTCACTGTACCACAAACATGGAATTAGCAAATGCTGGGCCACTGCTCCAAAGGAAATGTCAGATTAGAGTCCTTCAAAGCCTCGGGTTACAGACAGTATCTTTGTCAACAGACTCATTCATAACTGTGTTCTTTATGTGACTGCGCTAACACTGAACTCATGGCAAAGTGTAGTGTAACTCGCGCCTGAATGAAGTTTATCTAAAGCATGTCTTTTCTTGCTAGGACACACCACAACCTTTTCAACACGCCAGCTCTCTACATGGGAGTAATTGTAAACCATTTTTGAAAGGAAATAAACAGACCCTGAAAAGGACACTTGCTCACAACATCATTGTTTGACACTGCATCCATCCTGCACTTCTCTACGAATGGTTGCAAGTACTGCAGTCTCCGACTTTAGCGTTACAAAGGAACTCTAGCTAGTAAGCTAAACTGCAAACAAAAGATCCATGCTCCATGTCCTGGCTATGACAAACAATGCTGCTATGAACATAGTTGAGCACATGTTCTTACGGCACAATTGAGCATCCTTTGGGTATATACCCAAAAGTGGTGTTGCTGGGTCTTAAGGAAGGTTGTCTCCTAATTTTCAGAGAAATCCATATACTGATGTCCAAAGGAGCTGTACCAGCTTGTACTCCCACCAGCAATGCAGGAGTGTTCCCTTTACCCCCACAACCTCTCCAGCATAAGTTGTCATCAGTGTTTTTGATCTTGGCCATTCTTACAGGTGTAAGATGGAATCTCGGAGTTGTTTTGATTTGCATTTCTCTGATGGCTAAGGATGTCAAGCATTTTCTTAAGTTCAGCCATTTTAGATTCCTCTGTTGAGAGTTCTCAGAACCTCAAAGCAACCTAAATGCCCCTCAACCAAAGAATGGATAAAGAAAATGTGGTACATTTACACAATGGAATACTATAGAGCAGAAAAAAATAACGACATCTTGAAATTTGCAGGCAAATGGATGGAGCTAGAAAACATCATATTGAGTGAGGCAGCCCAGACACAGAAAGAAAAATATCATGTGTACTCACTCATAAGTGTTTTTTAGACATAGAGCAAAGAAAATCAGCCTACGATCCACAATCCCAGAGAACCTAGACAACAATGAGGAGCCTAAGAGAGAGATACATGGATCTAATCTACATAGGAAGTAGAAAAAGACAAGATCTCCTGAGTAAATTGGGAGCATGTGGGAGAGGGTTGAAGGGAAGGGGAGAGGCAGTGAGGGGAGCAGAGGAAAATGTATAGCTCAATAAAATCAATAAAAATAAAGCAACATAAAAATAAAGGAAAAAAAGATCCATGCATCCACGACTGTAACCCACATTGCTAATGGAGGTGAATATTGTAAAATATTAGATGAGAGAAAACACAGAGTAGTGTGAGCAAAGAGATCACATGTTCCCTCATCTACCTGCACATTTAGTTCCTCTTAACCCCTGAATATCCCATTGTGTAAATGTATCACATTTTCGTTATCCATTCATCAGCTGGTGGACATCTAGGCTGTTTTCAGTTCCTGGCAATATCGAATAGAGCAGCAATGAACATGGACGAACAAATATCTCTGTACTAAAATGTAGAGTCCAATAGCGGTACAACAGGATCTTAAGACATATCTTGAGAAACCTCCCATTTATTTCCATGTTGGTTCACGGGGTTCCACCCTGAACTAAGAAGCTATATGCCACTCATACCAACTGGCAATGGGAAAGCAAGTTTTCTGGTTTTCAGGGGAGTGTCAGTTGGCATTTGAACCATACTTTGAGCAGACCACACGCCCAGGTGGACTTGGCCAGCACAAAATGAAACTGAACTCCATAGTTCTTTTGTGAGGTTTTTTTCTTGCTTCATTTTGTTTTAGAATTTTTTTTTGTCTTGTGGTTTTTGTTTGTTTGTTTGCTTGCTTGCTTGCTTACTTGTTTTTATTTTATTTTGTGGGTTCCTTTTTGTTATGTTTTGTTTTTTGAAAGACAGAACTAATGGGAGATCACCAACTCCAGTTGGAATGGGACTGATGGATCATGCGACCAAACCCGTCTCTCTGAATGTGGCCAACAGTGGGGGCTGACTGAGAAGCAAAGGACAATGGCGCTGGCTCTGATTCTCCTGCATGGACGGGCTCTGTGGGAGCCTTCTCAGCTTGGTCGATCACCTTCCTGGACCTGGGGGGAGTTGGGAGGACCTTGGTCTTAACATAGAGTAGGGAACCCTGATGGCTCCTTGGCCTTGAGAGGGAGGGAGGGGAGGTATGGGTGGAGGGGAGGGGAGGGAAGGGGGAGGAGGAGAGGAGGAAAGGGGGAGGAGGAGGGGAGGGAAGGGGGAGGAGGAGGGGAGGGAAGGGGGAGGAGATGGAAATTTTTAAATATAAAAAAATAAACCATGGTGGAAAAAAAAGAAAGAAAGACAGAAAACATAAAGTTGGGTGAGTACAGAGGGAGATGTGAAGAATCTGGGAAGAGTTGGGGATAGGGAAAATATAACCAAACTATATTGTATGAAGAAAATAATTAAAAAAAAAGATTCTTTAAAAGGTATCATGTATCAGAATATACTGTATGAGAAAAGTCTATTTTCTACTTTAAAAAAAAAAAAACCCTTTCTCTTATCAGAAGAAGCAAGTGTTGGTGAACCACCTTGAAAAAACATGACCTTGATCACCAGCTTCTCAGAGAGAAGTCTTCTAGTTTTCCTATAAATGGAACTGTGCTTGTCTATCTTTGGGAAGTGGCCTAATGAGAACGTGATTTAAAGATAATTACAAGCTGTGGGGTCTTCCTGCTTCTGGAACCTAGCTTAATTATTCAAAACTTGTAACTTGAAGCGGCGACCTGGAGCCACCTGTGGATGAAGGTGTATGTAATAGAACATATATGTTAGAGCTTCTAGTTGGGCCTGCTCCCCTTAAACACTAGCTAGAGTCCTGATTGCATAGTCAAGAAAGACTTTCCATTGTTAGAACAAAGAAAGGAAGGAATTAATAATGGAAGGAAGGTACGAAGGAAGGAAGGAAGGAAGGAAGGAAGGAAGGAAGGAAGGAAGGAAGGAACATGTAAGAGCTGCAACGTAAGACAGGCTTTAAAGAACTAATGGAGTCTAAGTAGAAAAAAGAGGATGTTTAGATTGACTGTTTATATTTTTCCTTAGATTCCCCAAACCCAGGAAAATGAAAATGCCTTCTTTTTCCTGGGAAATGTTAAGGTGCTGCCAGCTTAACGAAAAGAAGTAGAAACTATCAGATTTGGGCCTGTGAATAGCACAGTCCAGAACACCCTTGGCCTATCTTGTGTCGTACAATATATATTCCCCTTAGAAGCAAGCATGACAGAAGGCCATGGAAGAGGCTTCAGTACAGTCAGAAAGGTGATCGTGAACCCCCAGGCAAAGTCCTGGAGCACAGTAAGGAGTGTACACTCCTGGCTCTTGTCTATTGTGTAATGTTTGCTTCGCATGGACTACAGTTGCTGTTTGAGGTGTCCTACTCTATTCACTGAGCTTGAATCATCTTTTTAACATCTTGTGATTTGCTTGTCAGCTAATGAGTTGGACACACTCTGACATGAGCCCACTTGATATTTGCATAAGCATCATTACAGTGGCCTTCTTGAGAACTGTGCTTCAACATGCCGCTCACTGCACTTGTGCTCAAATCAGGATATAGATTGAATGAATGAAGGAATTTTTGTCTCTTGTTACCAGTGGTTACCATCATTCCTGGCACACTGTGTGCACAAAACCTATAAATCCAGGATTTTATTTTAAGCGATTCTAAATCTTTCTGTGAAACTCCCTTCCTCCAGTTAACCTTTAAATATGATCCCATAAATCCTGTTCCTTTGTGGCTTCATTGCTTTTTGCTAGAGAGGGTGAGGGCACACGGGGGAAGAAAGGGTTTTTTTTTTTTAGCTCTGGTTCTGGCGTGAGACTTCCTTCTTGGTACAGATATGTGAGCAGACGAGGTACTTAAGTGGAGCCATGTAGTGGAAGAGAAAATTAGTCACTGAAAGGGTTGATAAATCAAGTTTAGTGCACATATGGGCAGAGATAGATCACCTCGAAATAGACCAAAGCCACTGACTAGCAAGGAGAAATTGCCTTGTGGTTTTTATTGAGATCCAAAGAATTTTTAAGACACTCCCCCGAGTTATTTCAGCCAAAAGCGTGTCTTATCTTCAACGAAGATAATAGGGTAAGAATGAGGGAAACCTATGAGAGTAAGAGGAAAGAGTGATTAGGGTCTAATTTTCTAGGTAACCAATTTGAATATTTGATTAGGTGCAGAAAAAGTGTTGGAAAGGTATGTGTGGGGTGGGAAGCAATTGGATCCGAATCCAGCCATGCAATAACTTGAATTATCAGTACACTCTATGAAAGGTGTTAGCGAGTTCTATCTCATAGACATTAAATGAGAACAAACAGCGAGCATGGAGGAAGAGAAGCTGGGAAAAGTGGAAGATGAGGAGGGATGCTGTGTGGTGTCTTCTGGACATAACATGACTACCACACTCATGAACTCACAGCTGCTACAGCTACCTACACGAGACCTGCATGAGATCAAACCAAGGAAACCTCCAGCATAGACTGAGTAGAGACATTCTAGGTCTCACCCCTGATGGAGGAGCTGTTGACAGTTGAGAGCCACAGGGAATGGATAAACATTCTTCAGGGATGTGACTTTTGGTAAGCTGCCCATTGTCCAATGGATAGCTCCACACCCATGCACATGTGAACCAAATAGACTTAGGGGGTTATTAAAAAAAAGAAGAAGAAAACATGAAGTTGGGAAGTGGAGATGTAGCAGAAGGTCCAGTGGAGAGCTGAAGCAGGAAAACAAAAAATGAATGTGATTATATTTTATTACATACACATACGAAATTCTCAGATAAATAAATAATTGGGATCCACAAGCACAGGGTATATGTATTGATTTTAAGTTTCAACTAGTCACATAAGATAAAGTATAAGTAAGAGTGAAATTATTTGATTAATATATTTTAACTCAATATATACAAGACATTGTTCATACTAATGATAAATATAAAAATTTAATGACATATTTTTATGCTCAATATTCAAAGCCTGTAGTGGACTTTATACTGACTACACATCACAGTTCATATTTGCCATGCAGTAAGTGTTCAATAGCCACACTTATTGCCAGGCTGCCACATTAGACTTTGGAAGGCTAGAGGAAGCTATGCGACCCCTTAGGCCTGGACTAGCCCATAACTATCCATCTGCATCTTCCTCATTTAATCCAGCGTTGGGTAGCCATGGGTGTTTATATGGCTAGGTGGAGCAGAGCCCAACAAGAATTAGCAAAGAACGTTGGCTTCCTTTTTATATTTCAGTCCATATGAAGAACAAAGCCTGAAGCCATATAGTTGATCAGAAATACAGCCCAGAAGCAGTTTGTTCCTGAGAGCAGCTCATGCCCTTCAGTCCTGAACCACTTTTAACAATGATTTAGGAACATGCAAAAGGTTAGATCTCATCACTGTTTATTATGCTTCCCCCTTTGACACTTCTTTATTTTGCTGGTAGAGCCTATACTGACTAAAAATTATTTTGTGAGGCCCTAAACTGTTCTTTGCCCCAGGACCCTCATTATAACCTAATGGCCATAACTGTTTCTAATAATAACTATAATTATCCTTCATTTTTATATTGGTTTTTCACACATATTAACTTGTTTGAGACTCAGAGCAGTCTCCTGAGACCAAACCAGTTTATGAAAGAGGAGATGGTGTCCCACAGGGTTCAGTTTTTAACAAGGTCACTCAGCTTGTAATTTTGGAGAAAAAAAAAACACATCAACACTCATCTCGGTGACTGAAAATGTATAAAAATGTCATTCTGTGATGAGTTTTCAGAAATGCTTGTATTTTTTTCAGAGAACTAATTTTGATAGTATTGATTCATACTTGTGAGAATTAGGATACATGAGTAATTTTATACAAATTTTCTTGAATATGAGTATACGAATCATATAAACATATATGTATTTATACATGAAATTGTTTTAAAAATATCGCAATTAAGTTTTCTGATACTGTCTCTCAAAACATGGAAGGCAGTGATGGCGAACTGTTAAGATTTAATCTTGTCATCTGCTTACACTAAGCACTCCAAATGTATTTTTAGGAATAAATAATATACGAATTTGTCTCCAGCCATATCAAATATGTTTGTATTAGGATAATGAAGAGAGAAAAATGAATCAGTTGGTTGTTTGCCTTGTGACAATGGAGAAGAAGCAGGCACTAGAAGCCACCCTGAGTCATCACTGCTCAGGAGAAACAGATAAAGTGATATTTTATATTCTTTCATCCATACGAAGTCTTGTATATTTTGTGTATGTTTTACAGTTGCAACGTGTTTCCGTTTAGCCTAGTCACATTTCAGATGCTCACTGGGAACGTGTAGCTGGCAGCTGCTCCACCAGACAGAATAAATCCTACAGCAACCAAGAAGGTTTCAGAATTCTTATTCTTCATCCTGTGATGCCTAAAACACCCACCATGTATCTGGTCCAAAAAAATCAAATCTGGGGATGAGACAGCCAATGATGTCATTAAACCTTCACCTCTTAGAAGAATACTCAGTTGAACTGCCTAAATATGAGAACGAGAATGAGAATGGGCAGACAGTACCTGTCAGCAGAAGTCTGACCCACCAGAGACACGGAACCACACAACCTCTCCACACAACCTCTTCACACAACCTCTCCACACAACCTCGTCAGTCATTGACATCCAAGGGTCAGGTCTTGGCCAATGGCTGCCAGCTTGCAGCTGCCATTCTTACCCTCCCTCCAAACTCAAGACCACCCAGAGAAAGCCAAGCCTACTCCTCACACAGGCTCCACAGGACTTCCTTCTAAGCTGCCTCGTAGCTTCACACCGTGATAGCTGCAATCACAGCGTACCTGTGTGGTGATGGCACTAGGAAGCTGTCCAGGTCGCCTGCCTGCCTCCAAGTTGACAAACACGAGGGTAACCATCGCCCTTGCAGGCTAAGAATAAAGAGCTTCTGGTTATTTCACTCTTCATTCGCTGCCACAAAATCTTTGGTTAGTCTTTTCTAATCAAATATCGCCTTTGAATTTTGCCCTGTATTAGCATGGTTCATGGATACGGTGACCCTGTGCTGTAAATTCCAAGGTGCTAACCATCATGCTGATTCTTAGAGGGAAAAAAAAGTGAAACACCAGAGACTAGGGCCTTTTTCTCAGAGAACTTAGGACTTTGGAAAATCACGCACAAATAAATATGTAATAAGCTACAGTAAATACTACAAAGGAAAAGCGCACTAGGGATGAAAGTGTGCAATGGGACCTCGTTCTAATTCTTGTAAGATGTGAATGCCAACTACAACCAAGAAAAAAACTTTTATGACGCTATTTAATTGAACTTCGACAAATGCTTGGCAGCATAAACGGTACATTTTCCCCGATAGCCTTTGACAGCCGCCATCAGACATTCCGTCCCCCACAGATTCTTTACAGTTGCCTCCTTCCTTCTCGGGCAGCCACGGTGACGCCGGTCAGTGCCTGCTGGTACTACCTCAGCAAGAGATACAGGGAAAAAACAAAAGTTGCCTTTAAATAAAACAACTGTGGCTCACTCCAGGGTGGTTTAAAGGTTCCTAATTTCACGTTTATTAATAGTTCTCATCTTTATCCCAAGCCTGTGCCAAGATTTGATTGCATTAAACCTGAAATAGTTGTCATTTTGGCTAAATTTCAGATCACTCAACACCTGGAGTGTTCCCCATACCTTCCCCTGAGCACCTGCTAAGATTGTACTCAAGTTATTATTATTGTTGTTGTTGTTGTTGTTTTTCAAGACAGGGTTTCTCTGTAGCTTTTGGAGTCTGTCCTAGAACTAGCTCAGTAGACCAGGCTGATCTCGAACTCACAGAGGCCTGCCTCTGCCTTCCAAGTGCTGGGATTAAAGGTGTACACAACCCCCTACCCCCGACCGTGGTGAACTAAAGTATTTTTTTTAATCTTGGAAAAATATATTCACTTATATTTTATGTTTATATGTTTTTCAATGGTTGTTTTACTTAATATATTCCTATTGGCATGCATTTTTTGACAAAGAATTCTCAAATATTCAACTTGAGTGTTTGGTAAAATGTAGTACATTAAGTATCAGAGATCTAGAGCCTGTAAACATCTTCAACATTAATTTCTCTTTATAAAAAGTTAAGTAGGTTCTATTAAAAGTTAGTTCAAAATGCCTTGTGTATGTTCTTACTAACACTCTAATTGGGCTACGGTCATAAACGCTATAGAGAATCAGTTTGAAGAGGAGGATTACTAGCACATCTACCAACTTTAAAAGTCTTAAGTTGCAGGCCTGCTTGGCTAAAAAGTAAGTCAAAGGGAGCCTGGACAACCTAGCAAAACCCTGTCTTGAAGCAAAAAGTAAAATGGGAAGGGGTGTCTGGGAATGCAGTGCAGTGGCAGAGCATCTGCCTGAGATGAGCCAGGTAGTGGGTTCAATCTCTGGTATGGAATGAAAGAAGGGGCAGAAGGAAGGTAGAGGGAGGGAGGAAGGGAAGGAGGGAGAGAGGGGAAATGGAGGGATGGAAAGAAGGAAAAAAGAAAGAAGAGAGAAAGGGAGTAAAGAAGGCAAGTACGAAGGAAGAACTAGGAGAAAATGTCTATAAAATAAACACTTTTTAATTTGTCAAAAATTGTACAAGCATCAAACATCAAAAGGAATTCTGCATTTCTGGATGGTTGGAGAAAGCTATACTTTAAGCAGCAGACATAAAAAAAAAACTCAGTTTTGTTTTGTTTTTCTTTTATGTGTGTAGGTGTATTCCCCACATGTATGTCTGCACATACAGTGTCCACAGACGCCAAAGAGAAGATAAAATTCTGAAATTACAGACAGTTGTGAGCCTGGTTGGATTCTGAAAATCCATCCAACATCCTCTGGCACCCAGGGCTCTGAAACGTAGAGGCATGGCATCCCTCCCGCCCTAGAAAAAATAGCATTTATTTGTAAAATCTAACAGGATGATGGGGTGTCATACAAAGTTTGAGCACACATCAGATGCTGCTTGGTCTTTATAATTTTATACCCGATGATTGTTTTAAGTTTTAAAATTGAATTATAAAGATTTTTCAAATAAAATAATGCAATAAAATTAACTGGACGAACATCTTACATCTCAGTGAACTACTTTACAGTTAGAATAATCATTCTGAAGCTGTGGGACTTCAAATTGGATTTTACACTTTCAACATCAAACACATTTCTATGCACTGATCCATCACCAAAACTGAGAAATCCAGGGCAAAGTTAAAACTGGAAAAACAATTAGCTAGATATTCTCTTTAATGACTCCTGTCCAGTATCTGCATTCATTCCTTTCTCATGATCTAATGTTTATATTTTTATTACTTTCTTTGGAAAATAAGCTTTGGGGGTTGAGGTATCTCTTCAATAACAGAACTACCACACTTTTACCTTCCCCTTATAGTTTACTGGCTCAGTGAGCAACTTCACTGCTCCTGTGTAAAGTGCACTCAAAAGACCAAGGACCTTCTCTTCCACTGAAAAACACGTCACACAGGTTTTAAAAGGGTCTAGTTGTTTCTTTATCGTAAGTTCCTGATGTTCTGGGGTCAGAGACCACAAGTGACAAACAAGATTGTGGCTCTTTGCCCTGGGTGACGGAGGAAGGAGCCATTGTAAACAGGCATTCTTGCTTCCCACGATCACTTCTTTTTCTCTGTTTTCTTCCTCCTTGTAACAGTTTTTAAATGCATCTCCCACAGAGATAAGTCACCGACCACATGACAGTCAATCCACCGGTTTACTCCTAACATACACCATTTTCAAGACCCTTCTCCTTTTAGTCTCTGTTTATGTGATTCTTGTTGTTCTTCTCTCCTCCTCCTGCTCCCCTTCCTGTTCAGCTTCCTCCTGCTACTCCCCCCTCCTGTGCCTTCTCTTCCTATTCCACTTCCTCTTCCTCCTGCTCCTCCTCCTCCTATTGTTACCCCCCCTTTTTCTTCTTGTTTTCCTATTCGGTTTCTCCAGGCTACTTTCCGTGGACTCTGCGCTCTCCTTTATCTGGATGACAATTGCCCTTGCTTTTGATATCTGTCATCAGGAATGTAGCCTACACTGTTTTGGTTTGGGGTTTTTTTTTTTTTCTGTTTTATTTTCTGAAATCAGCCTGTGAACAATGACCACCACTGTACCTTAAATTTGTGTAAACAAATGACCTAAAACACAAGCAATAGAATTGGGTTATATACAACTAATGTTTCCTAAGGCCAGAAGAAGCAGAAAGTTTGCATGGGCTAACACTATAGAATTTAGACTGTGCTTAAATTAACTAAGTCCTGAAGAGAACTAGAACTCTCAGAGGAAATATTTTTGATGGACTGAATATATTTGAAAACCCTAAACAAACAAAAACGTGTCATTTATGAAGGACAGGGAAACTGCTGACTCCAGTCTGCCGTATGAAAATTAAGTTGGTCGTCTGACCATATAAAACTGTCAAGGAACATTTCAATAAATACAAGATTTTTGAGTGCTAGGCTTTCTTCGTAGGCTAGAATTAACGACTTCTAAAAAGGAATCATAACTCTGCCTTGTCAGCTTTAGCAATGGCCAGAGAGCAGAGGCACCCAACAGAAGGTGGGTTACGTATAAATAACTAAGGCACCTCTCCTAAGGACACTCATGATTCCTTCCTGCAGTTCTCATGGAACAACTAAGCAGCTCAGTGAAGTCCTAGCCAGCAGTACATCAAGTACGCTAACCTAGACAGAGCAATAATTTGTGATTTGGGCCCAGTTTGAGGCAAATCTGCAAGGTTAAACACTTAAAGGATGATAAGAAATTTCTTCTACACAAACTAGAGAGAATTTCTAAATTAATAAGTAAAGGTTAAAATCAACACCTCTTTAATCAGTGACTCTCTTTGGTATGTAGCCCTATGCATATCGCTTGCTCATCTGGAAAGCAAAAATACTATAGAGCTGGCTGAAACCCAGTGGCAGCTGGAGGTCTTCCCATAGATTAACTATCAGCACCTTCTGACCACTTGGGCCTGTCCAAAGAACTTAAGTGACAGCCTTACTAGTTAAAGTGTTACTGTACACATGCCAAGGATGTTCCTAGCAACGGCATGCATTCTCTGTCGTTTATTTCCATTTTGACATGTTCATAATCTCCCTGCTTTTGCCTGGCTCTAAATGCAGTAGGGTGCACTCTGCTTCTGGCTATGGGCTGAATTTTCCTTAATTAGTCAGACCTTTGAAACCCCTTCTCCAAATGCTTCGTTGTTGATTAGCCCCAATAGCTTTCTGCTGCCAATAACCTTGAGTTGACTCTAGCCTTTGGTTCACTGTCTAAACGAAAACAGAACGTGTAAATATGTAAAAGAAATGCACAGATTCCTAAGACTCGTACATTTGAAAATTAACTTCTGGTTTTCACTAATTTTAGCCTCACAGAAGATTTCAAAGAGTTCACAGTCTTCCTTACACCCATTACCCTATGTCAATTTTCCTTGACGTTACCATTTCATCTAACTACGGTACTTTTGTTCAATCTAAGAAGCCAGGTTGTATATTATTATTGCTATTAATGGATGCTCTAGACATTGGTGTGTATTAATTTCTTCATCGAGGTTGCTTTTTTTCAAGATCAATTTCAGGATAATATGTTGCATTAAATTGTCATAATTGTCTTCTCAATTCTTCCCTGTTTTTCCCTTTTAAAATGTTTTATTAATTCTTTAAAAACCTCATAAGATGTATTTTGATCATATTCAACCCTACTCCTCCAAGACTAAATGAGATAGAAACAGTATTTTTAGTCTTTTTCATTTTAAATGATTTTAAGATGATTTTAAGACTGAATTTTTTTTTCAAGTCTTTATTTCTCAGTAAAAATGTATATTGGCTTGTGGCGCCAGAAATAGTATGGAGGCAAAAAGCTAATCACTTTAATTATCTGGCTGATAGCCATCCCGCATGCATTTTATGTTCTCTGACACGTTTCACAACTGACATCTTCTAAATATTTCCAAATTGCGTACCAGCTTTGCTTCTCATTTTCTTTCCTGTCTCTGATCTGTTTCTTACGCAAGAAAGAAAGGAAGAGAATGAGGGGGTGGGAGAAGGAAGTTTTTCCAAAGTTCCGATGACTCACCAAGAGCAGAAAATCCAAAGTCAGTAGCTTCAACCACACTCTTCAGAGGAGGGTGAATCACTTCAGCTACTCAGGAAGGATACAATTAAAATGCTATATGAAATCTGCTACTGCAGTCCTTAGATCACATGTTTCTCACCCAGGTGACTCACATGGATGTCATAGGGTCAGCACCTAATAAAAGAAACCCAAACAGCTCCACCCTATTTATAATCAAACATATGTCCTTTCTTTCATTTTTGCTGTGTGATATTTTCTTTTGGTTGTGAACTCTGCAAACCCTCTCACACATCTTTACCACCACAGTCCCACCCATAATTTGACGACCAAGTTCATCTTCAAATCAGATGTCTAGGTCTGGTTCCAGGTGTCTTCCTCTCGTACAGTTACTACTTTGTCATTGGCTATCCTTATCTGACTTCTGTGGATGACTAACGCTTGAAAAGCTGCCTGGACCCTGGTACTACAAACTGCTGTGAGCTAAGATCACAGGCTGCCTGGGTATTTTGAGATTGTTGTCATTCCAGTTTATAATATGTTTTCTTTAAAGTCAAATATTACGATGCAGAAAATATCAACTTAATAATAGAAAATGGAATAGAAGGGTGTAGACAGCAATAACCACCCAATGGTTATCTTTTTATCCGTTTCTGAACATCAAAGAACATTGTTCATGGAAAAAACCATTCATTATCAATAGCACAGGGGCCGCAGAAAATAGAAGGTACCCAACAAATGTTTACAAAAGAAATAATCAATTCTACTGAGAAACACTACATATCACAGTGGACTTAGAGTCAAGGTTCCCAAATTTCTCCTCTAGGAATTTTGTTAAGCAAGCAGTGTTTTTAAAGTTAGACCAAAATTGTTAGCACGAACTGGTATAGTGTGTGAAAGGTAATCTTGTTATATTTTTGCATTTTATATCATATGGTTTCTCTCTATAAATGAAATGAGCTATAGTGTTAATTTTGAATGGCTCCCAGAGGCCATATGTTAAAGGCTTGGTCACCAGGATGGGAGGTGGTAGAAGTTACGAGGTATTGCCTACTGGGAGGTATCAGCATCATTAGAATCACCGACTGGGAGGGAAACTTGGGGGACTCCAGTCCATTCCTCTTTCAGTCACATCCTGGTAGTCCAGTGATGCAGTCCCCCTATGATGTGCTCTCTCATCCCAGGCCCAAACAACTTAGCCAACAGACCATGGACTAAAAACACAAAACTGTGAGCTGAAACAGCCTCTTTGTAAGTTGATTATCTCAGCTGTCTATTACAGTGCCAGAGTAAGTCAAGGAATACGAATTGCATACAATTTAACTATAATTTGGGGACTTGGGGGGCTTGGTTTTTTGTTGTTTTCTTGATTTCTTGTTTTGGTTATTTGTGTATGTGTGATGAGATCTCGCCATGGAGCACAGATCAGCTTCCCACGTGCTCAAGCTGTAGGCTGTGCCTCTACAACCTATCTTAATTTAAACTCTGACTATGCCAGCAACAATATATCAGGTTTCTAGCCCGTAGGTACTTAATCTCGTCAGTTTAATTCCACAATTGGAAACAAAAAAGAACATGTAAGTACACACCATACATTATACACGAGAATAGACCAGTAGAACCAGCTATGTCAAAACCAAAGTAAGGATTTGTGGCAAACCACAGGGCTCTCTTAAGTTTCAGCAGCAACCTATATTTTACATTTTTATGAAGTCTGTGCACAAAAGAATGCCACTCACCAGGCATTTGACTTGTTTGTTTTGTGTTGTCTGTTTAATCTCTATCCTTTCTTTGGCTCTTAAAGATATGTAGCTGAGAGTAATATATTTAGGACTAAGAGAATACCTGATGAAACAAGAAGAAGGGAATAAAAGGACTCTTCTGAGGACAAAGGTGAGGGCACACCACCCCCTGTGGGCCTCTGTGATCACATCACAAAGCATCTTCAGGTCTTCTTCCTTAAGAAGACAAAATTTCCTAATCCATAAAACACTGTGACCATCACTGTATTTTGTCATATCTGTACCTTGTCAACTCAGTGGTGAGCCTATCATATTTCCTTAGGCTGTTAAGCTGCATGTCTTATTTTATATGAATTCATTTCCAAAGAGAGTAAGTTCCTGGGGTGATTATCCTTACGAAGCCCTGTGGAGATGAGCCTGTCACTTACATCATCTCGTCCTCTTTATAAGTCCTAATGATGTGTCTAGACATGCGGAAGGAAGTCAAAAAATGAAGCAATCAACTACATAATTTGGATAGAAAATCATATTCAGCTGAAATATTGAGTTGATTGGACAAAATGAAATAAACTGCCCAGCAGTTCTGAACAGGGCTTTTCACTGTCTGCTCAGACATAATTCTTGTCTAGAATATAGTAATGGGGCAGGAAATTGGTGAAAATCTATGCAGCTCCTCTACACTGTTGACAACCACTTCGTCTCAGCCTGAAACTCATCAGTCACAATGAAATGAACCAGTTCTCCCAGCCACAGTGCCTCGCCCTCCACCCAAGTGTGTGTATTCCATATCCCCCAATAACTGGGTGGAAGTTGGCATTTTGGTTTAATGTACAGACTTGATGAATAATAGTTTCTGAATTCTGGATTTTCAGTCTCTTGAGATATTTATAAAAGAGCTATAAAGTAGGCCTTGTTCCATAAGTAAAGAGGCAAAATCATAACTCCAGTCTTTGGAGGTAGATTTGCTTGGGGTGACAGGAGGAAAAGGTTCTAGGAACCCTATATAAGGTACCTCCTGAAATCCTAAAAAAGAGAGAAAAAGAAAATCCCTTCAGTCCTCTCTCCAACAAAAGATGTTGAGTACCCAGCACAGCCATCATAAAAGAAGATTCCTGTGCTCAGACATGTCACAGACAGTCAACAATGAGTAAATCTCACTGCTGAGCTGGGCTCTCTCTGTTCATTCTCTCTGAGCAGGTGACAGAGATGGACAGCAGAGACAAGAGCTCTTCCACATCTTGTGAAGCACTGAGAAGTAAAGTGACTTTTGACCAGTCGGTCATACAGTCAGGAGGGAACGGGGCAGGATCCCAGAGGACTCCATCCCTCCCTTCTGCTTTATCAAGAAAATGCCATGCAAGGTAGGGAGCGACCACAGGGCCTCAAAGCTGCTTTCACAGTGGACGGTACTCTGGATGCAGTTTTAGTTACAGTATTCACAAGAGTCAGGGTTTGGCATCTAGACAGACTTGAGCACACGGTTTCCAGTCTTGGTAGCCACACTGTGGGAAAACATCTTCCCTGAGTAGTATGACTGTGGATCATAAACACAATTTTACTCTGTGTTCGTAGAGACCAGTTAATGTATGAGATTTTATTTTGTTTTTTGTTGTTGTTTTGTCTTGTTTTCTGTTTTTCAAGACAGCATTTCTCTGTGTTGCTTTAGAACAAGGTCTTATTTTTGTCTTAGAAAAACAAGATTAAAGAGCCCAAAGTAATACTTAACCCAAGTCTCTTGAGTTTTTGGTTGGCATATAAGAAACTGCAAATTCTGATGAATTTAAACATGGATGGAACCACAGTGCCCCCTCTCTTGGGGCTCTAGTTTGTAGATGGCAGATCCAGGACTTTGTAGCCTCCATAATCAGGCCAGCCAAATGCCCATAATAAGTCTCTCCCTGGTTTTGGCTCTGAAAAAAAAAGAAAGAAAAAAATCATAGTATCAGCTTATTTTATATAGCAAAATACTGAGTCAAGGCCCCTGGATCTCTAAAGTTAAAGGGGCAGCTGCACAGTGGCCTTGCTGGAGTCTTTCATCTGAAGCTGCATCCAGTCTCCAATAAGCACAGTTTTCAGATTCGGTTTGCATGTTCCAGGGAAACGCCAGCTTTCTGGACTCTCAAAGCATTTCTAAGGTCATCAGAAGGAATTTATGCAGCCTACTAAGAACAGACTTTGAGCTAAAGTACACAAAACCATCTATGACTGTGCCTTAGTTCTGCTGCTATGGGGGAGCAACTGAGACGGTAAGAAATTATGGCAACAGGAGTTTGTTTGCCTCCTGGTTCCAGGGGCTGGAAAATTCAAGAACATGGCACCGGCATCTGTTGAAGTTCTGCTTACAGTGCCACAGCAGGGCAGCAGGGCAGTGGAGAATGGAAGGTAGAAACAAAATAACTCTCTCAATAAGTGACCCACTTCTGCCGTAATGGCATTAATCCGTTTATGAGGGCAGTGCCCTTGGCATAATCACCTCTAAAAGGCTCAGTCTTCTAATAGCGTTATGGTGGAAATTAAGCTTCCATGGGAGTTCTACAGGGTGGTACAGGAAACACCCCATGGCTAAAATCTGCATTAAGTACGCCTTGACTATTATTATGTGTTATTCAGACATTCTCTCTTATTAAAAAGTAAAATGTCACTATTTGTCAATAATGTTCTGTGGCTTTTGATAAGTTGCTTTTGATGTTTGACCTAAGCAGAAACTAATGGTTAACAGCTCTTTGTATGAGGAAGCAGATGGAGTCTCCCCCTCCCTTCTAACCTCACGAAAGAGAAGGGTCAGTCAAGGCAACATCACTTCAGAAAGCCCTGCCAGGTTGCTTTATAACTAGTATCATTTTGTTTGTTCCACTCACATACCAACAGTCCTTCAAGGACCCATGTTCTTCAAAACTCTGGCATTGCACAGGGACATAACTGACTTTGCTGGTATTTTTGAAAGTTAACCATTAGGGAACAGTTCATGGACAGGAGGCCCTGTCTTAGAGTGACTGTTTATCACTACGAATCCTTGTAACTGTGGATTGTAGAACTTGTTGTTTTCTAAAATGTTACAAATAAGAGGTGAGACTTAGGGCAGTCTCCCATAGCCCCCACAGTGGGAGCAGGGGAAGCAAGACCAGCAAGCAACCGTGTCAGCCTCCCGGTGTGGACCAACCTGCAGCACTCTGCCTGCCCGTGCTGATGCGCAGCACCCAGGAATGTTTGCAGCAGTAGAAAGTTTGCTTCCCTCAGAGTACGCTTCAGAAAACAGAAAGCTGTTTCTAAAATAGTTTATTTTTAAGTGTGTGTGTGTGTGTGTGTGTGTGTGTGTGTGTGTGTGTGTGTGCGTGCGTGCACGCAGATGACTTGGAGGCCAGAAAGGAGTGGCAGATTTCCCAGAACTCGAGTCAAAGGCTTAAAGCAGGTGCCCCAGAAAGTAAAAATCTTAATTTTACAAACACTGGATATCCTGGAGTTTTACACGTGGCATATAAATCAGTTGCCCAGGCTATTTCTCCCTTTACATTTAAAATTTAAAAATCTAGAATGATAAGCAAATGCTACAGCTTGTTGCCACCCATGCCAAATTTTAATTTTAATAGACAAACATTTTGTATTTTATCTCAGGTAGTCTGTCTACAAGGTCTTTTGATACTGTGATCTTACAACTGTTATTTCTCATTATTGTTTTATTTCAGGCTTTTATCTTCATTTTTCAAAAACTAACTGAAGAATGTCAGATTGATAAAAATTTATATAAATTAAATATTTTAAGTTTTTTTAATTTGGGAAATGTGTAGCAAGTATGTGAAGTATCTAAAATAAGGAAATTTCTTTTATAAAGTAAGTACTAAGTTCAGCTGTGAATTGTGTTTATTTTTTATTTTTTTAAAAACAATCTTTTCTATTTGACATACCAATCCCAGTTCCCCCTCCCTCTCCTCCTCCTGCTGCCCCATCTTCTCCGCACCACACCCCCATTCACTCCTCGGAGAGGGTAAGGCCTCCCTCGGCTGTGAATTTTTGTCTAGTAAAGTCAGCCCCCAATCTCAGACAAAAATATAAGTTGCTGCAATACCTATTATGTAGTCAGGCCCGCCTTGATTGCGTAGGTTTCGAATATTCACAGACATTTTCTTGCCATTGAGCCCTAAGCCACAGAATATGACAACTGTTCAGAGCGCTCAGGATGCATTAGGTAATTAAGTAATCTAGAAATGATTCAGAGCACAAGAGAGGGGCTGAGAATGGCACTGAGCGGAAGTGCTCCTGTCTAGCAGGAACACAATTCCCACCGAAACAAAATAAAATACAAATTTATGGGCAGATACTAACAGATTACATGCAAACTGTGAATCAATATCATACAAAGACTTCAAGTCCCTGGAGCATTCTGGAACTAATTTTGTATACAGAGAGAGGATTTTAGATGAAGTAGATAAAAGTGAGATTCTACTTTTTATTTTTGTTTTATTAAACTGATTCAAAATTTGTGGTAGGTCTTGGGCTTGAAGGACAGACTACCATCTTTTGTTTTGTTTGGTTTGGTCTTGTTTTTGCTCTCTCATATATGACATGCTCACCAGAGTTTTGCCTCCTTCCACTCCTCTTGGGTCTACCACGCCACCTCCACTTCTTCTCCATTTTCTTTCAGAAAAGAATAGGCCTTCCAGGGATATTAACAGGACATGGCATACAAGTTACAAAAAGACTAGGCACAAGCTCTCATTAGCTACTATCTTCTAAGATGACTAAATGCCAATGCTCATTAATGAAAATGAAGGAAAATGCTTTTGACAACAGTTTTGTAGCTATTCTGACTCATTCTGCAAGTGAATATTTTATCTGCCTTTCTTAACAGGAAAATAAAAACAATATCATATTAACTATTAATACAGGAAGACATTGGGAAACTCAGGATAAAGTAAAAGATGACATGACCTGCAAATTTGACTCTAGAGAATCTGGTTTAGTGCAGAAATAAAATAAAGGTCAAAAGAAAGAAAAAAGAAGAGAAAGGAGGGAAGGGGAGGGGAGGGAGGAGGGCAGGGGAGAGCAGGGGCATTTAGTACATACCAGGAAGCAGTCGGGTATTAGATAAACTTTCTAACGTGTTTCTGTTTTGTCGTTTTTGCTGATGCTAATCACACACACACACAGACACACACACACACAAAATACATAATATTCAAAAATCCAACGGTATGGCTAAAAATTCTCTATGACAGACCATTGTTCTGCCTCTGTTTTGTGAGCTGAATGCATCAGTGGTCACTTAAACACTAGGCAAAAACACAATCTTCCGAGTGGGAAGTGTGATTATCTGGCGTGCAATTGAGTCACTGCCACAAGACAACTTTGATTTGCTTTCGAATTTTATTGGGAGTTTTCTGTTTTAATTCTCTGAGATCAGTGATCTTCTCATCGAATTTCTTTTTGGTCTGAGTACTTTGTGTGTGTGTGTGTGTGTGTGTGTGTGTGTGTGTGGTCATCAAAAGTTTTGAAATTTATAGTTTTATAATAGCCTATAACATGAAATGTCAGCTCAAAATGTTGACAGTCTAAGTACTTTTTAAGTGAAATGGAACAACATCCAATAAGAAGTAGCAAACAAAGTATTTTCACAGTGTTGTATTTTTGTACTATAATGTTATTAGTGCTTAAACTTGATTAATCTGGCTGCTTTAACAGCTTTCCACCTACCGTAATAAAATACCTAAGGTAATCAATGCAGAAAGAGAAAAGGATTGATTTAGTTTGCTCATGATTACCAAGGTTCAGTCCATCAACACCTGGCCTTTGTGATTTGGGTCTGTGACAAAGTAATACATTTTGTCATGGTCACAGGTGGAAAATGGTTATCTAGTGAGCACGTGCTAAAGAAAGAACTGAGCTAAGCATGGTGGCACACACCTGTAGTCTTGGCATTTGGAGGCAGAAATGGGAGGATCAGGAATTCAAGATCAACCTAGGCTACATTGTGAATTCAAGGTCAGCTTTGTCTATTTGAGACCATGTCTCCAAAAGCCAATAAGATCTGAAATCTCCCTGCCTTCTACAGTTACATATATTAAAAACCCAAGCTGTGTCCCTTCAATCTTTGCAATCAATGACAATGACATTTTAATAAAAGAACTAAGAAAAGTGAGAAAAAAGGGATAGAGGAGAGGAAGAAATGAGCAAAAGGATGAGGAAGACAGGAAGGAAAGGAGAAAGGGGAAGAAATGGGAAGGAAGCAGGGAAGGAAGGCAGGTGGTAGGGATGAAGGGACAAAAGGAAAGAAAGATTGTGTCAGTAGTCACTGTTGAACAACCACTTGTAACTGTGTTTAGTGAGCAGGAGTTACTGCGATTCCTAAACCGATAAATTAATATTCTTATTCTACCTGTTAGCAGTACAAGCAGCTTACTTATTAAGTATAGAGGTAGTTATTTTTGCCCTAAAGATGAGTGTGTAGTCGTATAAATACCTAACTAAAATTTTAAGGAAGCAAACGGGGTATGCTAATTAGAAAAAAATCTGGAAATACAAATATCTCGGGGAAAAACTGTTCGCAATCTGCACTGAACTCAAGGCATGGTGTGAAAATAAATTGGACATATGTTGTTTTTTCGCTCCATCTTCGCAAGACCTGGTTCTGTGGTCTCCTTGTTCTTTTTTCTTTGTCCGTTCTAATTAGCTGCTAAGGTAAAGCTTCAATGTCACTCTGGAATAAATAGCCAAAAATAAATAGGCAGTTTTCACAGGTTATAATCTTCACCAATTGCCAGAAACAACAGACAGATTGCTGAAGTAGTTTCCTTTTCAATTCAATAAAATAATATTTCAGTATTTTGACCTGAAGATCTCTGGGTGTTCTACGTTGAATACTATAACCTTTGAGTTTGTCAAGAACATAATAATAATCCTGCTGGTGTAGCAGCACAGTGTAACAGTGGTTAAGGACAAGACCCAGCGTTGCAATGCCCAGGATCAGCTGCTGTACTTAACCTTTCTGGTCTTGCTATCCACTCTATAAAATACAGACACTGGTGGCAGTAATGGCATAATCACAAGATCCTTGTGAGCACTAAAGGAGCTCTGTAAAGGAGGATGATATATGATATTTACTCTCATTTCTTCCTAAGACACACTAATGATAGACAAATCAGTTACAAGAAATCCAAGCAACAAAATTCTGCACTGGTCAAGGATCTGGCAGATGTGGAGAATCCCACCAAGGACAGCTCACCCGCATTTGTGGATTTCAATCAGAATTCTTTGCTACTGTGATATTTAAGTGGGAATTAGTTGTTTTGTTAGATTTTAGAAAGCATAGCCGATAATTGGTTTTTGTCTAATAACAGTTCATAGTTGTTTTGATCCCGACTCTCCGTGTCCTGTTCCAATAAAACATTTCTTGAAATTTTTACTTTGCTCCAATTTTTCTCCCAGACAACTGAAGTTTCACTGAGACTTAGGCTCTTCTCATTGTTCCTCCAAATCCAAATACTGTATTTCAGACCATCAAAATCTTTGTTGTAGCCAAGTATCATGGCTTATGCCTTTAATCCTAGCACTTGGAAAGCAGAGGCAGATACACAGAAAGTTCCAGATCATCAAGGGTTATGAAATCTAATCCCCAAACAACAGCAAACTAAAAAGAAAGTACGTTTGGGGATGGAGAAATCAATCAGGGCTTAATATAGCTTGCTGCTCTTCAAGGGGGCTTGGTTTTCCTTCCTGGCACCCACATCATGTGGCTCACAGCTTTCTTTTATTCTAGCTCCAGGGGATCATATGCCCTCTCCTGGCATCTTCAGCACTACTCATGGGCACAAACCCACACGCAAGCACAAACATATAAAAATAACTAAAAAGTAAAAAAAAAATTGCTTTTTAAATCTTTGTTGATTCCTCTTAATAAACCTTAAAGTTATACCTTGGAATTGACAAAGCAGCTATTTGCATTAGATACTCATGAGACAGTACATTGGCTTTTCATTATGAGAAACTGGAATTGATAGAAATTAAATAATTTGCCAAAGACCAGATAAACTAGTAAGTGAGCTAAGATGAAAGGAGGAGGAGGAGGAGGAGGAGGAGAAGAAGAGGAGAAAGGAGGAGGCAGGGAGGAGGAGGAGGAGGAGGAGGAGGAGGAGGAGGAGGAGGAGGAGAAAGAGGAGGAGGAGGAGGAGGAGAAAGAGGAGGAGGAGGAGGAGGAGGAGGAAGAACCACAAAGTGTCTGAGCCCAGATCATCAAGGGAAAACCCTGTCTTCTTCCCACCATTCACTTCCCGTCAGCAGCACCTCTCCCTTCAGCCTCCAAAACCGATGGACCCCCAGGTATGCCACACCTCGCTTTATTCATTTAGAGCACAGTGATTTGGAATCCAAGTTCTTGACTCTTCTATTCATGATGGGGAAAACAAAAACTGTACTGATACAGAAAAAGAAAATAAATGGATCATTAAACATACTAACTTTCCCTATGATCAAGCCCAAAACCATGACCAAAGAGATTTGAAAGCATTCAGTTTTTAAATGAATACATTATTTAAAAAAAACTTGGTAAAGTTCCTTGGTTTGTATAGAATAAATATTCATATAGTTTACTTCTCATTTTTTTGATATATTATGCACAATTTTTATTGTTGTTTCGACTTACACAAAAGTTTGCCTTTGCTGTGGAAGATCAATATTTTCCCTTCAAATCAATTAGCCATGAATTAATTCTAGTGCAGCAGATAAGAGTCTCAGCTCACAAGAGCAGATGTTCAACAAACATTGCTCTTTTATTGCTTTTTAATCAACTTAACATGGCACTAAGCCTGCATCATGGTCCAGTAATTGTCAGCATACCTTCTATCCCTGGGTCATAGCAAAACCAATGATCGTGCACAAAATGAAAAAGATGAGTCGTGCTTCTGGTCAACAATTTGATTCTTCAAACCCAGGAAGATCTGAACTCTGGCCTTTGCCCTAGATAGGAATCAGGGACTTTTCTAGATCTTGGCTAGCAATGTCCTTTGTCATCTGCCCAGCTATTGACCAAGCATGGTGCATTTGTTCCTATTCCCATGCAATTCCCAGATCTTGTTCATCTTGTTGCTTTGAAGAAAATGTTTCTAGAATTTTCCAGACCTTAAAGCCTTATTGGCTTTCTTTTCCTTGATAGGACACTCTAATTACCTTATAATATTCAAGTCTAAAAGGAAACAAGGGAAAGAGATGGGAACAAACAACAATCTGCTTCCACAAGTCATAGAGGGGGCTGGTGCCTCCATAAGTCGCTGAGCCGTGAAGGCAGAGCAAGGCTCTCTTCTCGAGTGTAGACAAGAGATAGCACAGAAAGGAACTGTTAACAATTCACTAATTCGTCCTAGCATGTTATTTTTGATCTGGTATTTTTGCAGTGTGCAATAGGCTGTTCCTAAACTATTTCTCATGGAACAAAATTTAAAAAGAATGGGCTCTAAAGAATATGAAGTTAAGTACAAAAGAGGGCACATTATCTTGAATACACATTGATGGAGACCTTCCTCCAAACAGTGGACTTTCCCTCCCCTGGGTTAGGCACAAACTACACCCAAGCACCTGTTTTTACCAAAAAAAAAAAAAAAATCCTTTATTAAACAGGGGCAGAAAGTTAAAGTGGCTGCTCTCTGACTCAGGCAGAAAAACAGCTGAAATGGCAGGTAATTTTTAAGAAAACAGGGAGGTCTGTGTTAGGATGGGCTAGCAAGCAGGGGTGTATTTTGACTGGGGGTGTTAATTAAGTGAAATAAAGGAGGATTTTGATTGCTGAACTTTGGTACTCATTCTCAGGAATTAGTCTGGCATAGGAAAGTGTTCAAAGAAGGGAACAGACCTTGGTGGCTAGCTTTAGGGGTGCAACCTAACAGTTTTGAGCAAGGCAGAGGGAAAGAGGGAGAAAGGCAGGGCCTACCTGTTGGGAACTGTGAACCTTCCCCCCCCCCCCCAGATCCTGAATTTCTGGTAAACAACTTGTAATGTTTGCAGCTGCTCTGAGCACGAGACCCTCAGGAGTTCCTGATGGCAGGGGAGTGGTTTCTGGTGCGTTTGGCTTGAGTTAAGGATCCATATATAAGCTACCCCTGAACACAATAAAGGGGGCATTCCTGTTTCACGGATGGCCTGTGTCTCTGGCTGTGTGTCTTTGTGTGTTTCAATCTCCAGCCCCTTGCCCGGCTCACGAACTGTATGGTAGCACATAGAGTGCAGACAGGCATGGTGTGCTACATCTACCAAAGCCATGCTCGCCACAGTCTAGAAATATGTTTCTTTAGCCCTTAGCTAAAGGAAAAGTTTACAATTACCCATAATATGATGTTGGTGGAAGAAGATGAATAAAGATAGTGGGATACAGGGAGCATCAAATGTCTCCCAGGCACCAGCTACTCCAGCATCAGTTTCCAGATAGGACCCAGAATTAAAGGGTTCTCTAAGCTTTGTCATATCACAAGAGGATCCCAAACCTCAAGGCACCTGACACAGAAATGAAAGAACTCCAAAAGCAGACAGAAAGTGACAGATACTGTTTAATAGTGCCTTAAAAACTGAATGTCCCTCTCCAGCCTCCAAAACTTCTCCAATAGTGAGACCATGGCAACAAAATGCTAAGACTTCTCTGGGATGCCCTAGATTACTTGCATCGAATGTTTACATTCTTTACATTTTATCACTTGATTTTGACCTTACACTGAAAAGAAAAAAAAAAGAAAATGGATGCGATTTTAGGTTGGTTTGCAATTTCCCTGCTCAGACCTGTTTGTTCTCTTCCTCTCACTTACTGAGTATTTGATCATTCATTTCTATTAATATTGCTATTTATTTTCTACTTTAAATTGTGATATAATATTACTCTATTTACCTTGTTACCCAGGTTGTTAATGTACTATAAAATAGCTTTAAAATATTTATAATGTTTAAGCCGGGCGGTGGTGGCACACGCCTTTAATCCCAGCACTCGGGAGGCAGAGGCAGGCGAATCTCTGAGTTCGAGGCCAGCCTGGTCTACAAGAGCTAGTTCCAGGACAGGTTCTAGAAACTACAGGGAAACCCCGTCTCGAAAAACCAAAAAAAAAAAATATTTATAATGTTTAAAACAGAAATTAAAGTGAACGATCTAGATAAATGGCTCAACGGATAAAATGTCTTGGGGCTCAAGCATAAGGACCCAAGTTGAGATCCTCACCCCCACTTAAAAGCACAGTCCAGAAGATAGTGTCTACAACCCAAGACCGGGAAAGGGGGATAGACAGTCAGTCCAGCTGAAATGACAGGCACCAGGTTCCATAAGAGGTTCAAGTTCAAAAATAATCATACATATGAGACCCAATCTCAAAAATACATTTGTACATGTACAGACACACACATATATACACACATACACATACACACACACACATATACACATAACCACACATTCATGTACTAGTTGCTTTTGTCAACTTGATGCAAACCTAGAGTCATCTTGGAAGAGGGAACTTTCATTGAAGGCTTGTCTCCATCAGGCTGTCTATAGGCAAATCTGTGGGACATTTTCTTTATTAATGATCAAGGTAGAAAGTCCTAGCCCACTAGGAGTGGTGTCAACCAAGGACAGTTGTTCCTGGGTGCAGAAGAAAGCAAACCATGGAAAGAAAGCCAGTAAGCAACATTACTCCACAATCTTTCATTCAGTTCCAGCCTTCAACTTTCTCCTGTGATGTTGGACCATCCCCTGCTTTCAGTCGTGGTCTTTGTCACAGCAACAGAAACTACACTAGGACTGGGGAGAAGCAACTGAGAAAGGAACCTGATGTTGCGCTCAGGCCTCCAGATATACATCCGTGGGCGAGTGCACCCTGTACACATGTATACACACACATAGACATGAAGATACACACTCAAAGACATACATGCCCATCATCGTCACAAGAAGAAAACACTATAAAATAAAGATTAAAATTATTTATTTTGCAAAAACCAAACTGACACTTGGCAATCTCACGAAATGGTCAAAGAAAATGATTTGAGTCCTTTAGCTCCAAGTCTCTAAGCCACATGCAAATTTTATATACCAGCGTTCCCGGCTGTTGACAGAAAAGACTGGAGAAAGGGCCACACTCAGTGTTTATACTGCACGTAAATGTAAAAAGTGAGTGGCCTATTAAAACAAAGCACTCCAAGGCAGAAACGCAATGTGAGCCAAAACATTGTCCTTTAATGTCATCCCATCTGGGTGGGCTTCAGATTGTACTAATTATTGAAGGGCAGGCTGATAAAAAAAAGAAAAGGAAGAAAACACCAAACGAATGGCAACAAAGGGCAAAGCCACCTTTAGGGAGTAACTGAAGCAATGCTGTAGACAGCCTCACCAGCTGGCCCTGAGCTTCTGAATTTAAATAGGAGTTAACAGGAATTACTTCTCCTTTCTCCCTGTTTTTCTGTCTGATCTATTTTTAGGCTCCCACGTAAAGCACGTAGATGTCCCAAAAGAACTAAATCCAAGAGTGTGGCTTTAAAAAGTTATTTAGGAAAGATATGAAATATGAAAATATGAAAGTCCAAGTCAAGTCTAATATACATCCTGGCAGTGCTCCTGACTCTCGACCCCACCACCTACAGCCTAGTAGAATCTTTCCAAGGTGGTGCACAATGGGCAACCACAGAGAAGAGGCTATGTAACTAAGTTCTAACTAACAGGACGATTGTGAAAACAACATGTGCAATAGATATAGCATGTACTCTTGGACTGTTAGGATATAGACATAAAGTAGATCTCTCAGTCTTTACAAACAATTGTCTTGCAATGGTAGAGGAACATGGTAGAAGTCAAGACCCTCAGACTTGGTCGGTAAAAGGGGCCACTGTAGCATTTCAGAGATTGTTCGGTGAGAGGAACAGTCTCACAGGTAATTTAGTCGTTGGCAATGAGTCTCTCTCAGCTAAACCTAGCAAATATGACTTCTAGTTTACTTATTCAGTCATGATTTCTGATGGTGCAAAAGAATGAAACCACATTACCATTCTGACAAAGCCAACATCATTAACAACACTGTATCATTAGTACAATGGTCATACGATCTAGGAAGTGGTCATCATGAAACAACGAGATGTCCAGGGCCAGACAGACACAAATGGTAAGAATGGTCATACAGAAAGATAGTTTGAATAAGATAAAGATAAACCCAACTTCTCATAAATAATCTAATGAAAGGTATCTAATCTAAATCCATGTTAATGTGTGGATCATATCTAAATTTAGATAGGCTAGGATGAGAACAGATGAGTTGGTACGTAGACATTTGTGAGGGGGAAGTAGATACTCAGTCTTTATCACCGAGTAGCTCCATGACCTTTGGTAAGTAACTTAGCCTCCCCTAACTGGCATTTTCTCACCAGGAAATAGAGTTATTAACAGCCACTTCATGTGGAAATTGTGTGTATTTAATGACAAACCTTGTGATTTGGCATGATGCCTGGCGCATTGCAGGTCCTCAGTAAATAGCCTTCAGAAAAATCCATACTCTAAAGAAGGAAAAAAAAGCATTACTTTTCCTCAAAATATACATTCTATTCAGTACTAATTTGGACTGAATCATTGCAGTTATTTCTAAAGAACCATCCTTCCTCTCTCATTCATATTCCTGAGCAGGTCATTCTCTCCCTTCTCTGGATTTTACGGTCATCTTGTCTCGTCTGTATCACTCACTACAACTCAGTCCCACACTGTTTTTGACTCATTTGTCTTCCATTAGTGCCCCACACTTCAGAATGTGTTCCTGTCCTTCAGAACGCACATCCTGTTGTGCTCCCAAAATACTCATTAAAGAGACAAATGATACCCTTCGAACAAATGTGCGTGCATGTCTTCCAGAAAGCCACGTTGAATAAATGTCATTCTATTCATATACTGAGTCACCAAATGGCAGAATACCTTAAACTTTAAAAATCAAATTAATGGAATTTTGACATTTGCAATCATGGGTAAAGCCAATATGATGTACTTTAAATTTTGCCTTAACAAGAATAGTCCTCTTCCCAACAGCAGGTAAGTTTTAACTGCAAGCCCCACCCCCTGTTCATCTGTTTCCCTTGCCATTTCAAAGCCCAGGGTGATGCTATATTGTGTTGACTATCATCAAGAATTATTAATTTTTTTCTCAAGTTGTTGTGTGCTGAATAAGACTCAGGACATCAAAACTAAATAATTCAAAAGGTTGCCAACTTAGTATAGTTTGCTGCTCATGGGCATTGGTGAAATATTCTGTTAGTTTGCTAGAACAAATCAATTGGGTGGCATGAAATCTGGAAACATCAAAGATTGAAGTATTATCAGATGGGATCTTTTGGGGTGTTCTGTGCCAGTCTTCTGCTTCTAGTGATTTGCTGAGAGCCATAGTATTCTTCAACCCATTTAAAGAAGGACAATTAAAAGAAATCCCACACTAGCTCAGAATTGAGTATAATAAAGGTTACTTATTTAGGGGTAGACTCACAGATTGCAGACCTCTTCTCAAACAGGAACAGCAACCAAATCCTGCAGCTGGAAGAGAGGCCAAACCCATGCTTTACATCAGCATTTATAGTATCATAGGCCACGTCCAAGTGGGCAGGTAACTTAAAGGCTACTGGCTATAGGAATTCCTACAGCACCTCCCCCTTTTGTTTAAATAGGAAAGTTCTAGCCTAATGCAAAATTATGTACAATAAGAATAAATATCAGGTATAAAAATTAGAATTACAACTAGCATAAACAATATCAAGCAAGAAACATGTGATAAATGTTTTGATAACTATCCTATCCTAAGGAGTTTAAGTCTTGTATTATAAATAACTTGGCCAAGTCATGAGAGGAAAGTAACTACAATGATCTAGTCAACAGTTCTTAGATCTGTCACCATTCTCCATTTACCAGATTTCTTTTTAACAACAAATACAGGAGAATTCCAAGGGCTGGCTGATTCTTCAATATGGTGAGCATTTAGTTGCTCCTGTACCAGCTGTTCTAAAGCCTGCAGTTTGTCTTCTGTTAACAGCCACTGTTTAACCCATATTCATTTCTCAGTTAACCATTTTAAAGGTAGGGCTGTTGGTACCTAAAGGTTTGCTAGTTGCTTTGTGTTCTTGTACAGCCTGAATGACTAGTGACCTGTATATAGTACCTTTTAATATCCTTTCCAAAATTATAAGTTTCTGGGACTGCAGAAATGTTAATCTGGGTATTCTATTGCTGTAACAGGTCATGGCCCCATAAATTCACTTCAATATTAGCCACATATGGCCTCAGCCTTCCTCTCTTTCTGCTCCTATGCATTCAACCCATCTCATGCTTTGTTTAACTTGAGATAGGATTCTATTCCTTGTAATTGAGCACCTGACTCTTGAAGAGACCAATTTGGATGCCAATATTCTGGAGTAATGATACTCACGTCCACACCTATGTCTATCAAACCCATAATTGCAATGTCATTTATATGAACTTTTAGCTTTGATCATTTATAGAAGTCTACCAGAATATATGTTTCCTATTTCCTATTGGAATTTTTTTATTCATCCTCCATGTTTATTCCATCATCCAGAACAGTATGGTCTTTTATAGAAGGCTCTGGATTTTTTTTAATATTCCTGGTGAGACATGTCCTCCACAGTGACTGGGAATGACTGGATCACTTTTTGCTTGTGGGCCTGCAAGAGGCCCCACAAGGAGCTTCCGGATGGTATCTGGTGGCCTTGCCTGCCTTTTGTTAATCTGCATTCATTATTCCAATGCTGGCCTGTGCCACACCTTCTACATATACCTGAAGGCTGAGTCTTCCTATTCTTGCCATTCCCAGAGGAGATATTATTCCTAGGAATTCCTTGTCTACAGATGTCCTTTTCTACCACAATTAAAACATTTGGCATTTTGATGTCTCCTCATTCCTTTGGAAATTTCTTCTACCCAAGGTTCAGTATTACAGTCAAATGTCTCAGTGTTCATTGTATGCAGGATCCATTCACCCATTGGTGCTGATCTAACTTTTAAAGGTCCAAGTATCTTTTTGCATTTTAAGTTGGCATTGTCAAGAGCCAGAGATTCTATAAGTACTCATCTAGCATCTGGGTCTGTTAGCCCCATTTGTACAGCCTTAGTTAATCTTTGTTTTTTTAAAAAAAAAAGAGTCATTAAAAAGTTTTCTCTGGCCTTGTTTATTCCTGGTAGAAGATTCATTTTTCTGGTTCTTGAATCCTGTCCCAAGCATTTAAAGCTGTTTGGTAGCATAGGAACAAGATTTGTTCATTGTAAAGCGTTTGAATCTGTGGGTCAGCATAAATTCCCTCACCAAGAATTTAATCTTGGGAAGTCTCAAGTCCTTTTGCTTTTTCTTGTTATTCTAAAATTTTAGCCTCTTCCCTGAAATAAAATTTAAATATCAGTTGAGGCCAGTCATCCAGGACTTCTAAAAGTAACTGAAGCCAGTCGTATGGCATGGCTTTAGTGCTAGAAGTCCATGTCTTTACCATCCCCCTAAAAAATGCAGAATGCAAGCCGTAAGTTACTATTGCTTGTTTAATTTCTTTTAGATAACTCATTCCTATAGGTATCCATCTACCTTTTTTGGATCCTTTTGCGCCTCTAGAACTTGATGCTTTGTCAGAGTAGATTTAAGGGTAAAAAGCTAAAACTCTTGGGTAAGTCATCTCTGACAGCCTCTGGTAATGTTAAATACTGTCCTTGTACCTTCTTTTCCTGCTCATCAGCTCCAATAATTTCCTCAATTATTTCAAATCTTTTTACTACTGTCTTTTGTAAAGCCTGAATCTCCTGACCTGTATATACCTCTAGTGATTTCATTGAGGCACCTAGCCTCTGGTCCTCATTCTGCACATGTGATTCTGAGGTCTGAAGTTTTTCCTTTAAAGATAATATCTCATCCTTGGACATTATTTGGATAGCATGCAGATTGCCATCCTGGAGAGATAATCTATCTGCTAACCTATCATAACTGTTTAACAAATTTTGATTGTTAAATTCAACAGTATGAATTCTTTCAGATAATTTCTCAGTACCCTTCAATTTTGGTTGTCAAATTAATGTTACTCTTTTCAATAGTATTAATTTTTCAGGTAACTTTTGATTTTCTATGGTATTAATCCTGTTAGCTAGCTGTTCATTATCAGTTTGTAAAGACTGTATCATTTCTAAAAGTGACTCATTCCTGGCTCTGTTATCAAACCATTTTCTTAAGGATATAATATGAAGAAAAAAACTGAGTCCCACTATCCAATAAATGGATGTATCACAATAAACATATAAGCCTTGCATAATACAATCCATAGCATTAGCAAAAAAACATTACTAAAATTTTCCATGGTAATGTTGTCTGCCATTATATATTGATTTATTAATTACTTGTTCATGAGGTCCAGTAAATTGTTTTAGGTGCTATAATTTTTATTGTCCAGCAGGTGTCATGGTTGCAGAGTTGCCACTAGTGGCACAACCTGATGCCACAAACAGTCCTGAGCCGCTTTGGTTTGTTCACCTTGGTGCTGGTTAAATACTAAGAAATATGCTTTGTTTGACAAATTAAATGCAATTAGATCAATTCTGTACTTGGAGCAAGAAGCCCAGAATTCAGAAGACAAGAGTTTAAACTGGAAGTTGCCAAGTTGCCACGTGGCAGGGAATGTGATAGTGTGGGTGAGGGAGGGGGACCGGGTGGCATGCTTGGGAAATTTCCAAGTTACTATGTGCACTTAGCTTCACTGTGGCGGGGTTTTACAAAAAAAAAAAAAAATGCTTAGTAGGTAAAAGCAGCCAAGTGAATGGGGGTGGGAGACCTTCTGGGCTGTGGACCAGTTAGAACTTTAAGCCAATCCACCCTGTAGGTGTGGAGCTCCCACACTAGCTAAAAATTGAGTATAATAGAGAGTTATTTATTTAGGGTAGACTCACAGATTATAGTCCTTTGCTCCAACGGGGAACAGCACCCGAATCCCGCAGCCCGAAGAGAGGCAAGGCCCCTGCTTTACACAGGCATTTATAGTATAAGAGGCCACATCCAAGTGGGTGGGTAACTTAAAGGAATTCCTATAGCACCCAGTCTCTTCCTCCATGCTCATATGACATTGTCTCTGTGTGTTTATCTATTTCTAAATGCTCCCTTTCTGCAAAGACACCAGTCTCACTGGGTTAGCTGCCCCCACCCCCACCCCACTGCATGGCCTGATTTTGACTAATGATTCCTGCAACTGGTCTTTTCCCAAGTAAGATCACATATGAAGCACTAGTAGTCAGAACTTTAGCACAAAAATTTTGAGTGGATACCATTCAGCCCATAACAGCTACTATACTTGAGCTTCATATTCAAGAAGCCAACCCAGTGAGGAGACATCTGCACCCATGGTAAGCCCAGCTTTGTGGAAAGTGTGACTATAATCAATGTTTTCAGTGCAGAAGTCAATCTGTGTAAAGCATTTGCAATGGCTCCCAGCAGTAGAATAAGTATTCGACAAGTGTCAGCCATTAGCAGCACCATTCAGATTATTAGTATTATTTTGATCTTAAATCACAGTATTCAATATAGCATCAAAAAATATGTCAACCTCTTCTGTGAGTCTGAATAACAGTTGAAAACAAAATGAATAGAAATAAAGAAAACATGGTGAGAGGACCTTAGAAGCCTGTAAATGGGAACTCACCAATTAGACTTTCATGTTCTAAAATTAATTATGAATTTAAAATTAAAGTGTAGTGAAATCATTATGTAAATATTTTTCTGATGTATCTATTTATCATACGTTTTCCCTTTTATTGAAAATTAGCAAAGAGGAGGTAACAATGCTCTGATGGGATATAGCTCATAAATTATATGCAGTATTGTGCTATAGAAAATATTAGAAATATAATAATAAAGTGCTCCAGTTATAGGAGATTTTAAGATGAATAGGTAGATGGTGAAGGTGGTGAATTGCATGTTATGATCACTATAAAATTGAAAAATGTTAAAGAATACAGAAAACAATGCAGAGATCTCAAAAGTGACAACCGTTAGGCTGACACGTACACATTTCTGAAATCATATAATAATTTTAATAATAAATGCAATTAAAATTTATGTGAAGTGTTATTAGTAGATTTGATCATGAGAAAAACTGACTTTGAAGCAAAATGGGACTAGGAAACATTGTTGACTTTCATAATGATGACAGGGGAGAAACCTACAAGGCACAAGGCAATGTTTAATTGGCTTTAAATAGAGACAGTACTCTAGATGTGGAATTACCTAGAAACTTCGGTTTGGGACAAAGGTGGTAACTGAGTAGAAGCATGAAGAGACATGAAGAATGACACCATAATATGCTATTAACATCAGCTGTTCAAAACAATGTATGTTTAGCCGGGCGGTGGTGGCGCACGCCTTTAATCCCAGCACTCGGGAGGCAGAGGCAGATGGATCTCTGTGAGTTCGAGGCCAGCCTGGTCTACAAGAGCTAGTTCCAGGACAGGCTCCAAAGCCACAGAGAAACTCTGTCTCGAAAAACCAAAAAAAAAAAATGTATGTTTAATAGTTATGTGAATGCAGAGATTAAAAGACACCATTTGAGTTATTATTACAAGCATGATAGAGTTTGAAATGAAAAAAGAGAGAGCAGTCAAGAGCTTGGGAAATCTTCCTCAGATACGTGGACCAAAAGTTGGGTCCTTTGGGACTAAAGGTAGGCAAACAATGATGATCCTGTGCTCTGGGAAGCAGGAAAGAGCAGCAGGACTTTAAATGACAGTGGACCAACAGAATTACCAGGCAAAACCTCACACTTTCTCTGGTATGGCTGAATTTATCTACCCAGTTCACACACACACACACACACACACACACACGTCTAGGTAGATATGCTTCCGTGAGACCAAGTTGTGTCTTAAGATCTCCACTCTACATGAATCCACACAATCAGCCTGGAGAACAAGCAATGCTGAAGGAGAGGACAATGGAAGATACCTCCTCCACAGTATCCCTGGCACATCTACCAACACAACAATCGAAGTATGAATTGCCCATCTAATTCCAGTGGCAAGGTACCACTAATAGTAAAAGTGTGGGTAAATAGGAGAAGCAAGAAGTGATTGCTGGACTGCGGCTAAGCTACGATCTAGTAGAATGTCTGTTTTACGGACCTCTACCCAATTCCTCGCAGCTCTAGGTTTGGAAGTTTTCCTTGGTTGTTCTCCATCAGCACAGATTTGCCAGACTGGAGCTCACTTGGTCCCTGTTTCTTCCTTTCCTAGCACACTGTGGGTTTCCAAAGGCAAGAAAACTGACATCAATGAGACTCAGGTTCTGGAATCAAGCTACCAACCACGGCTTCCTGGGGCATGACATCAGATATCTAACCTAACCTTCCTGGACCTCACTTCCTGATTTGTAAATGGTAAATATGAAAGCACTAAGTAACACATACACACGATGTCTGCCATAGGAACTGTTATTCATACGGTTGCTTTAGAGCCTGGAGTAGCATCTGTTCTAGCGTGGGCGCCAGTAGTGCTTTGCAATGGGTGGATGGAGGGATGGATGAATTTATTTCTTGGAGGAAAAACCTTACATTCCTTACATTTCTCCTCACACCTAGGTAAGCTGACTGGTTAACTGATTTAAGTTTTAAATCTGAAAGTTTTCTAAAGTGGAGGAGCGTGTAGCACAGGTGGTGCTCTCAGGGTCTGGATTCCCACAGAAGAGATTACAGGCTAGAGTCTTTTCAACCCATTTTGTTCAAGCACTTTCTTAGTAACTATTTAGTCCACCAACATACGAGCTACTCATGAGAATTTCCAAGTCTGTGTCACCAAATACCACCTTACAGGTAAACTGAGGCTGAAAGAGAGCTTAGCCCAGTCTCTGAAACTTACCTCTACCAACAGAGAGAGATACAGAGACAGAGACAGAGAGACAGAGAGACAGAGAGAAGGGAAGGGAAGAAAGGAGGGGGGATGCAGATAATCATGTGTCACAGAGACTGGCTTCCTATTCCCACATGGAGTTTGTGATGCCGCCACAGCTTCCTCTAAGAAACTCTAGATAACCCCGAATAGTAACTCATACAAGAACTAGCCTTTTGAAGAATTAGCCATGGGCAACTGTGAACATGTCCAGAATGTTCCGGAAGAAGTGCGGGTGTTATGAATAATTCCACTTGAATTAATACCAATGTTGCCTTTAAAGAGTTTATTCTCCACAAGATTACACTGGGTGTTCTGGTTGGGTCTTTCATTGTGTGCTTGTTTGTTTGTTTGCTTGTGGTGTTTTGTTTTGTTTTTGTAGACTTGACACAAAGTGGAATTGTCTGTGAAGAAAAACCTCAATTGAGAAAAAGTCTCCATCAGATTGATGTTGAATGTGGGTGGGCCTAACCCACTTTGGGTAGTTCCATACCTATGCCAGTGGCTCTAGGTTGTATAATAAAGCCGGCTGAACAAACAACTATCAGGGCAAATCAGGAAGCAGCACTCCTCCACTGCCTCTGCATGGGTTCTTGCCTGAATTTTCTGCCCTGACTTCCCTTCGTCATGGGGCCCATGAACAAAGCTGAGTAAACCCTCTCCTCCCCGAGTGTCTTTTGTTCATGGTGTTTATCACAGCAATAGAAACCCAGACGAGACACTGCCTTTCTGTCAGACATTTATACTGAACCTTCCTTGAGAACACTTACACATAATGTAGAGCTTCCCTACACATAAAGATGAAACTTTCATTCCAAGAACTGAAATTACAAAAATTGGAGTAAATTTTAAAAAAAATCAGAGTTTGATGTCTAGTCCCACTTTTTGGAGAACTACGTGACTTGACTTCAGCTATTTAGTTACTTTGAAATAGCATAATAACTGTCTCTAACCTCCGCATGCATGCCTGCACATATGCCACACATACATATACTACACACACATGCATGCACAGGCACACACAAAAACAATTGCATTTGCCATTTAAGGACAATAAAAATCAAAGGCCTTTTGGTAAATGTTCCTGTGCATCCTCCTCACCTTCGTTTCCTACACGTTTGAGAAAGACAAGAGGGCTTTTCCAGAAGGTTCTTTCATTCTCCTCACCTTCGTTTCCTACACGTTTGAGAAAGACAAGAGGGCTTTTCCAGAAGGTTCTTTTTTTCCAGAAGGTTCTTTCAGAGAAAGAAGATGGGAGTTGACAGTACATCGTATAAACTCTCTTCCCCAAAGACCAGAAAACAACAACAACAACAACAAAATGTCCTGATAGCTTTGTGGAAAGAATGTAAGGAATTTAGGCCTGGTGACCTGTAAACCCAACACTCAAGCAGCAGAAGCAAGGGGATTTCTGCAAATACCAACCATCTTGGTCTGCATAGTGAGTTTCAGGCTGGATGTTGCAAAATCATGTCTCAAAAATAATTAAATAAACAACAATCCAAGTGGGTTGCTCACAGTTCCCAATGTCCTGGGCCTCCACTCTGGGTGGACTCCTTTGTAGATCAGTATAGATCCTGTGCTCTTAATATCATGTGGTCTCTTTAGCGATCTGTTGCCTCCTCTCCCTGTGGCCTTCCTCTCCTGTAAGCAAGCTATCTACATCGCACAAAGACCGTGTAGCCTGAGTTTTATGCGTTATAGAATGAAGTTTCACGTGTGTGTATTAAACTACCCTGGGAGAGTAGAGCTACAGACCAAAAGTTTGCATGGAATCAGTTTGTTCCAAATTTCACTTAAAGCCACAGCTATCCCCATCTGAAACAGAAACTGAAGCTGGAAGGGGTTACGGGCTTCTCTGGCGGTGTGCGAGCGCCACCTCATGGCCAGAGGCAGAGTGGCTTCACTCTCAGCCCTCGGCAGAGTGCACAGGAGATGGCAGACAGCTCATTGCCTGCCCACCTTCACACCTGCTCTTCCTGTTCTTCCTGTTTTTGTTTATCTATTCAGAAGTCCTTCCATGTGCTTTTATACATATGTTAGCTAACCTTCCAAACGAATTCATGGTGCCACAAAATGGCATCAAAGTACCCAGCTGTCCCTTTGGCTTCTGTGAAATTCTTAGTAAAATGTAATACATAATATCTGTCACAACTTCTTAAAACCTTATGTAACGCTTATTTCCGTGTCTTTCCTTACAGGGATTTTATTTTCTACTAATGTCCCAAGTTTGTTCAAGGCACATCTCCTAATCTCTCTCTATATATATATCACCTGCACTCCAGTTCATCAGTCAGTATTTGTAGAGCCTTCCTCTCAGCTTCTATGGACCATTAACTCAGGCTAGAAAACCTCCCAGTCACCAAAGTCATGACAAATACAAGAAAATACAGCCCCTTGATGGAGTCCTATGAAGGCCAAGGCAAGTGAGGAAGGAGCTGTGAGGAAGCAAGGAAGGAATTCCTTGCTCCTCCCCTGGTGTGTGGGGAACCACAACCTCTCTGTTTTTGTCACCGCTCTCCTGGTGAGAACTTGCAAGTGAATGACCTCCTCAGAAACACATTTGAATGGGCCTGACAACGATAAAGGATGCCATTATTTTTCAAAACACTGAAATAGGACCTGATTTAACTGATTGGGTTGACAATGAAGGATGGTTTTGCTAATTAATTAATCACAAGGTGGTTTGGTGAGTTCTGCCAAGCAATAGCTTGGAAGTTTCAAAATGATGTTTGAACTGCAAACACATGATAGATACACTATGCAGCACTCTGGTTAGTATATCGTTTGCAATTACGTGAACTAACGCCTTAAATTTTTTAAATGACAGATATGGTAGGAGGAAAACAGCCTTTCAAATTACCCCGGTGGGGGGGGAGAAAATTAAGGCCCAAACCAGAGCAGCAAGCCCTGTACTGTAGTCTTAAAGTGAGTTACTCAAGCTGTAGTTTTCACAGTCCTTAAACCCGGGCCAGATAGCTCAGCCTTGTGTGTATCTTAGTCTTTTACCAACTGTTCGCAATCCAAGCTCCAGTACAATAGACCCGCTTAGGACTCTGGAATCTCTCTTTTGTAGCCTTACACCAACTTTTCTGTTCATTCATCAATATTTCCCACTCCATCTTTTGCTTGTATCCCTGACCTTCCTTTTACTTAACGTTTTCCATTTAAAAATCAAATACCCACGTCTCCGCCTCTACCATTTCTCCTTTTATAGTATACAGGTCTCCAAACTACCCGTCACAGACCACTACAGATGGTGACAGATTTCCTTTAGCAGGATTCAAGGCCATGAATGCAGACCATTCTCAATGTTCTGCCCTCCTCCCTCGAGACTTACAGTCCATAATCCACTGTGTCCATACTAGGTTAACTGACCCATGCCTGTGTACCCAGCAAGTACCTGTTACACATGACTAGAATGAGTAGGAACACCAGGAAACTTACATGAAAGTTGTATACAAAATAGAAAATCCATTCCCAAAGAATTTCATACCAATCACCCCTGCCCTCTCTTTCATGTGTATGTGGGTGTGGGTGTGTGTGTGTGTGTGTGTGTGTGTGTGTGTGTGTGTGTCTTACTAAACGGCTGTTTTCTTCACCTGGTGACTCCTATTGCCTCAAGCGTACCCCACCTAAAGAGTGCACAGAAGATGGTCGGGATGCTTATTACCTGCCCACCTTCCCACCACACCTGTTTTTCTTGTTTTTCTTATTTATGTTCATATTTTCAGAACTCCTTCAGTGTGCTTTATCACACATACATTATCTAGCCTTCAAAAAAAAAAAATCCCATGAAAGGATTGCTATTATTTTTCAGAAATTCTAGAATAAAATTGAGATTTAGAAATATGATGGAAATGTCTCAAAGTTCGCTAACTAGTAAGACACAGCCTTTTGGAGGTGCTGGTTTCATCTAGATGCAGACATGCAGATGAAATAATCACCTTTGCGCCAGATCAACACAAAACTAGGGCTAAGAAATAATGGAGTAATAATGAAGAGATAATGCTCGTCTGCCTGAGATAAATACTTTCCCAAGGATGTTTTGGTGTCCCATAGGAAGTTACTAAGCATTCTACACAGGCTCCATGCTTTTCTTTAATATCTATAACAAACTAATTTAATATCTATAACAAACTTTATCTCTAATTTTCCTTATCATCTCATCATTCGTCATTGATGCCTCGGCAATGCTTAAGCACGCATGGGCAGCCCGTTTATGGCGGTTCTCCAGTTGTTCCTATCCTGGGCAGTCCTAGATGCTTGTGTTATTGTCATACCCAAGGTTCCACCGTCTTCCTTTATGCTGTCTATCCAGCATTTTTGTGGCCTTCCTCCAAGCGGTGCTGTCTTTAGGTATCTGCCATCATTTATTCTCATAACATGGTCGAAGTATCTCAAGTGCTGTTGCTGTACCCTGCACTTTACTTCTTTCTGTAGATGGAGATGTTTCTTAATGTCATCGTTGTGCAGCCTATCTCTTCGTGTGACACCTAGACTCCTCCCGAGACGCGCCATCTCAAACACATTCAGCCACTGTTCTGAGGAGTGTTTCATTGTCCAGGCTTCAGAGTTGTAGAGAAGGCAGCTCAGCACGAGTGTCTCGTATACTTGCAATTTTGTTGTTGTGGTTATGTTCCTTGCTTATCAAACCTTTCCTAGTGCCTGAAATGCAGGCCTTGCTATCCCTATCTGCCTCTTAACATCTGAAATAGTTTCCTCTTTAGAACTGAGGTTTCCTCCCAGATAGACTAAGCTGACTGTTTGCTTGAGGTTCTGATTCTTTATTTCAATGTTAAAATCCCTGTGTGCCCTTCCCATGTGTTGTATCTCAGTCTTCTCGGTGTTGACTTTCACACCAAGGTCTTCACTGACTTCCACCACTCTACTGACCATGGACTGCAGCTCATTTGGACTTTCAGCAGGTAGTGCTGTATCGTCGGTGAAACGCAAGTTATTGATTCACACACCACCTACCTGCACGCCTACCTCCTCATCCTCCAGGGCTGTTGCTATTATTAATTCCAGGAATATATTGAAGAGTAGGAGTGAGAGGACTCATCCCTGCAATACTCCTATGATTGTCTTAAACTTAGTTCCCCACTAAATCTGACTGATTCAAAAGTATCTTTAGAGGCATTATCTAGTTTTCTTATGATTTTCTCTGGGTACCTGTAGAACCTCATTATTTCCCAAAGTCCTTTCCTCCAAATGCTATTGAATGCCTTCCTGAAGTCAGTGTAAGAGACATATAAATCTTTTCCAAATTCTTCGTATTTTTCTGCCAGTTCCCTCAAAGTCAGCAGGGCATATAAAAATGATATACTAATTGTTATGGGTGACTTCAGGGCAAGAGTGGGATCCGGAGAAAGAATGGGCTATAGTGTCACGGGAACATATGGATTCAGACAAAGGGGTGACAGAGGGGAATGACTGCTTGACCTCTGCTATGCAAATGATTTGTACACATCCACCACAAAATTCAAGCAGGCCAAACCATCAAGATGCTGGATGTGGGAATCCCTGGACAAACGCACATACAGCCAAATTGACTACCTTATCAGCAGGAAACTCTTATCTAACATCTGAAAGAGCCAATCATTTCCCAGTGCTGACTAAAGGTCAGATCACCAACTTATTAGAGCCATTCAACTGAAACTTAAGAGATGCACGCCAGGCAAGACAAATCATAAACAACTAGTGAGCCTGGGTATATGGAGAGAGTATAAGAGAATGGCTGAAAAAAAAAAGACAAGGGAAATCATTAAACAACCCTTTACAAATATTGAAAGTGAATGGGAGAAAATCAAAAGAGCTATACAGGAGGCTTCAAATGGGACAGTTGTGCAAAAGAAAAGGAGAACACCAGTAGAATGGCTTACAGCAGAGATGATCAACCTGGCAGAAGAAAGAAAGAAGCTAAAGAGAAAATGAAGAGGCAATCCGCAGGCAGCTAAACACCACAGCTATCTGTGCAGGGAGGTCAAAAGAAGAGCAAAGAAGGATGGAGAGCTGCATATACGAGGTCTGTGCAAAGAGGTCGAAGAGGCTAGGCTCCACCATAAAACACAGGTGACAAAGTAATCTAGATGTGACACCAAGTTTTTGTTCTCCTTCAAACAAAGATGTCTGCGGGTGAAAACTACCCATTCCAATTCATATAGACACATAGTCAGTGTTGGAATATGCGCCTCTGCCTGAAGTTCACCATTCCGATTAAGCTGCCTATAACCAGTATCCCAAAATACTTAAATTCAGATTTCCTACCTATATTCCACTTTTAAGGTCTCAGCAATTGACTGTCTTGTTCCATATACCCCTTATTTGGGGGCTTTGGGGATTTTTAGTGCCCAGGTGTTGAGAACTGTCACGATTTCATGTTATAAGTCGAGACTCTTCTTGTGCTTCAAAGGGAGGATGATGCCCGTATGCTGTTTCTACAATGGAGTTCCCAATAGGGAGCCAGTGCCAAGAATCCTAAGAAAGGATTGTCCAAAAAGATTCACCGCTCTCTCCTCCATCCCCACCAACTTGACTTCCTCTTTGAAGTCACCATGGTGTTTGAGGAGCATCTGTGTGTCACTCCTCTGTCACTTGCTGTGAGGAATAGCATGACCCAAACAGCTCACAACATCACCGGAGGAGATGAGAACCGTGTTACCAAGCAGGAAAGAGCTGGCCTTTTCTCTCCACTGCCTGTTCTCTTGGATATGTTCTCAGATAACTGTGTGGAAGAGAAAGAGCAAAAGCCACAGCCTCAGCTGTCCAGGCCACCATGAGGACCTGACGTAGAGACACTCTATCTGTCTGTGTCCTGGATATCAGTCACCATTGACTGAAGGTGATGACAGACTTAAACTCCTTATAAGGGGGTAAGATAAGAAGCAACAATTAAGAAAGAAGGAATGAAATGGAGAATAGTGAGTTCCATAAACATGATAATCAACAAGAAAAAATGGGCTCTATGTAGTCACACAAACAAGTACAAGCAGGCACCAGAGACTTAGACATGATGTGGCCAGGATGCTCTTCAGACAGACATATTCAGTGCACAGAGACCTTCCAAGTTATACGCTCATGACATGTGCACTTTTACCCATGAACATTCAAAACCTAGGGTCAGCAGCTGTCATATCAGCTGAAGTAATTCCACCTGATCAGGACATGTGTTACTTTATGAATGCAAATGCTTCACGAAGAAAATAGAAAAGTCTAAATCTTGGGGAGAAAGTCTAAGAATACTGCACCAATCTTTGGTCAAATGGTGGCACTTTAAACAAACATTAAACCCTGCAGTTTTCCCCTCTGCTATCTTGCAGCTGTCTTCATAGTTCTGAACTCCTCACAGGTGGGAGCCAGGTGGGAGCACAGTACTATACACCTGCAAAACTATCTCCAACTGATTATTTTTCCAAGATAAGATACACTGGAAAAGCAGTTTAGCCTAACAGGCAAGAAGGGCTTCTTTTTCTCTTCTGATTTTACTCTTTCATACCTAATAAACAGAGATGGGGCTGTCTCAAGGAAAAATAGTCATTTGAGATGCACTGATTCTGGGATAATGCTCTCTAGAGACAAGAGGCGTGAAAAAGTTTTTGCATGAACCATTGGAGTCCACCGTGACCAGCAGCTTTTCTAGTTTATCTTTTAATTAATTACACCTGACAGCACAATGAGACTACGAGTGCCTAACACCAAGGTAAAAACAAAACTTCCTCCCTATACGTCCCCATTTTCCTGCAAAACTGAAAAAAAAAAAGAAAGATTACTAATTGTTGCTTTATATTTTGAGTGAATGTTTGTTTTGTTTTGCTTTTACAATGAGAATCCGGGCATGTTACAAGTAAAACCGTATAAGTACAGTAAAAATGAAACAGTTATAAAATTTTTTGGAGCCCTGTGGGTGCTCATTATTGAGTAGATGGATTTTAATAAAAAGAAAAACCTATTTTTTCGATGGCACAAGTCTGTAAGACATATAGTGTTTTGATCGCATGTTCCCACAATTTTTTTTTCACAGACTTTGAAAGACTACTCAACTTCATATGGAAAAACAAAACAGAACAAATGAAACAGGGATAGGCGAAGAAATCCAAGAACAGCTGGGGGTGTCACCTTCCTTAGTTTCAAGCTCTACTACAGAGCCAGAGCAATGAAAACTGCATGGTATTTGCATAAAAGCAGACAGGTTGGTGAGTGGAATTGAATCAAAGACCAAGACATAACTCCACATACCTATGGAACCTGATTTTTGATAAATAAGCTAGAAATATACATGAAATAAAGAAAGCATTTTCAACAAATGGTGCTAATCTAACTGGATGTCAGTATGCAGAATAATGCAAATGGATCCATATCTATCACCTTGAACAAAACTCAAGTCTAGGGAATCCATGACCTCAACACAAAACCAGATGCACTAAACCTGATAGAAAAGAAAGTGGGAAATTGCCTTGAAAGCATTGAGTGAGTGCTTTAAAAATGTTAGGTTTCTCCATTGGCATGGCATGAAAAAGTGGGACCTTTGAAAGTGTGCTGGGTCATCAAGTTCATGGTCAATTGGTAAAGCACTGTCTCGAAGAAGCAACACAAAATGCTAATCCTGTCCTCTGGCCTTGACAATTTCCTCCCATTGATATGAGTCGTTCTGCATCCCGAGCCCAGAACTAAATAGAACACACAAGGCTATACTGCAAAAACATTAGAGTTATTGCCGAGTATGATCAAGTTGGGAAGTACACCATCAAGATAGGAGATAAGAAAGGCACCTGTTTAAGTTCTTAGGGGTTTCTTGTTAGTGACAGGAAGAAAAAAAGAGAATTCAAACAACCTAATCTTCATGTTCAAATTTCAGGTACTAGAACAAAATTCCCCACTAAAGCATGTGATGGCAAAGTAATATTCCAAGCTTTATGGAAAAGTTGAGCACTAAATAACTATAGATACTGACACAGTCATCATTAAAATGTCAAAGCTTAGTGTGGGTTCATTTGTGTCATTTTAAAAATATTTGCTTTTATCTAATAAAATATGAATAGACAAACATTTTTGAATACTCGTGGTATAAAAAGAGCCAAGCTCATGAAGTACAAGGGTCGAGAAAGAAGAGAAATAGAGTCTATGTCTGTATATAAGTCCTTTAAAAAATAATTTCTCTGGTGCCACATCTATGTGTCTTATATAATTCTAAAACAATTCTAAGGAGGCAGCCAAGACAAAGCTTTTAAAACAAGCAAATAGTGAAAGTAGTTGCTTGTATCGTGGGATTCCATTTATAGGAGGAACTCAGTAGTAGACTATACCAAGGCTAGCAGTAGGGGAGATCAGAGAGTTGTTTAATGGTTGTAGTTTCTGTCTTGTGGGAGGCGGGAGATTTTAGAAATGGATTTGGTGATTGTTGCACCAAATCATGAACATTTTTAATGTCACCAAAGTGTATGACTAAAATGGCAAATGTTTGCTGTATTTTATTACATTTTTATAAGCCAACAATGACCTTTAAATTAAAATAAGCATTGAGAGCTTGACTAGCCAGGAGCAGCGAACAAAGAGGAACAGTCCAAAGAGGCGATGACTACCTTTATTTAACAGTTAGCTGTTCCAGAATCTCAGAATGTTAGCTACCTGAAAGGCGGTGGTGCTGGTGTGGACTGGCCGAGTTTTAAGGTGATAGAAGCCTTTCCCCCCACCCCCTAGAGATGGTACATTTCCTAGTATAGAGTTCTGCTTTGTGAAAGACTCTCCCATATCCTTGAAGATAGGAACCCCAAACACCTCAGGTCTAAAATAACCCAGCGAGGTTAGGTATCAGCTTGCATTTCTGCAAATTAAAGTGATGGCAATATATGATTTGTGGCCTCTACCAGCTCTGGGTTCCATGATTCTAAAGCGTGCTTTTCTCTGAATAGTTCCAATTTAAGTACAAGGAAGAAAAAAATGTGTGCGCGCGCGTGCACATTCCCCCCCCCCCTTTTCTTTAAGCATCTATGTTCTCTTTTGCATTCATCAGGTTTACCCTATGTTTCCCATGAGGATCAGGGCCACAACGTAAACAAGCCAGCTTCCTAAAAGTGACAATTAGTAAAAGGTTTGGTGAAGATGCCACTTTTAACTTTAATTAGCCAACTTTCAAAAGGGCATGGTAGCTCACTCATATAATTTGAAGCATGATTAATAAAAACTCAGAGAGAGACATTGGGGTTCAACCTGAAGGTCAGAAAAGCAAAATGGCTCTTACCTCGACCTCAGTCCAAAATGATGACCCTGCCTCCAGGAATCTCAGGAAGAGACTGTGTCTGAGAACTGTCTCCTCCTGCTTTATAATCCTCTCTCATTCTGGGATTAAAGGCAGGTACTGCCCGGTTGGTTGTTAGGGCAACTAGCGCGGCTACTAGGACTAAAGGTGTGTGTTGTACCACTGCCTGGTCTGTAGGGGTGGCCCGTGTGGCTGTTTTACTTTTCTGATCCTCAGGCAAGTTTTATTTATTAAAATACAAGTGAACTGCCACTACAATAATTCTAGCATTCGGGAGACTGGGGCAGGATTTAAAGTCCTAGGATACCCTGGATGGCACAGTAAGACCCAGTCTCAAAATGAAAAAGAAAAAGGTGCTTTTTTCTTCTTGTTGTTAACTTTGTTTTTAAAGCAAAAATCGTACACTAAAGGCTCATTTTTTAACCACTGGCAGAGTATGGCCACCCAGAATCAAGCCATATGTAAAAAGTATCTATTTCCCTGCCCTGGATTAGTTTGGTTGTTAAAAAACAATCTGATTACCCCAGGATAGGAAAAGATGGAAACATAGACACAGAAATTTTTGTGACCACCTTCTACGAGCAGCAACATGGAGCAGTCGGTGCTTCTTTCCCACCCCTGAAGAGCTACAGAGACTAAGCTCATTCTACTCAGCCTTTCAAGACTACTGTTAAGAAAGTTTATTTTAAATTTTCATCATTTAAGGGATTTAATGTACTATGACTTATATCACTTCAAAGAAGTAAAATGTAGCCAGATCTTAAAAATGTTTGCGATGAAATGGCTAACAGGTGAGTTTTAAGGCAGATTTTGAGCAGACCTCTTGGATTTTACCTGGATGGTGTCATTAATCCGTCTGAGTAACTCTCCGATCAAGACATCCGTCTGATAGGAAATAATATCTACTTCCTCAAAAGCCTTAAAATGGTTGTGTGTGTGTGTGTGCACGCGTGGGCATGCATGCGTCTGTCTCTCTGTCTGTCTATATGCTTGTGCATGTGTGGATGTATACTCCTATTTGTGAAGGCCACAGGACAATGCCATTCCTTAGAGGTCATTCACTTCTTTTGTACGTGTTTTCTTTTGCTTTGTGGAACAGGATCTCTCCCTTGCCTAGAACTCTCCAGTAGTCTATCTGGATTTGCCGGAAGGCCCAGAGATACACCTTTATCAGCCTCTCTAGCACTTCCAAGGAATCACAAACCTACAACACCATGCCTACCTTCCCTTAGATGAGTAGTATGGATCAAAATGTTGTCATCATGCTTGCAAGACAGACACTTTCCTAATGGGGCTCTCAAACTAGCCCCAGCAGTTGAGGATTAACGGGTGAAATAACAGTGGAGAATGAATTGTATTGGACATACAACAGTGCTAACTTCTTCGGGTTGGGGCTGTATCTCAGGGGTACAGTGCTTGCCTAGCATGTGCAAGACCCTGGATTCAAGATCCAACAGAAAAACAAACTAATACCTCAAATACCAACAAAATACCTCAAAGATATGAAAAAACAAGTCAATATTAGAAGAATCTTAAAATTTAAGAACACATCCCATGATAAGACAATGTGACAATAATGTCAATGGAATTTTTATTAGATAATTTGGATTTTATGGTTTTTCTTTTAAGACTTGATAGTTGAGTGATTCCTAAGGCAAATGTCAAGAATATTGTTATCAGGAAACCTAAAATGTTTTAACATGATGTACGTTTCTTAGGAGATAAAAATATCATATTTCAAATGAAGACAAAATAATAAAGAAAAGATAATAATACTTTAAATACATAAAACTACAAGAATAGGTTATATTCGAAATTAAAAGACAAAGTGATTTAAAAAAGATAGACAAAATTTTTATTTACTGACCACATAGCAATTGGATGCAGTCCTGCCATGTACATAGAAGGTGGTACATACATGTAAACAAGCTAGTACATACAAAGCTTATAGTATATAATGTTTTTATATTCCAGGGTAAAAACTGCAGGGTGAAAACTTCACACATTGTTTTCTGCCTTTATGATTCTCAGAGTTCGTCAGTAAGGAGAGCCACTGTTAATGGTTCAGAGATTTTTATGGGAGAGAAGCAACCTCACAGGGTAATGTAGTCCTTACTGATGATGACAACAATACATCTATCTAAATGGATATTCCCTTCCATGTTCCGTTTCCTTTGTGCTAGTCCCTAAATCCTTTCAACATTCCTTCCCCTGCCAAACACCATTAAGCCTCTGCTTGTAGCCATGCTCCAATCTCAGGTAGCTCTGCTGGAGAAAAGCAACAAAGAAAAGCATAGTGACATGCTCTAAAGGACGCTGGTGTCCTCCCTGTCTGGACCCTCCCTGCTCTAGCCTCATCCCTTATTATTGGCCCTGTCATCCACCCATAGTGAACTGTTTCTCAGATTTCCATGTTTGGCACTACCTGTTGAAAGCACTACCTTCAACCTTCAATCTAGAAGAGCTTGCCTGCTCATAGACTTCATCTTCCTCTTTTTTTTTTTTTTGGTTTTTTTTTGTTTGTTTGTTTGTTTTTCGAGACAGGGTTTCTCTGCAGCTTTTTTAGAGCCTGGCCTGGAACTAGCTCTTGTAGACCAGGCTGGCCTCGAACTCACAGAGATCCGCCTGCCTCTGCCTCCCGAGTGCTGGGATTAAAGGCGTGCGCCACCACCGCCCGGCTCATCTTCCTCTTACTGTTGTGACAAACGGTTCATATTCACTCAGATCTCCTGCAGGACGTCTCAACACCCTCCGTATGACTCCCAGAGCTGGGCTTCATGTTTTATTTATGCATGAATGTGTGCATCCATATATACTTTGTGTGCACACATCTATCACTTACTACAGTGAATGGTGAGGCAGAGATAATTTAACTACATCTCACTAACATCTAACGCAGTGCTTAGCTTATTGTTCAATGAACTAACAAATAACTGAGAGTAGAGGGAAGCTGACATCACGTTCCTAAAGCCTTTTTTGTAGGTGGTGACCCACTCCTGAGAGAAGTTCTAACTATATTCTTCCATTAGTAACCAGTAGAGCTAAACATTCAAATGAAGACGGAGGCAGAGTGAGGCGTGGGGAAAGGACAGATTCTTTTGTATCTTAGAAAAATAAACAGTCTGAGTCTTTAAAAACAATCAGATTAGGCATTAGGGTAATAACAAAAAGAAGGCATTAAAGTCAGCTCTATCACCTTAAGAATTTTATATAAAATAGCTTAGAAATGATGGTGGTGATTAGCACACTGTCAGTATACCAAATGCCTGTTAAAATAAACTGCAATAAAATTAAAGTACATCAGGTTAATAACTTAAGAGAGCACCAGCCTCAAGCAGCTTCATGAAGATGAAAAGGGGCCCATGAATCTTCAGACATAGCTAACACTAGCACCAGACTCTCAGATGCATTTTCAACATGGGAAGAACGCTTTCAAATGTAGACAGACGGCGAGGTTACCAACAAAATTCAAATACATTCAAGGATGGCACTTAGTTCATATTCATTTTTTCACTAAATATCTTCTATGGTAATATATATGGTAATATATATAATAAGTACACAATATATATAATAGTAATATATAATAAGTACACAACTACTGATAAGACTGAATTCCTTAAAATGTTGACATCATCAAAACTATCTCATGCCAAAAAGGATTGAGAATCTCCAACTTAAGGCATGGTACTAAACTCCTCACTCACAGTCTAATGCACATGGATTACAGTGCCTCACAATGTGTATATATAAATCACTCTCTTTTTTACCTATCACACGGATGAATAATGAATAATAATTGTGTAGTTAAATGCTGCTTATATGTATAAAATCAAATGCTTAAACAATACATTTGAAGTAACAACATATATATGTATATACACTTGTGTATATATATATATGTATATATATGTACATGTATACTAAAATGAATTATAATGCCAATTTATCAGATACCTCAGACACCTAAATGTGAAATGTTTGATCAGCAAGACTTTCTATACTCAGATGCCCGATGGGCAATCCTAGGGCTGCTTTGTCTCTCTTGTCTCATCTCATTTTGTAACAAGTCCAAGTTTCTCAACCAGTGGCCTTTCTTTCTCAACAACTGACAAGGAACGGTATGAACTCATTAGGAATTTAAGGCAGGTTGATGGCCTGGTCGTCTGGGAATCTGGGAATCTTCTTAAACTCGCTTTGCTTCCTGAAGAAAAGCTGGGCCAAAATATGGTCTGAGGTGGCCTGGAGATAATCGTCCATGTCAAGAGTTTGGATCTGAGTGATGTAAAGCAAAAACGGTGTCAGTGCAACCATGCTCCAAGTTCTGCAGAGGCCTAAGGACGGCCAAGGCATTGACAGTATGGCCTGGTACTTGGCCATCTAACTTCATATGGGTGACAATGAGTGCCGGTCTCCCCTGGTCATGGGGAAATCACCTCTTCAGTTCTGAGAAGGAAAGTCTGGTGGAAGAATGAGCTAAGATACCTCAAGCCTTCCTTCGAAGGAACCAGTCCTACTAAGAAATGCATCTACCCTTCTGTGAGCAAGAACTAATAAAGTCTTCCCATGGCGCTACACCTGCCATATGACGAGGCAAGCCCTACAACCAGATAAATGCTCCTGGTGTTCTACGGCCACACTAGCTTCTCCCAACAGTACGATAGCCTTTGTTTCAACATGAGAATGCCTATCCATTCCTGGGGATCAATATTAGGAAACATATTTGCCAATAAATATTGGTTGCATCTTCTAATATCTGCTGTACTATGATAGAAATGATTTCATAATCCTTTGGTACAAAGTTCATAGACTTAAGAAGCAATGTAATAGAAAATGTCTTGATTATCCTTCTCTTCATAAACTTTTTTACATCTAGATAACTCATCCACCCCTTCACTGAACATGTTTTTATGAAGGTCTCCTTTGTCCGAACATGTGGCTTAGCAGATTCCTGATGACTCATAGTCTTACCTGATCTCCAGTGCTGAGGGCAAGAACAAAGAGCAAATCCTCATCACATGTGTTCTTGATGTAATGCTGGGTTCCGATGGGAAAAAACACCACATCTCCAATGTGGATATTAAACTCTATGGTTCTCTGAGTGTTAATGATGCCCACCTAAGGGGAAGTGATGCTTTAGAACACAAAGTCACACACTCATTTGGATAAATATTAAATGTGAAGAATGGAATACAACATAGCTTGTAGCTATATGGAAGTTTCTTAATAAGGATGTGACAGAGCTCCCACAGAGGCCAAAAAATGCACCACTGACATAAATATCCATAACAGTATGAATAAAAGGCACCAGCTATCATGTTCTAGTTAAGGCCACAATGATGCCCCATATATATCAGAGAGCATTTATATTCGGTGTTTGCCCACCTAGATGCCTTCATTTATATCATCTTGTATCATACCATCTGAAGAGTCTTCCTTTTGTGACTTAGAG